>NC_064849.1:32992327-33289827 GCF_024139225.1 Suncus etruscus | reverse complement strand
TTGAGGGACAAAGTAATTGTACATGGATTCTGTTTTATTTATCTTAACTTTCTTTGGCTGAAAGTTCAAAGTTAAGATATCAGCAAGGGGACTTCTTCTGAGAATTATGTTATGGCTGATTGTCCTTTCACTGTAACTTTACCTTGTCCTCTTTCTTTGCATCTTTTGTTCTCATAATTCAAAATAAAAAAATTAAAAAAGAAAAAAAATAAGAGGAAGAAAGGAAAGAAAGAAGAAAGAAAGAAAGAAAGAAAGAAAGAAAGAAAGAAAGAAAGAAAGAAAGAAAGAAAGAAAGAAAGAAAGAAAGAAAGAAAGAAAGAAAGAGAGAGAGAGAAAGAAAGAGAGAAAGAAAGAGAGAAAGAAAGAAAAATAAAAAAATTTCGAGTCATGTCTCTGTGTTTAAATTTGTATGATTTCACATGTGTAAATCAATTATTGAATTGTATGCCTTAAATTTAGTGATGCATATAAACTGTTTCTCAGTAAAAGTGGAAAAGTTTAAAAAACAACAAACCACTAAGATGGGGCTAAATAGAGAGTATAGTGACTTTGAACATGACTGATCTGGGTTTCATCTTTGGTATTTCATATGGTCCCCTGAGTGATACCCGATTTTTACCAGGTAGAGACCCAAAATAAACAAACAATATAAATAAATACTTACACAATTTCCTTCAAAAGTTCTTACAAAGTTCTTCTCCAATACCAATTTAAAAAGGGCCATTGACTCTCTCTGCTCCTACTTATAATTAAGCTAAAATAATTCCTCCCATGGTCTGGAAAATGACTCAAACAAAGCTCATACTTTCCATACAAAAGACTTAAATTCAATCTCAGTCTCCTTGAACACTGCTGGGAGCAATAGAATCTAGAACAGATCCTGAGCACCACCCAGTATGACGCACAAAACAACAAAACATACCCACACCCACTGCCCCTTAAAACAAAGAAAATATTTTCTCCCAGTTTTCTGTATGCTTTTATTTATGGGTAGTAATTGGGAACTATTTCTCATTCTGTGCTTGAGAATTACTGCTAGAGGTACTCAGAAGATCATGAGGTGTTGGGATGGATCCTGATTGGCCACATGCAAAGGAAGTACTTTAATCCTTGTAGTATTTATCTGGCCCTGCTGCATGCTTTTAAATTTTATTGATGGTAAAAAATGCTTTTAAATTTGATAGATGGCAATTGTTTCAGTTTTATCTTACTTGATTTTTGTCTAGCTTTACTGCACTCTATCTTCTTTGAGCCTCTCCTGCCCTCATTTATAACTTCCTTTTCACTTCATTTCTCACATAGACGTAAGCTCTGCCCTGGTCCACTTCCTTGCTGGTTCTCTCTTGGCAGCACCCTGCATCCTGGATTCTGTGTTCACCTTCTCTGAGAATATTCCTAGCCTCTCTCCTAAGCTCAGGCTTCAATGGGCTCCCCCAAAGCCTTCTCAAGGGCCAGAGCAATAGTACAGTATGTAGGTGCTTTACACATGGCTAACCTGGCTTAAACACCAGCACCTCAGGTGGACCCTCAAGTACCCCTAGGAGTGATCCCTGAGTGCAGATCCAGGAGTAAGCCCTGAGCATTACTGGGTGTGGCTCAAAAACCAAAACAAACCAAGTCTCCTCAAGATTCCATACATACCATCCACTAGCAAGGAGACCATCTGACTGGTAGAATGTGTACTCTCTGTCCCATGCTCCTCACAAGACCTGCATGTTCCCAATGTGCCTGTACAATCTGTGCTCTCCCCTCCTGTACAGGAAGCATTCCTGCTCCTCTGCAGCTCATGACAGTGGGCAGGAGCACTCCCTAGCCATGGGTGGTTTGAGTTAGGGTTCCCACAACATCATTTGCTACTTGTATTGCTCAAGTTATCTACCAGGTCTCTATTAAGTGAGGATGAGAAGCACCCTTGGCACAAAATTGTCATGCTCATTAAATGAGTTTATGTAAATAAAGTACTAAATGGACAAAACACTGTGGTTACTTGCAACTACTTCTACTATTCTACTACATCTTCCTCTTCCTACTACTACCACCGCCATTATCACTACTGCTACATTATATATGCAACTGCTTCTACCACCATCACTACTGCTACTACTATTACAACCACCACTACTGCTAGTATTATTCTTCATTACTATCATAACAAGTACTATTATTACTACTCTAACCACCCTACCATTACCATCACCTGTACCACCACTGTTGCTACTACTACTATAAACTCTAATTACCACCACCACTATTTGACCTACAAGTACTAGAACTACTCCCACTATTAATATTCCCACAATTACTTAATTACCACCATGCTATCACTATTTCTACCAGCTGTGAAGTCTTAGCAGAAGGGACTTCATTTTGTCAACATAAAGCTAAGTTTCCATTTAAAGCTAATAAGGCTAAGTTCCATGTAAGGACTAAGTTTCTATCATAGCAATAATTATGTAGACTCCAAAGCCCTATAAATCACAATGTAACACCCTAGATATTTAGCCATAAAAGGACATGTTGAAACAACCTAGAATCACCCTAGATGACAGCCAATCACCTTAAAGGTCAAGACTTCCTGCTTATATCTCTGGGCAGGGTCACCTCCTGCAAAACATGGTCCTGATTAATCAGTTTGTAGTTTGTTGATAGAGAGAATAGATCTTTACTTTTTCTTTTCTTTTCTTTTCTTTTCTTTTTTTTTTTTTTTTTTTTTTTTTTTTTTGGTTTTGGACCACATCGGTGGCTCTCAGGGGTTACTCATGGCTCTGTACTCAGACTCAGAAATCGTTTCTGGAAGGCTTGGGGAAACATATGGGATGTGGGGAATCAAACCCAGGTCTGTCTTAGTTTGGCCACATGCAAGGCAAAAGCCCTATCACTATGCTATTGCTCCAAACCCTGCTTTGCTTTCTTTCAATTGTGTGGTCTTCTTGTTCAACTTTGGACCCTAACATTTGGAGGCTCTTCTGGGATTGAAGACAAAGATCAGGTCACCAACATAGCTACCAAGGTCTCACAGATTACTCTCAGATCACCTTGAGGTAAATGAAGGCCTAAGGGGAGCAGAGCTCCAGGTGTGGCTAGAGGGGGAGAAAATGGGTGCAGAATCACTCCCCAAACACACACACACACACACATGCTGGAAGTAGTGCAGGATGCCCCACTCCTCCCTAGAATCATGGCAGGTGGTCATGGGATTTAACGGGAATGGAGCTCCTGCTGCAGCTCAATGAGAAAACTGGACGCAGATTCACCCCGGGGCTGGAGGCAGTATGAAGACGTCCAACTCCTCTCTAGGGTCGTGGCAGGATACATGTGGTTTGCAGCAGGAGCTGCAAGATTTGGAAGGGACACAGGTGATGGTGTCCATACATCCCCTCATCTGTTTTGGGTATCTGGTATGTTGTCATTTTCTCTCTGTCTTTTGTGTTGTCTGGGTCAGGATTAAGAGTCGGGGGAAAGTTGGAGACTGTTTGGCATAACTAAAAGCCCTTTTTGCTAAAATCAAAATGGAGTCTCTGAAAGTCTGAGCAAAAATGCCTACGTGACAATTAGCAGGAGCTGCCAGCCTGAGCAGCTAGCAGATGTGGCCTTTGCCCTTGGACCTAAAGAAAAGGGGAGTTACTGCATACCACAGACACCAAGATGTTCCCATAAATATAGAGGCTGGTGAACCTAGGCAGAGATTAGATCTTATACTTTGTTGCTCTAACACAATGTGGGCCTCATGATTGATGAATGCCAGCCTCATGATGTATAACCTTGTTAATTTTGAAAAATACAAGATGTGCCTATGGAAAGTTACAGTTATTCCAAGAATGCCTTGCCCCCTTTCTCTTTGTTTGGCCTGACTATATAAGGCCTACCCCTCCCCATAATAAACGGACTCTTGATCGGAACCTTTCATCTTGAGTCTCTTTATTTCCCAGCCCCTCTTCTCTTTCAGGCCGGAATCCTCTTCGTGACTCGTGAATAACTGTTGTGGTCTCCAGCCTCTCCCGCGGGTCGGGTTTCTGGGGGCCGCAGAGTGGCACCCGACACATGGCACGAAGCACGGATCACCCGGTCGAACAGCAAAGGCTCGAGTCCAGAGCCTGCTCGTAAGACATCGGTAAGACCCTATAAAGGGCAGGGTGCAGGGAGGTTACCTAACAGTGATCACTATCACCGCCATTCATTCATCCCAGGAAAAATGGGGACTACTTTATCTAAAGAGGAGGCTTTCATAAAGATCTTAAGAAAGCTCTGGGTGAAAGAAAAATTAAAGTTAAGAAAAGGACTTAATTAAGTTTTTTATATGTGTTCATGATATCTGTCCTTGGTTTGTGGTCACAAGACCACGTATAGTGTCTAGTACTTGGAAACAAATAAGTGATGAATTAGGGCAATATTACAGTAAATATGGTAAGGAACAATATAAAAAGGTTATGCAGTTTTATTGGTTCATCCTTAGTAAAATTGTTACTGGTGCAGAGTTAGATCCAATTGGGGAAAGCCCCCTTAAGAAAGAAATTATTGAAAAAGCCGAGGCCAGCATAGAAATGGCCTCCCGCAGCCAGTCCCGGGCCAGTAGCGCCCCTCCTAAATCTGACAGCCTCATAGATTTGGAACCTTCCAAAGGCTTTTATCCCGCTGTGGCCACCGCTCCCCCTCTTAAAGCTATAGAAAAGGAACTATTTGGCCAAATTGAAGATCTTAAACAAATTTTAAGCCTTCAAGAACAGGTTGCTTCTCTTAATTCACAAGTTTCTGCCCTTCAGGCTTTCCCCCGCCCTCCTGAATCTAAAGTTGTCTGTCCTCTGCCCACCCGATCCCAAGGCCAGGCCCCCCTCTTAAGAATTCAGAGGGACAGGCTGATGAGGGTGAGGCTGAGTGCCATAAGACAGAAACTGCTGCAGCACCTAAAAATAATACTAAGGGCCCAGTGAGCAGGATAATTACAAAGTATCAGCTGCTAAGCCATAAAACCTTGCGATATCTGCACTTTGCTGTTAAAACTTCTGGGCCTAATGCGCCCTTTACTCAGTACATTTTGCTTGGGCCAGCCCTGAGCCCATCTTTCAGCCTCTTTCCTGCTGGCCTCAGGGAACAGCCAGCTCAGGCTCTGCCACTCCCACTTTAAGCCTTCCAATTCACCTTGAAATACCCCAATCTTTGTTATTCAAAAGAAATCTGGAAAGTGGCATCTCTTGCATAGTCTCAAAGCAATTAATAAAACCATGATCCCCTCTCAAAGCAATTAATAAAACCATGATCCCCATGGATGCTTTTCCAACCCGGACTCCCCTCCTCGGTTGACATTCCCTCTAATTCCAATAAATTAGTAACTGATCTTAAAAGATTGCTTTTTTTGTCTCTCTATAGCATTACACCCTGCTGACTGTAAACGATTTGCCTTTAGCTTCCCTGCTGTTAACTGTGCTGGCCCCTCCCGGCATTATCAGTGGAAGGCTCTGCTTCACCTTGTCAGCCCTACACTTTGTCAAATATGTGTAACACAGGTAATAAATTTTGTAAAAAGAAAATATTTTGAAAATAAACCTAATTATCTTATTCAACCTTACAATAAGACAGCATATTAGGGGCCGGGCAGTGATGCTAAAGGTAAGGTGTCTGCCTTGCCTGCGTTAGCCTTGGATGGACCGCGGTTCGATCCCCTGGTGTCCCATATGGTCCCCCAAGCCAGGAGCGACTTCTGAGCGCATAGCCAGGAGTAACCCCTGAGCATCACCGGGTGTGGCCCAAAAACCAAAAAAAAAAAAAGCATATTAATTAGCTGATGCAAAATACAAATAATTGGCCTTTGGCATGTGCCTCCTTTAAGGAAAAAATTGATATTCATTATCCAGCAAATAAGTTTATACAGTTTTTCAAAAGATGCATGTGAAGAGAAAAAAAAGTCGCAAGCCACTGACAACAAGGTACACCCTACCTTCTGGTCTTAAAAGTTCTTGTTTTGAATAATATCAAATAATATCAAATAATATCAAAACCACAGGTCAGCACGAACAAAAAGATAAAGTCCTGGCCCCGCTCAAAGGAGAGGCCATATACCCCCAACTCACTCAAGGTCTATTTTTCTTTAAGATCCCGATAAGCTAGCCAACCCCCCATACCTTAGGGTAGGAATGCAGCCCTAAAATGTTTTTCTAAGATAAAGACCACAGTTGGTAAAATTATGAGGTTTTAAAAGTGTTCAAAAATGTTATAATAAGCCCTTTAATCTATGCAGAGGTAGTGTATATGTGGCATATTCTATACCTGTATTTGAGACAGTAAGTTTCTGTGTAGTCAAAATGCAGACAAAAATTTTGGAGAAAAAATATCACTTCTCTCTTCAAGTTGGTAAAATTTGGCTTAAGTTCAGCAGAAATAGTGCTAGGCTGTGTGTGTCTTAGTGGTTACAAGTTTGATTGCTCTGCTAAATATGGCAGAGAGTGGCAGGGGTAGAATTAAAAAGATTCAGGAACTGTTTATGTGAAATATATAGTAAGAATTATTGTCAGAATTTTGTTGCGTCTCATAAGAGGCCTCAAATAATTATGAAGTTTGTGAATTAAATTATGCGGCATAAGTGTGCCTTTTCTAAAAGCATTTGTGTAATTAAGTTTTGTGCATTGGGTGTTGTAAAGTAATTATTAAAACATTGGAAATTAGAAAACCTTCTAAATTCAGGTCTGTAAAGGTTAAAAAATTCTCTAGGGAGAAAAAGCAACAGGGAGATAAGAGCAATAAACTCCCTTTGTTCATGCCTCTCAGAAATTTTAGAGCAAGGTCATAATTCTGTCACTTGTAATAACACATTATTGGTAAAAGAAAAACCTTTTGGTGTTTTAAAATTTAAACGGACACACAAGTATTAAAATTTGAGTTTTTTATATTTCTATTAGAAAATTTATTTTGATATTTAAGGTATTTAAAAAATTATGTGAAAAATGATGTGGTTAGCCTTTTTAAATAATATAGTTAATTTTATTGCACAGTAAACACCCAGGTGTGCTTTCTAGTACACTTGGTTTTAATTTTGTGCTACAGCAATGATTGTTCTTTACCTCTGCATTGAAAGATCTATCCTTTTAAGTGTATTCAGAAAGTCAGCACATTATACAAATCTGTATATTTGTGTCAAAGTGAAAAAATCTAGTATTAATGAAAAATATATATATATTTAATTTTATGAGTAATATTATAAAAGTAAATTTTATAGGCAGGTTAACAAGTATCAAATATAATTTTGGTCTTAAGCTCTAGGTGTGGAAATGCATCAGATGTCTTTAACTATATTTTATAATAATCTAAACATTTTGTTAATTTGGTATAAAATATTTTTTACAAATTATTCACTTAAAGTCTTCAAAGTAAGAACAGTTGTTTGTTTTATAAAGTCAGTTTTTCATACCTTTAATAATCATAGTTCATGCTATTGTGTTTAATCATAAAAATTTTAACACTTTATTGCAGCTCTCATACTGTTCTACTGTGAAACTAATTTGAAGGAAACCCGTTCATTTACAGCAGATATCATACTTCAAAGTGGAAACTCTGTCTACAGTGCTCATTAACCATTTTACTTAAAAAATTTTTAACTGCTTACTAATCATTTTGCTTAATATTTTAAACTTCAAATTAGAATTGTTTTAAAAATGTTTTGTGCTAAATCTAAACCTTAAAACTTTTATTTTTGGGGCCGGGCGGTGGCGCTAAAGGTAAGGTGCCTGCCTTGCCTGCGCTAGCCTCGGACGGACCGCGGTTCGATCCCCCGGCGTCCCATATGGTCCCCCAAGCCAGGAGCGACTTCTGAGCGCATAGCCAGGAGTAACCCCTGAGCGTCACCGGGTGTGGCCCAAAAACCAAAAAAAAAAAAAAAAAAACTTTTATTTTCAGCAAAGTTCCACTCCATCTACATTAAGTACTTCAAAAAACAAAGTTTTTCTGCAAAAAAAATTTTTTCTTACAAACATGCTGGCTAAATATTTAAAAGCACTTGTCAATTTTTCTAATGCAAGTTTTGGATCAATCCTTTTGTCTGTTTATGTGTGTGTTGTGATGTATGAAAGTGGCCACTAGTATACAATGTTGTGTTTAATGTTGTTTTGTTTTGTCTGTTTATTTGTTATCTCTACATTTTATCATAAATACAATTTTCAAAGCCTTATCCATTTTTAAGATTTCAATTAATTTTTTCAAGTCTGGTCACTTAGCAGCTGACAGTCTGTGGCATCTTGCAATTAAAAATCATGTGTTAAAAATTATGTATTAAGCTGGTTTTATCCTTCTAAGAACATGGCAGGGGATGTGGGGGATGGTAAACCCAAGATTTCTCAATGGTCATCGGGGATAAATTTTCCCTGGAGAATTTCTGGACTTTGCAGTCATCCAGCTTTCCTGCTATGTGTAAGTTAAGGCCAAAAGAATACGGATATGTGGCTAGAGAAAGCTGCATCAAGCTTTAAGATAATAACTAAGAAGTTTAAGAAAAATAATTTAGATTCAGTTTAAAAGTTTTTTAAAAAATTGGCAATTATTAATTATAAATTTTTTTAAATGCTGAAGTCTGACAGAGGACCTCCGCAGCCTCCTGCAGTCCTGTCTTCATCCACCTCAAAAAAGCCTGTCACCCCTCCTGCCACCTCTGTGTTACCCACCCACTGTTCCAGTCCTTCAGCCCACCATTCCTGTCAGACCTGAATCAGATTTATTGCCTCGTAAGGATACCTCCCTTGCCCTTTCCAGGTGCAAAAGAAAACTTGTAACTGCACTCACTCTTGCCTTGGTGTTAGGCTTAGGTGTTGCTGGTGCAGGTACAGGCATTTATTCCCTCAGCCGCACTGAAGAGTCTATAGGCTTCCTAACCACCACTGCTGTTAAAGATATAGAGGAGCTTAAGCGAGGCCTAGATTATCTACAACAAACTGTTGGTTACTTAGCTGAAATGGTACTGCAAAACCGTCGAGGCCTTGATCTTGCTTTGTTAAAAGACAGGGGGGGGGGGTGCCGCCTTAAAGGAAGAATGTTGCTTCTTTAAGGATAAATTAGGCCTTGATAGGGATAGCATCAAAAAGGTTGAAAAAAGTCTAAGCTGAAACCAAGAAAACCTTAGACAGGGAGGAAAGCTGGTACAAAAATTGGTTTTCAGCTTCCCCCTGGATATCTACTCTGCTGCCCACGCTGCTTGGCCCATTCATTGGGTTCATGCTGTTTGTTTCTTTTGGTCCATGGGCATTTCGCCGTCTAACTGGCTTTATAAAAACCCAGATTGATGAGGCTACCAAAAAATCTGTGGGCGTTCATTATCAACAGATCCAGCCTCACGAACACCCGGTGACTGAAGTCTCAGAGGGCGAAACAGGCACCCCTGAAGCACTGGACTTAGAGGAGTTAGAACAGCTTGCCAAGTGCAAAATATCCCTCCTCTCACGGCATGGAAATTCCTAGGACGGGCTTAGCTTGATGTCAGTTGTCAGAAGCACGCCCCATTCTTAAAATCTGCATTGGCTCTTAAAGGGGTAGGGCGACCTAGCCTATATGCACTCATGCAAGAATTTCTTGCATGCTCCCCGAGCCATAGCCTTACTTTGGGGTGCTGACACTGAGAGTACATCAGGTAGCCTAAGACAGGGTTTCCACCCATCTTTGAAATAAATAAAAATGGGGGAATTTGTTGGAGACTGTTTGGCATAACTAAAGCCCTTTATACTAAAATCAAAATGGAGTCTCTGAAAGTCTGAGCAAAAGTGCCTACGTGACAATTAGCAGAAGCTGCCAGCCTGAGCAGCTAGCAGGATATGGCCTTTGCCCTTGGACCTAAAGAAAAGGGGAGTCACTGCATACCTCAGAGCTAGGGGAGTCGACCACAGGCACCAAGATTTTCCCATAAAGATAAAGGCTGGTGGGCCTGGGCAGAGATTAGATCTTATACTTTGTTGCTCTAACACAATGTGGGCCTCATGATTGATGAATGCCAGCCTCATGATGTATAACCTTGTTAATTTTGAAAAAAACAAGATGTTCCTATGGAAAGTTACAGTTATTCCAAGAATGTCTTGCCCCCTTTCTCTTTGTTTGGCCTGACTATATAAGGCCTACACCTCCCCATAATAAACTGACTCTTGATCGGAACCTTTCATCTTGAGTCTCTTTATTTCCCAGCCCCTCTTCTCTTTCAGGCCGGAATCCTCTTCGTGACTCGTGAATAACTGTTGTGGTCTCCAGCCTCTCCCGTGGGTCGGGGTTTCTGGGGGCCGCAGGGAATGCTAAGGAAAGTGCCACATCCTTTGGGTTGGTGGAATTTTATTTGAGTTCAGCAAAATTTTGTGCTGTGCTTTTGTGCTTGTGGTTGAGTATTGTGTCTGTCTTTGTTGACTAGTTTAATCTGTAAGTCTGGTACCAAGCAGGAACAGAGTGGGAGGGTCAGAAAACACAAGAAAGTCTCAACCAGCCAACAAGGGCCTTATAGCATTCATATTTTTTAACCCTCAGTTGCCCTCCAGTCAATCTTATGTGTGAACAGAGAAACATCAGTGGAGCTTATCTGCATGTGTATGGAGCAAGCAGGAAGGAGGGAGACAAAATGAAGGGAGAAAGTCCTAGGGAGTCAGGGAGGGGGGTTTGATCTTCAATCTACCTCTCCATGAGATCCAAGTCTCAAGGGAAAAGCACAAGACTACACTTCTCTCCTCTTTGCATGCTGCAGGTCTGTGTGTCCATCCTTGGGAATACAGACAGTGAGAGGACATCAATGGAGCCATTCTGGGCTGGATGAAATAAGCAGCAGCCAGGGACCAGGGGTGGAGGCACAAGCTTAGTCCCTTCCAAATGGTGGGAGTTAGCTGGAGAAGAGCAGGAGAGAAAACAAACAATGATGAGATCAGTGAAGGGGTGCTCTGGATGGTAGAAAGAACTATTAAGACATTGGGCATTGGGAGACTTTGAAAATTCAGGCCTGAAGGAGGTAAAGTCATTCAGAGAAGAGGCTAAGGAAGCCCAAGGTCTAGCTCTCTGTTTTATCACCCACACTCAGGAATTTCTCAGCTTTGGGCATTTATTTAGTCTTTGTTAAGGAGTCATCTGTATATAACAGACTATCAGAAAAGTGAAAATTTTGACTTTTTAAAACTCACGTCAAATGGATTTTAAAAGGCAGCTTTAATTTTTAGTGGTTTCTCCCCCTTTCAATGGTTTTTCAACTTTTAAGTGAAGAGGAACAGCCTTTTTTTTTTGGTTTTTGGGTCACACCCGGCAGTGCTCAGGGGCCACTCCTGGCTCCATGCTCAGAAATTACTCCTGGCAGGCATAGGGGACCATATGGGACACTGGGATTTGAACGGATGAACTTCTGCATGAAAGGCAAATGCCTTACCTCCATGCTATCTCTCCAGCTCCAGGAACAGCCTTTTTAACTTTAGTAGTTTCTATAAAGAATTTGGTGGTTGGGGCCGGAGAGGTGGCACTAGAGGTAAGGTGTCTGCCTTGCAAGCGCTAGCCAAGGAAAGA
The DNA here is from genome assembly GCF_024139225.1 of Suncus etruscus. Lineage (NCBI taxonomy): Eukaryota > Metazoa > Chordata > Mammalia > Eulipotyphla > Soricidae > Suncus > Suncus etruscus. The sequence goes on along the minus strand of NC_064849.1, from coordinate 33,278,334 downwards.
CCACTGTTCGATCCCCCAGCGTCCCATATGGTCCCCCCAAGCCAGGGGCGATTTTTGAGCGCTTAGCCAGGAGTAACCGCTGAGCATCAAACGGGTGTGGCCCAAAAAAAAAAAAAAGAATTTGGTGGTTTATTTATTTGTGGGGGGGAGGGGATGAGGGGTTGGATCACACCTGCAGGCACTCATGGTTTACTCCTAGCTTTGCACTCAGAAATCACTCCTGGCTGGCACGGGGGACCATATGGGGTGCTGGGATTCGAACCACTGTCCGTCCTGGGTTGGCTGCATGCAAGGCAAATGCCCTACCGCTGTGCAATCTCTCTGGCCCCTCGGTGGTTAATATTTTTTGTTGTTGTTGTTGTTGTTAAAAATATGGAACGCTTCATGAATTTGCATTCACAGGGGCCATGCTAATCTTCTCTGTATTGTTCCAATTTTATATATGTGCTCCCGAAGAGAGCATTCGGTGGTTAATTTTAAAAAATTATTGGGCCCGGAGAGATAGCACAGCGGTGTTCGCCTTGCAAGCAGCCGATCCAGGACCAAAGGTGGTTGGTTCGAATCCCGGTGTCCCATATGGTCCCCTGTGCCTGCCAGGAGCTATTTCTGAGCAGACAGTCAGGAGTAACCCCTGAGCACCGCCGGGTGTGACCCAAAAACCAAAAAAAAAAAAAAAAAAGTTATTGTGATAGGTTTTTTTAAGACTATACTGTTAATTAATATGCCCAATCTATGGGAATGCATGATATTGCTATGGTATTGTTAAAGTAACATGATTTTTGTTTGTTTGCTTTTGTTTGGGGGCCACACCCAGTGACGCTCAGGGGTTACTCCTGGCTTTGAGCTCAGAAATCGCTCCTGGCTTGAGGGACCATATGGGGCACTGGGGGATCGAACCTAGTTCTGTCCTAGGCTAGCTCGGGCAAGGCAGACGCCTTACTGTTTGAGCCACCTCTCTGGCTCCTAAGTAACACAATTTTTTTTTGTTTTGGGGCCACACCTGGCAGCACTCAAGGGCAATTCCTGGCTCTGCACTTAGAAATCATCCCTGGCAGGCTCATGGAATCATAGAAGATACCAGGAATCCCAGTTCCGTCCTGGATCTGCCACGTGCAAGGCAAATACCCCATCACTGTGCTACTGCTCCAGCTCCAAAGTAACACAATTTTATGTCCATTTTGTCACCAGGTATCAAACTTAATATTGGCCTTACAATAATTTTGTAAAGTGTGAAAATATCAATAGGTCATGATAATTTAGTAAATGTTATCTAAATATAATGGTACTTGATTGTCAATATCCAAAAGATGTGAAATCTATAGAACTGATTTAAATGACTTTAATAAGTATCATGAAGGACAAATTGGTCCTGTTAGGTGTAAGCATGTCTAGCAATTTTTTTCCAAATTGAAAAAGGGCAGTTTCAAGTTTTCTTTTTAGAGCTGCAGTGCTAGATTAGAAAGAAAATACAGGAAAAGGCACAGAAATAATAAAACGGAGCACAGAATTAAGAATGGCCTGTCCAGTGCTACAAGCTGGTGCATGCAGAAGTAGGACCACCAGTCTGAGGAAGAAGAGAGAAGAGAAAGTTAGAGAAAGGAGCGTAGATGTGTGTTTTATGCAAGAAAGATAATGTATAGAGTTATGAATGTTAGAAAAAGGAAAGGGAATTTGGTGAAAGTGTGACCAATTTGGTTGCAAATTGAAATGAAGGAAGGTAACAGAATGAATGTAAAAAAAATATGCAGAAAGTTTGAGGATGTGTATTAAAAAAAAGATACTTTATGTTAAAACTATTAGTATGTCTCCAAATTAGAAATGATCTAATGCATTTATATAGAAAAGTATGGAAAAGGAGCTTAGATGCTCTAAATTCATGTTACAGCACTCTTAGAAAATTGGACTGTCGAATAACAGCCCTGGATGGGGCTGGTTGATGGTGGGTGGTGAGAGGGGCCATTCTCTGCTGGCCCAGGCCACTTATCTGCAATCCCCTTCAGCCGGTGGGTCTGAGGGTTTAAGGTGGCAGCAAGGAAGACTCACATCAGTCAGGTTTCAGGACACATCAGTTTTATTCAAGGCCCTGGCCAACATGTCTGGCCTATCATAATCTTTCAAGCCAGATTCATAATCAGCCCTGCAATCAACCTCTTTCAGCCATCTCTCTTCCTGCTGCTTCCCTCTCCATCTCCCCTTACATCCTCTCCCTGCCCATCTAATCCTATTGATACCTCCCAAAGACCCTTCCCAACATTGGGCAGGTCTTAATATCAGGTAAGGTTACAAAGGAAGAATGGGGGATGAGGGTAACATCAGACCTTTAAAAATGACAGGAAACCAAGATTTTCCAAATGGCATTTAACATTTATATGCATAATGGTTGTTTTCTGTGTTCTGTAAATTTTGGGGTTTTTTTGGGGGGGGCTCACACCTGGCAGTGTTCAGAGGTTACTCCTGGCTCTGTTCAGAAATCACTCCTGGCAGGCTCAGGACGACCTGCGTACTGGACAGGGCTTTCTGCATTGCCCTTTAACTGTGAGTTGAAATTAGACGCCACTCCGCACCACCCAGACTTCAATGTAGGATATACAGATTCCAGGACCTTCAATATAGAAACATGAGACCAACTACAGAGACTGTGAAAAATATAACTGTATGAGCAATGTAAACATTTTATGGGATTATTATGTTACTGACCCTACCCTGATCGGTGATTGTGCCCTACCCTAGGGAGTGACCTGGCATTCTGCCTTCACCCTAGGGTGGTACCTGATTCTGCTTCCACCGTTGGGTGGTATCTGATCTCACCATTGGGTGGTACCTGATTCTAAGGGATAAAAACAAGGGTCTGTGGAAGGCGAGGAATTTTTGGCTGGAACTGATTCTGAGGCTTTGGACTTCAGTCTTGTCCACCAAATAAAGCTAATATTTCCACAAACCTGACTGTCTGTGAGCCGTTTACCCGCCGCTTCACCTCAGAACCGCCGGCTGAACAGGGTGGCAGACACGTGCTCCGAGCTGGAGGGAAAAGACCTCATTCTCCATCCCTCCATCAGTCAACCTCTTCAGGGGCTGACTTGCAACATAATGGCGCCTGAACAGGCTGAACCTGGACCCTCAATAACTGTAAGTGAAGTACTTCATTGGAAATTTCCTCTGCTGACCATTAAGTGGTTTCTGTGGTTAGTCATGTGAATTCTGCCACCTTTTTGCTTACACATTGGTTCTCTAGTATACAAGTAGATTATTCCATTTTGTTTAAAACTAATTGGTTTTGATCTAAGGACAATCACTGCAGTTGGATGGTTGTGGTCTATATTGCAAATGAAAATTGCATTGTCTCCAGCCGTCATAGTTTGTGGAATTTCTGTGTTGGCTCACGTTGTTACTGTGAGCATAGTTATTGGCTGGTATTTAGGAAATAGAAAGTGTAGAAATGGTGAGGCTAAAACCAGTATGGATAATAAGGAAATCTTTCTGACGAAAATTCAGACCAAGGTGCAGGCTAACGAATCCAGCCCCCCCCCCCATCAACAATATAGGATTTTTTGCTGGAAGAAAAACAACTCGAAAAGTTAAGCCTGATTCTAGAGAATCTCATGACACTAGCAACTCAGACAATGATCAACCTCCGGTGCTAACTCCACAAGTGAGACCTGATTGTATTCACAAAATTGAATTGCACAACAGTGCAGATTCAGATAATGAGCCACATGCACGGCCTCAGAGCTCTATTCAGAGTAATTTTGCTAATCCGGCCTCATCCCCTTTACACGGGGTAAATGTTTCTAACTATGCACCCTATCAGATGGAAGAATTAGATCAGTTTAAAAAAGCATGTAAAGAGTATGGTCCAAAATCACCATACAGTGTGGAGTTACTAAGACTTTGGAGTCATAACTCATCTTGGACTTTGTATGATGTTAAAAGAATCGCTGAAATATGCCTGTTGTCTAAACAGTGAACTGAATGGGAAATGTACTATTCAGAAGGCATAAACGCCAAATTAGATAGCCCAGATGGTACGAGAAAACAAGTGGCAGGTGTTACTCTATCATATGAATTATTGATGGCAGAAAATCAATTTGCAAATATTCAGACACAAGCAGCTTTACCTAAAGAAATCTTAAATTTTATTAGGGATATTGCATCGTCATCATGGGAAAAAATTGATTCTTGGGGCCGGGTGGTGGCGCTAAAGGTAAGGTGCCTGCCTTGCCTGCGCTAGCCTTGGACGGACTGCGGTTCGATCCCCCGGTGTCCCATATGATCCCCCAAGCCAGGAGCAACTTCTGAGCACATAGCCAGGAGTAACCCCTGAGCGTTACTGGGTGTGGCCCAAAAAAAAGAAAATTGATTCTAACAGCATTGGTAAAGGAAACTTTTTAAAAATTACCCAAGGCCCAATGAGTCATATGCAGAGTTTGTACGTAAGACTAAAGATGCTCTGAAGTTACAAGTAGAAAATGAGGAGATAAGAAACTTCCTAGTAAAATCTTTGACTTATAATGCAAATTCGGCTTGTAGATTAGTATTGAATACATTAAATGAAAAGGCAGATGTGAATGATTTCCTTTATGCCTGTCGGAATGTCTATGGGGAACACCAACCCCCACCCCACTTAGATTTGGTACAAACCTTCCCAGTTACCAAGGGAATGATGCCTTACTTTCCTCGGGGACAGGGCACTTTCTGTAAACCAGGTCTTTGCCCAAAATGCAAAAGGGGTCGCCACTGGGCGAAAGATTGCAGATCCGAAAACCTCATTAATAATAATCTAAGTAGAGGTTTCAACACAATCCCTAGAAGGCAAATCGCCTGCTACCGTTGTGGAAAACAAGGGCATATCAAAAGAAATTGCCGTTTCCTTATAAATTCAGCTCCTCAAGGGCACACATACAAGATGCAGGGAAATGTCCACAGGGCCTCCCCACAGGCCCTTCCAAATCAGGGGCAAAGTTCACAGACAATAATCCTTCTAAGCCCAGCCCAAGAAAATTCATCACGATAAGGGAATTAATTCACTCCACATCAGGGAGTGCTGGATTAGACATATTATGCCCAGAGGACATTATAGTTTACTCAGAAGCATGCCCTTACATGTTAGAAACTGGCATTGTGGGCCCGCCACCCCCAGATACTATGGGGGTTGATTCTTGGCAAAAGTTCCCTCAACATAAAGAGTATATCAGTAACCACTGGTGTCATTGACTCAGATTCTATGGGAGAAATTATTGTAGTTATTACCATACCAGTTACATGGACCTTTAAAAAAGGAGAAGCAATTGCCCAGATAGTAATAGTGCCTTATGTCAAATTTGGAACTTCAGATAGGACTAGAAGTGGAGGTTTTGGAAGCACAGATCCAGGTGCTGCTCAAAACCCTATCGTGGTTCTGGTTACTAAATTTAAAGATGAACACCCAATGATCAAACATCACTTGGAAGGGCAACTCTTTGATGGCATGATAGATACGAGTGCTCAGGTTACCGTAATTTCTCATAAAGAATGGCCAGAAAATTGGCCTCTTCAGGAAATCCCATATTCACTAGAAGGAGTAAGAGGCCTGAGCTCCTGTCTGTTGAGTACGAGGACTATGATATTTTATGGCCCAGAAAATCAAAAAGTGATAATCAGACCTCACATGGGCCCATTTTCACCATCCCTGTGAGGCCGTGACCTACACAAACAATGGAAAGCAGAATTCCACATCCCATTAGCTCCAGAAGAGCCAGAACCATCTTTTGATTTAAAAACCCAAAATTTTTAGTAGGGGCCACTATCATAAAAACACCAGCACCAATAAAAATAAAATGGAAATCTGACAAACCAATTTGGACAGGTCAGTGGCCCCTTAAAACTGATAAATTAAAGGTGCTGACAGAATTAGTGGAAGAACAGCTAAGTTTAGGACATATTGAACCAACTTTTTCTCAATGGAATTCACCTATATTCACTATAAAAAAGAAATCTGGTAAATGGAGACTTTTGATGGATCTTAGAGCTGTAAATTTATCCATGATATCTATGGGCAAATTGCAGACTGGTTTACCATCACCTGTAGTTATTCCAAAGGAATGACCACTAATTATAATTATAATTGATCTGAAAGACTGCTTCTACCATATTCCTGGATAAAAAACGTTTTGCATGCCCAGTTCCTTCTCTCAATAACACCCATCCCTGCAGACCTTTCTAATGGACTGTTCTCCCCCAAGGCATGCTGAATTCCCCAACAATGTGCCAGTTTTTTGTAGATAAGGTTTTGAGCCCTGCTTGTGAAAAATTTCCTCAAGCCATGATATTTCATTATACAGATGATATCTTGCTCACACTGAACAATGAAACAGATTTAAAGGACTTATACTCTTATGTTATTGACTGTTTACAAACATCAGGACTGAAAATAGGTTTGAAAATACAGACAAAGCTACCATATCAATATTTGGGCTTTATTTTGGACTGGACGTCATTATGTCCACAAAAAATTTCTATCAAAAAAAAAAAAAAACCTCAGAATGCTTAATGATTTTCAGAGACTTTTAGGTGACTGCACTAGGAATCCCGAATGCAGAGTTGTCTAATCTGTTTAAAACTTTGGAGGGTGACCTGCAGCCCCCCCCCCAGAGACCTCAATCCTGACCCGTGGGAGAGGCTGGAGACCACAACAGTTATTCACGGTTCACGAAGAGGATCCCGGCCTGAAAGAGAAGAGGGATTGGGAAGACAAGGAGACTCAAGGCGAAAAGTTCCGATCAAGAGTCCGTTTATTATGGGAGGGGGCTAGCCTTTTATAGTCAGGCCAAACAAAGAGAAAGGGGCAAGGCATTCTTGGAATAATTGTAACTTTCCACAGGCACATCTTGTTTTTTCAAAATTAACAAGGCTGTACATCACGAAGCTGGCATTCATCAATCATGAGGCCCAAGTTGTTAGAGCAACAAAGTATAAGATCTAATCTCTGCCCAGGCCCACAAGCCTTTATCTTTATGGGAACATCTTGTTGCCTGTGGTCAACTCCCCTAGCTCTGAGGTATGCAGTGACTCCCCTTTTCTTTAGGTCCAAGGGCAAAGGCCACATCCTGCTAGCTGCTCAGGCTGGCAGCTTCTGCTAATTGTCACGTAGGCACTTTTGCTCAGACTTTCAGAGACTCCATTTTGATTTTAGTATAAAGGGCTTTAGTTATGCCAAACAGTCTCCAAAAAATTCCCCCATTTTTATTTATTTCAAAGATGGGTGGAAACCCTGTCTTAGGCTACCTGATGTGCCCTCAGCATCAGCACCCCAAAGTAAGGCTATGGCTAGGGGAGCATGCAAGAAATTCTTGCATGAGTGCATATAGTCTAGGTCGCCCTACCCCTTTAAGAGCCAATGCAGATTTTAAGAATGGGGTGTGCTTCTGACAACTGACATCAGGCTATCCCGTCCTAGGAATTTCCATGCCGTGAGAGGAGGGATTTTTTGCGCTTGGCAAGCTGTTCTAACTCCTCAAAGTCCAGTGCTTCAGGGGTGCCTGTTTCGCCCTCTGAGACTTCAGTCACCGGGGATTCGTGAGGCTGGATCTGTTGATAATGAACGCCCACAGATTTTTTGGTAGCCTCATCAATCTGGGTTTTTATAAAGCCAGTTAGACTGCGAAGTGCCCATGGACCAAAAGAAACAAACAGCATGAACCCAATGAATGGGCCAAGCAGTGTGGGCAGCAGAGTAGATATCCAGGGGGAAACTGAAAACCAATTTTTGTACCAATTTTCCTCCCTGTCTAAGGTTTTCTTAGTTTCAGCTAGACTTTTTTCAACCTTTTTGATGCTATCCCTATCAAGGCCTAATTTATCCTTAAAGAAGCAACATTCTTCCTTGAAGGCAGCACATATCCCCCTGTCTTTTAACAAAGCAAGATCAAGGCCACGACGGTTTTGTTGTACCATTTCAGCTAAGGAACCAACAGTTTCTTGTAAATAGTCTAGACCTCGCTTAAGCTCCTCTATATCTTTAATAACAGTGGTGGTTAGGAAGCCTATAGACTCTTCAGTGCGGCTGAGGGAATAAATGCCTGTACCTGCACCAGCAACACCTAAGCCTAACACCAAGGCAAGAATGAGTGCAGTTACAAGTTTTCTTTTGCGCCTGGAAAGGCCAAGGGAGGTATCCTTGCAAGGCAATAAATCTGATTCAGGTCTGACAATTCATTTAGGCATTAAAACAGTCAATACACAATAATTGGTATGCTGGAGAAAAATATCAGAAACAATATGGGAAGATAAACCCAAGGAACAGGCAAAAAATGTTAAATTGGGAGCAAGTATAAACTGAAAAGATGAATTAACAACAAGAGTTTGCTTACAAATTTCAATAAGAGGAATAGGGGGAAACATATTGGGTCCCAAAAGGCAAAGTTCAATTCCCACCACTTGTTTCAAAGTCATGCCATGGCGTTGAGGCTCCATATCCCATCGCAGAAGGTTGGTATTGTTGGTGAAGTGAGGCAGTCCGAAGGCAGCAATTCCTTCATAGAATGGTGGGATGGGTGAATAGCATATTCAACAGTGTTCATAGCTGGTGCTGGAGAGCACTGGGCGGAGGTGTTAACCATTTGCAGGATGAGGTCCAAGGTGGAAACCAGACCAACAGGTTTGATGGTTAATCTAGGCATTAACAAGGCTAAAACACAATAATCATGATAAGCAAGAGACATTTCAGTAACAATAGGGAAAGTCCAGTGAAGCAAACAAAATAAGTGGAGTTGGGGGCTTCAATGAAGATGGAAGAGTTGTTAACCACAATGGTTTGATTGCAAATGTTTGATAGTTGGACAGGGGGGCACATATATGGTTCGAGTAAGCAAAGTCCCACGCCCATGACCTGTCTTAAAGTTAAGGCTTTTTTTTTTTTTTTTTTTTTGGGCCACACCCGTTTGATGCTCAGGGGTTACTCCTGGCTATGTGCTCAGAAATCGCCCCTGGCTGGGGGGGACCATATGGGACGCCAGGGGATCGAACCGCAGTCCGTTCCTTGGCTAGCACTTGTAAGGCAGACACCTTACCTCTAGCACCACCTTCCCGGCCCCAGTTAAGGCTTTTTTGAGGTGGATGAAAACAGGACTGTGGGAGGCTGCAGAGGTCTTCTGTCAGACTTTAGCATTTAAAAAAATGTATAATTAACAATTGCCAATTTTTCAAAAACTTTTAAACTGAACCTAAATGATTTTTCTTAAACTTCTTAGTTATTATCTTAAAGCTAGGTAAGCAGCTTTATCTAGCCACATATTTATATTTTTATGGCCTTAACTTACACATAGCAGGAAAGCTGGGTGACTGCAAAGTCCAGAAATTCTCCAGGGAAAAGTTATCCCCGATGGCCATTGAGAAATCTAGGGTTTACCATCCCCCCACACCCTCCGCCATGTTCTTAGAAGGACAAACCTAGCTTAATACATAATTTTTAACACATGATTTTTAATTGCAAGATGCCAGTCTGTCAACTGACCAGACTGAACCAGGTTGAAAAAAATTAATTGAAATTTGAAAAATGGATAAGGCTTTGAAAATTGTATTTATGATGAAATGTAGAGATAACAAATAAACAGACAAAACAAAACAACACTAAACACAACATTGTATACTAGTGGCCACTTTCATTCATCACAACATACACATAAACAGACAAAAGGATCGATCCAAACTTGCATTAGAAAAATTGACAAGCGCTTTTAAATATTTAGACGGCATATTTGTAAGAAAAAAATTTTTTCGTAGAAAAACTTTTAGTTTTTTGAAGTACTTAATGTAGATGGAGTGGAACTTTGCTGAAAATAAAAGTTTTAAGGTTTAGATTTAGCATAAAACATTTTTAAAATAATCCTAGTTTGAAGTTTAAAACATTAAGTAAAATGCAGTTAAAAATTTTTAAGTAATATGGTTAATGAGCACTGTAGAAGGAGTCTCCACTCTGAAGTATGATATCATTTGCTGTAAATGAACGGGTTTTCCTTAAATTAGTTTCACAGTAGAACAGTAAGACAGCTGCAATAAAGTGTTAAAATTTTTATAATTAAACACAATAGCATGAACTATGATTATTAAAGGTATGAAAAACTGACTTTAAAAAACAAACAACTGTTCCTACTTTGAAGACTTTAAGTGAATAATTTGTAAAAAATATTATATACCAAATTAACAAAATGTTTAGATTAGTATAAAATATAGTTAAAGACATCTGATGCATTTCTACATCTAGAGCTTAGGACCAAAATTATATTTGATACTAGTCAATCCTGCTTATAAAATTTACTTTTATAATATTACTTATAGAGCCCGGAGAGACAGCACAGTGGTGTTTGCCTTGCAAACAGCCAATCCAGGACCAAAGGTGGTTGGTTTGAATCCCAGTGTCCCATATGGTCCCCTGTGCCTGCCAGGAGCGATTTCTGAGCAGACAGCCAGGAGTAACCCCTGAGCAATGCTCGGTGTGGCCCAAAAACTAAAAATAATAATAATAATAATATTACTTATAAAATTAAATATATATATATATTTTCATCAATACTAGATTTCTTCACTTTGACACAAATATACAGATTTGTATAATGTGCTGATTTTCTGAATACACTTAAAAGGATAGTTTTTTCAATGCAGAGGTAAAGAACAACCATTGCTGTAGCACAAAGTTAAAACCAAGGTTACTATAAAGTACACCTGGGTGTTTACTGTGCAGTAAAATTAACTATATTATTTAAAAAGGCTAACCACATCATTTTTTACATAATTTTTAAATACCTTAAAAATCAAAATAAATTTTTAATAGAAATATAAAAGACTCAAATTTTAACACTTGTGTGTTCGTTTAAATTTTAAAACACCAAAAGGTTTTTCTTTTACCAATATTTTGTTATTACAAGTCAAGTGACAGAATTATGACCTTGCTCTAAAATTTCTGAGAGGCATGAACAAAGGGAGTTTATTGCTCTTATCTCCCTGTTGCTTTTTCTCCCTAGAAAAAATTTTAACCCTTACAGACCTGAATTTAGAAGGTTTTCTAATTTCCAATGTTTTAATAATTACTTTACAACACCCAAAGCACAAAACTTAATTACACAAATGCTTTTAGAAAAGGCACACTTATGCCACATAATTTAATTCACAAACTTCACAATTATTTGGGGCTTTTTTTGAGACACAACAAAATTCTGACAATTCTCACTATAAATTTCACATGAACAGTTTCTGAATCTTTTTAATTCTACCCCCGCCACTCTCCGCCACATTTAGCTGAGCAATCAAACTTGTAACCACTAAAACACACACAGGCTAGCACTATATCTGCTGAATACTTTTTCTCCAAAATTTTTGTCTGCATTTTGACTACACAGAAACTTACTGTCTCAAATACAGGTATAGAATATGCCACATCTATACTAACTCTGCATAGATTAAAGGGCTTATTATAACATTTTTGAACACTTTTAAAACCTCATAATTTTACCAACTGTGGTTTTTATCTTAGAAAAACATTTTAGGGCTGCATTCCTACCCTAAGGGATGGGGGGTGGCTAGCTTATTAGGATCTTAAAGAAAATCAGACCTTGAGTGAGTTGGGGGTATATGGCCTCTTCCTTGAGCGGAGCCAGGACTTTATCTTTCTGTTTGTGCTGACCTGAGGTTTTGATATTCAAAATGAGAACTTTTAAGACCAGGAGGTAGGGGGTACCTTGTTGTCACTGGCTTGTGACTTTTTTTCTCTTCACAAGCATCTTTTGAAAAACTGTATAAACTTATTTGCTGGATAATGAATATCAATTTTTTCCTTAAAGGAGTCACATGACAAAAACCAATTATTTGTATTTTGCATCAGCCAATTAATATGCTGTTTTATTTTAAGGTTGAATAAGATAATTGGGTTTATTTTCAAAATATTTTTTTACAAAATTTATTACCTGTGCTACACATATTTGACAAAGTGTGAGGCTGACAAGGTGAAGCAGAGACTTCCACTGATAATGCGGGGAGGAGCCAGCACAGTTAATAGCAGGAAGGTTAGAGGCAAATCTTTTACAGTCAGCAGGGTGTAATGGTAGAGACAGAAAAAAGCAATCTTTTAAGATCAATTACTAATTTATTGGAATTAGAGGGAATGGCAACCAAGGAGGGGAGTCTGGGTTGCAAAAGCATCCATGGGGATCATGATTTATTTATTGCTTTGAGAATATGCAAGAGATGCCACTTTCCAGATTTCTTTTGAATAAGGATGAAATGGAATAAGGATGAAATGGACATTAAGAAAACAACCCCATTCACAATAGTGCCACACAAACTCAAATATCTTGGAATCAACTTGACTAAAAATGTGAAGGACCTATACAAAGAAAACTATAAAACTCTGCTCCAGGAAATAAGAGAGGACACACAGAAATGGAAACGCATACCCTGCTCATGAATTGGCAGGATTAACATCATCAAAATGTCAATACTCCCCAAGGCATTATACAGATTTAATGCTATCCCTCTAAAGATACCCGTGACATTCTTCAAAGAAGTGGATCAGGCACTTTTGAAATTCATTTGGAACAATAAACACCCTTGAATAGCTAAAGCAATCATTGGGGAAAAAAATATGGGAGGAATTACTTTCCCCAACTTTAAACTGTACTACAAAGCAATAGTTATCAAAACAGCATGGTATTGGAATAAGGACAGGCCCTCAGATCAGTGGAATAGGCTTGAATACTCAGAAAATGTTCCCCAGACATACAATCACATAGTTTTTGATAAAGGAGCAGGAAACCCTAAATGGAGCAGGGAAAGCCTCTTCAACAAGTGGTGTTGGCACAATTGGATAGCCACTTGCAAAAAATTGAACTTAGACCCCCAGCTAACATCATTTACGAAGGTAAAATCCAAATGGATTAAAGACCTCGATATCAGACCCAAAACCATAAGATATATAGAACAGCACATAGGCAAAACACTCCAGGACATTACAGGCATCTTCAAGGAGGAAACTGCACTCTCCAAGCAAGTGAAAACAGAGATTAACAGATGGGAATATATTAAGTTGAGAAGCTTCTGCACCTCAAAGGAAATTGTGCCCAGGATACAAGAGCCACCCACTGAGTAGGAGAAACTATTCACCCAATACCCATCAGATAATTTTAGGTAGACTTTCTTCACAGTGCTTCTCGCCTATTATTGACTATCATAGAGTTACTGTTATACAATAACTTTGTATATATACTGTTACACACGTATAGTAGAGTTTTCCATGTTTGTATTATGCATGAAATTCTCTTTCAGATCTTCTCTGGTCTGCCATTAAAAAATATTTTTTAAATTTGAAATGATTCATCTTGCCAGCTATTACATTTTAAAGCGCTTTTAATTGATTCAGCTGAATTATTTTTTCTTTTGCTCTATTTTGGATCCTTTCCAACAAATATTTTTTGGCATGAGTGAGTGTTATGGCCATATTTTTTGTGAAGTCTGTATGTGTATGTCTTGTTTAGTGTCTGTCTGTTTTACATATTTTGTATATAGTTCCCTTTTTCCTAACTTTATCTTCCCCAATTTAGTCTTCCTATCCTTCCTTCTCTCTTCCTAGTCCTTAAAAAATTTAATTTTCAGGATTCCCTTCACATGTGCAACTCATCTCCTTCACCCACAACTACAAGCCTCCTGATCTCGGCCTGAGGAAGAAATCCATGACTGTTGAAGTTCTGTACCATGTTTGCTGCAAAGTTGTTGGAAATAAAGCCACCTATAATTTGTGTTACAATATAACCCCAGAGGAAAGATCCATGGATAAGACCCACAGTCTCTGGATCCCAGTTAAACTGTGCTATCTAAATTTCTGGTTTTCCATCCACATACACAGTGCTATTGCTGACCATTTCTACAATGGCTACCCCAAGATTGCACCAATCCCAAAGGACATGTAGAAGCCCAACCAACTCATGATGGTAATGATGTAACGCTTGCAGATGCCCCAACACATGGATGACTGTGCTGGCCTTCCTTCTTCATTCAGCTTGATGTTATCTTCTGTACCAGGCTTCAACCTGCTTTTTCAGACCCATGAAGTGTCTTTTGCCAGTCTTTTCGGAGTTCCAGACCCCTCATCTTTACAGATTGGTATTGGACTCTGTAGAAATTTCACCTTTTGTATTTTTCTTATAATTGTAATCCTTTGAAGTTATATTTGGTACTACACTTCTTTTGACTATTGTAATTAATGTTTTTCTATTTTAGTTTTTAATCTTAGGAATTGATGTTGTATTACATTAGGGTTTTGATTTCTTGACTTTAGGTTAGTGGGTTAGATATTGTTGTCTATAATTCCCTAAATGATATTTTTGTCTGTTCTCAGTGTTTTTTGCGTGGGCGCATCATAGGTAAAATACTAGGTTTATAAAAGGTTCCATCCATTTTGAATGGATCCTCAAGTTGTTTATTTACACAGGGAGGGTCTCTGCCTTAAACATTTTGTTTTGCTTTGTGACTTAAGCTCCCATCTATAAATAATCGACGTATTGGTACATCAATTTCGGACATCATATGGACTTCAGCCTGGATTAAGAACTTGGATTAAGTTTAGAAGCCTATTGATCATTATTGCAGTGGCCCCTCACTGTGCAGGGGATATATGCTTCTTGTCCAAAATAAGGGCCTAATTCAATGCCCTCAAAGATGGGCTTTCTGGTCTACCTGGACTTGAATGAAAATGGGACTGGAGAGATAGCATGGAGGTAAGGAGTTTGCCTTTCATGCAGAAGGTCATTGGTTCTAATCCCGGTATCTGAGCGTGGAGCCAGGAGTAACTCCTGAGCACTGCCAGGTGTGATCCAAAAACCTAATACCGGGCCCGGAGAGATAGCACAGCGGCGTTTGCCTTGCAAGCAGCCGATCCAGGACCAAAGGTGGTTGGTTCGAATCCCGGTGTCCCATATGGTCCCCCGTGCCTGCCAGGAGCTATTTCTCAGCAGACAGCCAGGAGTAACCCCTGAGCACCACCGGGTGTGGCCCAAAAAACAAAAACAAAAACAAAAACAAAACAAAAACAAAAACCTAATACCAATAACCAACAACAACAACAAAAAATAAAGAAAAGGTGCTTCTTCTCGCTTGCTACACAACCTTTCTGGCATCTCTTCGAAGTATCTATGTACGTCTTAGATTTATCTTCTCAGGAGCTTGTAGTTGATTCTTTGATACATGTTTCTGGTTTTAGACACCCTGTGTTTAGGTTAGAAGTTTTTCTTTACATTTTCCTGTGATGCGCTTATGCAAATAGCCGCTCTTTTATTATTGACTAGTTTTTTCTTTAATAAATAAAGACAATATTGTTTGTTTACTAAAAACAAACGGGGGAGTTGTTGTCTGTAAACATTTTATGGGATTATTATATTACTAACCCTACCCTGATCGGTGATTGTGCCCTACCCTAGAGTATGACCTGGCATTCTGCCCCCACCCTAGAGTGGTACCTGATTCTGCTTCCACCATTGGATGGTATCTGATCCCACCATTAGGTGGTACCTGATTCTGGGGGATAAAAACAAGGGTCTGTGGAAGGCAAGGGGCTTTTGGCTGGAACTGATGCTGAGGCTTTGGACTTCAGACTTGTCCACCAAATAAAGCTAATATTTCCACAAACCTGACTGTCTGCGAGCTGTTTACCCACCGCTTCACCTCAGAACCGCCGGCTGAACAGGGTGGCAGACATGTGCTCCAAGCTGGAGGGGAAAAACCTCATTCTCCATCCCTTCATCAGTCAACCTCTTCAGGGGCTGACTTGCAAGAGGGCACTATTGACAATGACCAGGATTGGACAAACTAGTTTGCCTGGAGCCTAGAAATGGTCTTATGTCAGGAAACTTCAGGGGTAGGGTCTCCTTATACTTAGGCCAAAGTTTTTCCTTTCCATGACCCCCATACTTTGGTGGGCCCGTGCAAACGATAATTGCCACACTAACATTGTTTTTACAGTGCTCCTTTGACTCTAAACCTTTAAGAAGTCACTAGTAAACATATCTGGAGCTGCAAAAAAAAAAGGTTTACATTAGTGTTAACATATATGCTTTTAGTTACACTAGCATTCTGGGAGCTAAAGGAGGGAGATAAGGGATATATGCTTGGGAACAGGGATGAAGGGAGGACAACACTGGTGGTGGAAAGGCCCTCATTTATTGTCACTGTGTACCTTAAATATCACTGTGTAAGATTTGTAATTCACTTTGGCCACAATAAAAAAAAAGAAAAAAAAAGCTTTATGAATATAAAAGAAAAGAAAAGTATTAAAGCCTTTATTGATAAACCACCTGCTCTGTCCTTGACCAATCCCCATTAATTTGCTGTTAATAATTGGGTGCCCCGGGCCCGGAGAGATAGCACAGTAGCCTTTGCCTTGCAAGCAGCCGATCCAGGACCAAAGGTGGTTGGTTCGAATCCCGGTGTCTCATATGGTCCCCCGTGCCTGCCAGGAGCTATTTCTGAGCAGACAGCCAGGAGTAACCCCTGAGCACCGCCGGGTGTGGCCCAAAAACCAAAAAAAAAAAACAAAAAACAAAAAAAATTGGGTGCCCCAAATGAAGATTTCTCCAGTCTTTCTGGGTTTATGCAAAGAAACAAGCCAAGTTTATTCAGCTATCTGGCAAGGTTCAAGGTAAAGGTGGAGAGAAAAATTATTTTTCTGTAGCTGACTGAATTAAATGTAGTCTAGTGGGCTTACCTAAAAGACCACTCCTCTTGTATAATCCATATGTAAGTGTACTTATTGATTGTAATAGACTGGTCATGAAGGAAATAAAAGCTGTACATTATATTGTATGTCTGACTAGGATAATAAGAGCCAGAAATTTATTAAGGAGAACTTAAGCTGAACAGGACAGTAGGAGAAGTAACTAAGAACTGTGTTGTATGTTGTATGTGTTTTATGTGCTGTTGCTGAACCTAGTGGAAGTATTGGGCCTTCTCTCCAAGCAACATCTGTATAACACAAGAGAGCTTAACCTGAGGAAGACTGGCAGAGTGACCTCACACAGATGCCTAAATGCTCAGGGGAAACAGATATAGAGCTATGATGCTTTGGTTTCTGTATTTAACTTCTGTGTCACCATCCCAGAGGGAGCATCTTTTACTGCTCTGTCCTCCCAAGGATAGAGAGGACTATTTATTGCCCAGGGCCTGATTCCTCTGTCTAAGTGATCTGAGGTTTTTCAGATGTTGATATCTGCAAATCTAAGCTAAGGTAGCATGATATTTCATCATTTCTTATAGGTAGAATCTACAGTCCTTTGCTAGCCTGAACAAATTATAGAAGATGGACCTCTGCCCACACTCCCCTTAATGACTTCTAAGGTTGTGAAATCTGTAGGGAAAATGTGATATAGGAAGGTCAGCAAGAAAGATGCCAGGGTAATAAAAGCAAGAGGGATCATGGGAACCCAACTAGCTATGGCCATTGACATCAATTGGAAATTACTCTGTACCTGTTTATCTTAAAATCCAGGGGTGGGGAAAAAATCCAGGGTGGGGGCCGGAGAGATAGCATGGAGATAAGGCGTTTGCCTTTCATGCAGAAGGTGGTTGGTTCTAATCCCGGCATCCTGTATGATCCCGAGCCTGCCTGGAGCGATTTCTGAGCATAGAGCCAGGAGTAATCCCTGAGCACGGCCGGGTGTGACCCCCAAAAAGAAAAAATCAGGAGTGGGAGGTGCCTAGAGGGTAGTGGAAGTGTTCCCAGAGGAAGAGCCAGCAAAAGAAGGCCGACCCTCCTTAGCCAGATAGTCCTTGCTGACCAGGCCATGGTGTGCCATGATCCGCAGGAGACCATGGCGGAACTTCTGTCCAATGAAGGCATAGATGAAGGGGTTGAGGCAGCTGTGCAGGAAGCCCAGAATCTCGGTGGCATTCAGGGCCCAGTCGATCTGTTTGCGGCGATCGCAGGTCTCCGGGATGAGCCCAGTGGCAAGGTGTCTGCCACCAGCGCCAAGTTGTGGGGCAGCCAGCAGAGCAGGAAGATCAGCACCACAGCAAAGATGACCCTCATGGCACGGTGCTTCTGGCCCATGTGGGCCTCGAGCAGTGTGCGCAGGGTGAGCCCATAGCAGATGAGCATGACCAGCAGGGGCAGCAAGAACCCAAAGATCTGAGTCAGGACCCGCATCACCAAGCGCCATTTGGCCGTGTTGGTCCCCATGGCCTCGTAGCAGAAGAAGATAGAATTGTGTTCAACAGTATTACGGAAGAGGAGCATGGGCAGGGACAGGATCAGGGACAAAGTCCAGATGCCCAGGCAGATGAACTTGACCCAATGTCTCTTCTGGGTGAGTGTGCGGGTGGCATGCACAATGGCCAGGTAGCGATCCACGCTGATGCAGGCCAGCAGGAGAATGCCACTGTAGAAGTTGACCTCCTTCAGGAAGGACACTATCTTGCACAGGGGAATGCCAAAGACCCAGCCCTTGACCTTGGAGGCAGCCCAGATGGGCAAGGTCAGGGCGAAGAGCAGATCTGCAATGGCCAGGTTGAGCAGGTAGATGTCAGTGACCGAGCGACTGATCTTACTGGAGAGGACAACAAAGACCACCAGGGCATTGCCCAGTAGACTCAGCAGGAAGACCAGGATGTAGATCACCACCAAAGCATAGTGGTTGAACAACTCATTCTCCAACTTACAAGGTCCATGATTACCTTTGGGTGGCATATAAGTCTCATTTTCAAATTCCTCGAATTCTCTCCACAGATCGCTATCATTCCATATATTTTTCATGAAGAAAGTCATCGTTTGAGATAGCTGCAGCATGTAAACAATGAGATTTGTTACTTAGATTTTAGATCACACCCATTGACCCTATGGGATGCATAGCTTAGATGTCATTGGCTTCCTTCTAGGTTCAGCAACTGGACACCGGTTCTTTGGTCTTTGGCTCTGACCTCTCTGAGGATCAGCTTCAGAGTATGTCAACTCTCCCTCACTCTGAGGTCTGGCCTGAGCATGATGCTCAGGGAGCACAATAAAGGCCTTACCATGGGCTGATATCACCATTGCATCAACTTTGCCTTAGCAGCCTACCCTTTCTCACTCTTCCCCTGTTGTGCATTCACTAGGCCTATCAGGATGATTTGTTTGTTTTTCTGGGCCATACCTAATGGTGCTCAAGGGTTACTCCTGGCTTGACACTCAGTAATTACTCCTGGAAGGCTCAGAGGACCATATGGGATCCAGTAGATCAAACCCTATTCAGCAGAGTGCAAGGCATATGCCCGACTCACTGTGCTATCACTCCAGCCCCAAGATAATCTTTTTTATTCTACATGGTTTGGGGGTTCAGGGACTTGAGGAATATATAAGGTGCCATGTTAGAGATCAAACCAGGATCATCACTTGCCTTATCTGCTTCTCCATCTCTCCAGACCCTTGACTAGGGAGGTTTCTACATTCAAAGGTGGGTGGGCATCAGGCTACATGGAAGGAGACAATCCTTGCCTAGAACATTCCTTTCTATGCTATTACCCTTTCTCTGATCTCCTTTATATTCTTAAATCTACTGAGGGATGAAAAAGAACAGCCATAGAATTGCATTAAAATATCATTTAAGCTTCTCTCTAATGGAGCAGTAACTATTTTGGTCCTCTGCTTTAAGGGAATCAAATCATTTAAGAGAAGTCCCTGACCTGGGTCATCCTGCCTCTGAATCACTAGTCATAGAACTCAGCTGTTTTCATACTGTTTCTATAAGGTGTGTTTTCTGTCTAGAAGATTCACTCAAATCTCACCCTGAGATGTGCCTTATGGCTTCCCTACTCTACTCCTGCGCCTCTCTCTTTCTCTCTCTCCTCCCTCCATCTCCTTTTCCCTTTCTCTTCTACTTCTCTATCCCCTCTCTTTCTCTTCCTCTTTCTCCCTCTCCCCATCTCTCTCCCCCCCCCTCCTCTAACTAAAACTATTTTACTTCACTATTCACCATCTCTTGATATTCTTTAAAGCCAACAAAGTAAAAGTGAAAGAAGCAAACAAAACTGTGTAGAGGCCAGAACAAGCCTCACCATAAAGCCCCTTCTTACAACAGGGAAAATGCACTGGCTGTGGATCAAGGTGGTATCACTTTCTCTGCAGTGACAGTCATTGGGGATCCCCAAAACACAAGGGGATACAAGGATATAGGATATAGGACACAAGCCCATTCCACCGGCCAGATGAGGTGAGGACAGAGGCGAGGGCTGCTAGGCTTCCAGGACAGGAAGGCAGGAGAGCAGAAGTTAAGACGGTCAGGTGGGGCCCCTGGACACCATCATAAGAGGAACCCTCAAGTCCCAGAGAAGCAAAAGAATTTTCTAAAACACAGTCAAACACCACCTGCTGCCCAGGGAAATAGGTAGAATGTAGGTGCTTCCTACCTGAGGCATCCCTTGGCTCCTCTAAGTATCCAATCCAGGGCAAGCAGTTCAGCCCCGAGTCCAGAGCTGAGTGGGTGCTAGTAAAAGGAACTTGGTAAAGAAAGGGAACTAGGAACCACGTCATCCCACACTTCTACTCTGAGCCCTGCCCCCACGCATTTCCAGGCTATTGGAACCCTTGGGGACTGCACACCAGTAGGCAGTAGCACAAAGCTGGAGCTAAGAATCACTTCTCAAGTCAAGCTCTCACTGTTTGTAGATGACATGATACTATTTTAGAAAATCCTAAAGACTCTACCAAAAAAAAAAAAAAAACTTCTAGAAACAATAGATTTGTATAGTAAAGTTGCGACTACAAACTTAATCTGCAAAATCCATGGCTTTGCTATATACAAATAATGAAAGAAGAAATATCTTTAAAAATACAGGGGCCAGGGGCCGGGCAGTGGCGCTAAAGGTAAGGTGCCTGCCTTGCCTGCGCTAGCCTTGGACGGACCTCGGTTCGATCCCCCGGTGTCCCATATGGTCCCCCAAGCCAGGAGCAGCCAGGAGTAACCCCTGAGCGTTACCGGGTGTGGCCCAAAAACCAAAAAAAAAAAAAAAATACAGGGGCCAGAGAGATAGCATGGAGGTAAGGTATTTGCCTTTCATGAAGAAGGACAGTGGTTCGAATCCCAGCATCCCATATGATCCCTCCCCACCCCCACCCTCACCCCCACCCTCACCCCCATCCCACCCCTGTGCCTGCCAGGGGCGATTTCTGAGCATGGAACCCCTGAGCGCTGCCAGGTGTGATCCCAAAACAAAACAAAAACAAACAAAAATAATTGTACCTCAGAAAATCAAGTACCTTGGAGTCAACCTAACTAAAAAGATAAAAGACCTATACAAAGAAAATATAAAACACTTCTTAAAAAAATATGAGGACACAAAAAATGGAGGGCACATACCCTGCTCATGGATTGGGAGGAATAACATCATTAAAATAGCAACACTCCACAAAGCATTGTACAGATTTAATGCAATCCCTATGAAGATACCCATGACATTCTTCAAAGAAGTGAATCAAACACTCCTAAAATTCATTTGGAACAATAAATGCTCATGAATAGCTTAAGCAATCCTTGGGGAAAAGAAGACAGTAGGCAACACTTTCCTCAACTTTAAATTGTACTAAAAAGCAATAATAATTAAAACAGGATGGTATTGAAATAAAGACAGACCCTTAGGTCAATGGAATAGACTTGCATATTCTGAGACTGACCCTCAGGCATACAACCAATTAATCTTTGATAGTCAATAAACACAAGATGGAGCAAGGTAAGCTTCTTCAACAAGTGGTATTGGGAAAACTGATCAATTACATGCAAAAAAGTGAACTCAGACTTCTCTTTATTGCTATGCATAAAAATCAAATCAAAGTGAATTAAAAACCTTGATATCAGACCTGAAACCATAAGATACATAGAAGAAATTGTAGGCAGAACACTCCATGACATTGAAGCTAAGGCATCTTCAGGGAGGAAACACTGGCCAACCAAGTGGAAGAAGCAAAGATAAACTAAACCAGGATATAAAGACTGTGTACAGTACCCATCTGATAAGGGATTAATATCCAAAATATACAAGACACTTGTATAACTTAGCAAGGAAAAAAATCTAACCCCACCCAAAAGCAAGGAGAAGAAAGGAACAAACATTTCCTCAAAGAAGGAATACAGATGACCAAAAGACACATGAAAACATGCTCCACATCACTATTCACCAAGGAAATGCAAATGAAAACAACAATGAGATATTATCTCACATCACAGAGACACATCACATCACAAAGGACAAGAACAACCAGCGCTGGCATGGGTGCAGGGAGAAAGGGACATATTCACTGTTGGTGGGAATGTTGGCGGGTCCAACTGGAAAACAATACAGACATTCCTCAAAAACTAGAATTTAAGCTTCATCAATATCATTTCTAAAAATATCATTTCTAGAAATATACCATAGAAGCCCAAAGAAACGATGTAGAAAAGTCCTCTGCATTTTTATGTTGATTGCAGCACTATTCACAATAGCTAGAATCTGGAAACAACCCAAGTGCCCAATAACAGATGATTGGATAAAATAATTGTGGTACATTTACACAATGGATAACTACACAGCTGTTGGGAAAAATAAAGCCATGAAATTTGCTTATACATTGATGGATAAGAGAGTATTCTGGAGCCAGAGAGATAGCGTGGAGGTAGGATATTTGACTTGCATGCAGAAGGAATGTGGTTCAAATCCCAGCATCCCATATGGTCCCCCGAGCCTGCCATGAGCAATTTCTGAGTGTAAAGCCAGGAGTAACCTCTGAGCACTGCCAGGTGTGACCAAAACAAAACAAAACAAAACAAAACAAAAAGTGAGAGTATTCTGCTGAATGTAATGAGTCATAGAATAATTGTACTTATTGTGGGCTATTAAAAAAAAAGATAGAATGGTAATAATATCTAGAGACAATAGAGTTGAGGGCCAGGAGGACTAGTTCATAGTAATAAGTTTGCCACAAATAGTAAGGGAGTGCAGTTAGGGCAGAGGGGACCAGTATCACAATGATAGCTGAAAATTAGTACTCTGGACAATAATTGGGGACTGAAAGGAGATAATATGATAGGCATGATACCACTCAGTAACATTATGGCAAACCATATGGTCTAAAAGTTAAATAAAAAAGAAAGGGAGGGTGGGAGGGAAAGAGAAAAAGAGAGAAGAAAAAGTTTACCCCAGAGACAGGCAGGGGGATGGTGGGAGGGAAAACTGGGAACATTGGTGGTAGGAATGTACATTGGTAAAGGGTTTTGGACATTGCATGGCAGAAAGTCAACCATGAACAACTTTGTATCTGTGGGGCAAAAAAAAAAAAAAAAAAACTGTATTATGAACAACCTTGTAACCACAGTGTTTAAATAAATCATATGGCCGGAGAGATAGCATGGAGGTAGGGCATTTGCCTTGCATGCAGCTGATTCAGGGCGGACCTGGGTTCAAAATCAGGTCAGCCACATGCAAGGTAAGTGCTCCACCCATTGTTCTATTGCTCCAGCCCCTAAATACCAGTTTTAACATGGCACCAATGTCTATAGTAGCTGGCCTTACTCATGCTTGAACCCTCCAGAATTCTCCTTTTTCATTGTTGGTAAATCTTTTTTATTTTAGAAACCGGAGAGATAGCACAGTGGGTAGGCCATTTGCCTTTTACATGACAATCCACATTTTTTTTTTTTTTTTGGATTTTGGGCTGTCTGCTCAGAAATAGCTCCTGGCAGGCACAGGGGACCATATGGGACACCGGGATTCGAACCAACCACCTTTGGTCCTGGATCGCCTGCTTGCAAGGCAAACACCGCTGTGCTATCTCTCCGGGCCCGACAATCCACATTTGATCCCCAGCATTCTATATGGTCCCTTAAGCCTGTCAGGAGTGAGTTGTGAGCACAGAGCCAAAAGTGCCTATTGAGCACTGCCGGGTGTGGCTCAAAAATCACTTTGAATCACAAAGTTACAAAATTAGTCATGAAGGAGCTGGCGAGGTGGCCCTAGAGGTAAGGTGTCTGCCTTGCTAGCGCTAACCAAGGAAGGACCGAAGGACCGGGGTTCAATCCCCCTGCGTCCCATATGGTCCACCAAGCCAGGGGCAATTTCTGAGCGTTTGCCAGGAGTAACCCCTGAGCATCAAACGGGTGTGGCCCGAAAACAAACAAACAAACAAAATTATTCATTAAAAAAAAAACAACCAAAAAAGAAAAAGAAAAAAAATTATTCCTGATTGAGTTTCAGAGGTGCCCAGTTCAAGCCCTTCACCAGTGTCCACTTCCCTCCCCCCCGGTGTCCCCACTTTCCCTCATACTTCCAGTCACGGTCTGTGGCAGAGATCATTTTGTTCTTTTTTTTTTTTTTTTTTTTTTTTCCATTTAGGTACTGTGGTTTACCATACTGTAACTGGTTCTCTTAACACAGATAAGTTGCAGAACAAACTATAGTTGTGAAACGTGCCTCGGGGTTACCCAGGTTTTCTTTAACTGATGGGGGACTAGAGATCGGATTTCTAGCCAGTGAAGATGGAATATACCCGAAGGGAATGGGCATTGACCCTATTAGTCATCCAGAGCAAAATCTGTCCCTGAGGCAGAAAACTGAGTCGGGATCTGAGAGAAAACAGTTTAGGTATCCAACTGCAGAACTGGGGACTGGCCCATGAGTGCAGGAAGAGGAGATGGGAGAGTATTGGCCACAAGGGGGCAGTAGCAGCACCAGACTAAGGAGAACCAACACTAACCCTACCCACAAGCAGAAGTGGAGAGAAATAGAAACCCTGACCAATACATTTTGTTGTTGTTTTAGGGGGGCACATCTGGCAATAATCAGAGATTACTCCTGACTCTACACTCAAGGTTCACTTCTGGCAGTGCTGGGGGATTAGATGAGATGCAAAAGATTGAACACACAAGTCAGCTGTGTGCAAAGCAACCAACTGCTCTCCTGCTGTACTATCATTCCAGCTCCAGCTCTTGTCAGCCTTTTCTGGTTCTCTTGAGCTCTCAATCAGGTCAGCTCAGTCTTCTACTCTGCTCATTGCAATGATTTCGTGGACAATCCACTTGACTCTTAATCCAAGAGCAGTGGGAAAGCAACAATGCCCTGGGTGGGCCTAGTGAAAGCTAAGGTCTCCACTGGGAAAACCATTTTAAAGAAAAAGAATTGAAATGACTCTTTCAACTTCCTGGGAGGAAAATTACTTTCTGGGGAAGGAAAGGGACAGGCACCTATAGAATAAAAATGTAACCACTTAAGAAGGGTCTAGAATATCAGCCAACTTTGGGGTCGCACTTCCCCTTCAGTGGAGAGATAATGAACCCAAGGCATAAAAGCATGTTTCCATTCTTTGTAGAACATTGCAAGCAACTGAGGTAGGCAGGCAGAGGGCAGAGATCATGTCAATGACAAGGGCTTTAAAGATGGCAGGATGTGTCCCTGCACAATCTCATAGTCCACTCGCTGGGCTGCTCTTTCTATTGACCCTGGGAGAACTTGGGAACTAGCAATGATGTCGACACAAGCTGCAGAAGCACCCACAGGCACCTGGGCATCAAAACAGAAAAAGGCAAATGAG
This sequence comes from Suncus etruscus, assembly GCF_024139225.1. NCBI lineage: Eukaryota > Metazoa > Chordata > Mammalia > Eulipotyphla > Soricidae > Suncus > Suncus etruscus. The sequence goes on along the minus strand of NC_064849.1, from coordinate 33,252,791 downwards.
GAGATCCCTTATGATCTGCTCCTGGGTGATCAGCCCAGAGTAAATGAACAACCTACGATGATCCACTTGGAGTCAAGTTTTACAATGACTGAAAACGCCAAATGTGAGGTCTTGTGGCTGCTGAAAGCCATCTTGCAATCATGCACAGAAGCTTCCATCTCAGGACTAACACCAGCCCACAGTAGCAGATACATCACAGAGAAACCCAACCACTGCCCAGGATATACCATGCCTCATTACCCACCGGCACTCCAAGGCTCTGAGCATCAACAAATTCTCTCTTGTTAAAACCAGTTCAATGTGGGTTTTCTCCTCCCTGCTACCCACTCTAATCCCAATAAAACTATCTTGCATGTATGAGGGGCCCTGGGCTCATCCCCCAAAACTAGCACCCTCCAAAAAATTTGTACCCACTGAAGGAAGTTCTGAAAGCCCAAAGTCATCAAGGATGAGAGGAAGGAGGTGAGAAATGAATGCATCACAGGGTTTAACCAGTCAGATGTGACCCAGGCAAGTGACCCAGGCAGGTACTGACCTCCAGACACTGATTGCCACGCTCAGGTGGAAGCCAGGGAATAATCTGCATGTGACACAGCTGAGGACCTGAACTGGTAGGAATTCCTCCATAGAATTCTCAGGAAGCTCCATGGAGCCTGGCAGAGCAAAACCAAATATTGACACGACCCTCCCTTATTAGGTTGAGACCTTTGACAACTTCCTTATGGATCAGATTGTCCTTGTCTGTAATAATGAGGAGAGCTCTCACCTCCTGGAGCTTTTGCCATGATGGAATAGAAGAAGGAACACGAGTTCAGCGATCAAACCATCTATCAGGGATCTTTTATATTTGTTCTCTCTTCTGTTCTCTGTGAAAAAAGCAAATGAAAATAGGTGTGAGCTCATATGATCAGATAGAACCCTCTGAAGCTCTTCCTTGACAATATATCTAGCAGGCAATAAATGTTTATTGCTTTTAGCCATCTTGATGAAAGATCTTGGGTCTCTGTAAATATAAACACAGAAAAGCAAACAACCCAGACCCTCAGACCTTCCTAATGTGAGAAGGAAGGAAAAAAAGAGAAAAAAAGGAAATAGAAAGGAAGGATTATCAGAATTGGATTTGGGGATGTTTTGGTTTCGGGGCCACACCTGGTGATGCTCAGAGGTTACTCCTGGTTCTACACTCTGGAATTACTCCTAGCAGTGTTCAGGGAACCATATACGGGTTTCTGAAAAATGAAACCTGAGTCAGCCAAGTGCATAGCAAACATCCTCCCTACCCACTATACTCGCTTCGGTCCCTATCAGATTTGCTTTAATAATAAACTTGACAATAGTTTCGATACCCTTCAAGAAATCTTTATACAAATTAGAGTCTGTAAGACACAAATCTACACCTCTGTTAAATATACAATTACCATCAAAGCTATGGAAAGGACCCCTTTCCATACCGAATGGGAACAAATGAAAGGCATAGCAAATAACATTTTATCATAACTGCATTGCAAGCAATTCCTAAAGAAGTTGCTAGGACAGAGTCCCTGAATCAGGGTGGTTATCATCTTGAGGAAAAGTGTACTCCATGCTGACTATTACAATGAGTCAGCAAAGCCTGAGACACCCCCACCTTAATCAAATCCCACCAGAATCTGCTCTTGATGACCCAGGACTGCAATTGCTCAATCAATCCAGGAGAGGGCAGCATTATCTTTAAATCCAACAACTCACATGCTGGAAGGGTGAGCATTGAGTAGGTTCAGCAGAATAATCTCTGATGAAAACACCCACCTGAAATAGTCTATAGAGGAACCTAATATCACCCCTTGAGGTTTTCAAGTCCTTCCACATATATTCACTTTCCCCTTAAAGATCTTGTTCTTCAAGGTGACAATTTAGGAATAGTCGTGTGAACACACACAGAGAGAAGCAGATGTAGTTAGCCATCTATGTGGCCAAGTATCACTCACCTAGTCAAAGTCTTCAAGATCTATTGGTGGGTGTGTGTATGTGTGTTACAGGATCACACCCAGCTACACTTAGGAAGTACTCTTAGCTCTATGCAAGGGACCATATGGGATGCTGGGAACCAAACCCATGTCAGCTGCATACAAGGCAAGCACCCTATGTACTGACTCTACTCTCACCCTGTGCCTTACTTTAAATGACAAAAAGTGGGACTATTCTTGGGGTAAGTAATGTTGTGGGGTGGGGGCCTCCATTGTCAATATAAGGCCATGCGGTTTCACTGCAGGAGTGAGATCAAAGCCAGGAACCTAGGAGAGTGGAGGAGAAGAGGTGGGAGGGGGTGTGTTTTGGGTAGGTACCTGCAAGGAATGCAGTAGACAGAGTCTGTGGGAAGTGGGACCCCCAAACTCTCTGGATTGTGGTGGAGATAAAGTGTATAGATATCTGCAAGTTACAGAACAAGACAGAGACAAGCCCTGAAGGAGTCAATGTGAATGATTTCAAGTTAGGCTAATTTGGAGCAGAGAGACTGAGGATAGTGCAGGATCTCTAAGCCAGGGTCCCAATACCCTTTTCTTGGGATTGGCCCTCTGTAAGGATGCCAGACACTGAGAACAAGGGATGCTCGGGTTTACGTAAACTTTCTCAGTGGCAAACACACTTCCCACCACTGGCTTCTGCTGCTCATCTGTCATAATATGAGATTACATTTAAAATTTATGATGGGGACAAGGAGTGAGGCAGAGATGGAACAGCAATAGTTCCAAAGTAACTTAAGATCTACACTGCCAGCCCTGGCTCCATTTCCAGACATCACACGTGGCTCCCTGAGAACCATTAGGGGTCACTCCCAAGCACAGAACCAGGAACAGCCCTTGAGCACTGCAGGGTACTAACACACACACAAACACACACACACACACATACACACACACACACACACACACACACACACACACACACACACACACATTTTGTACTGGGAACCTTGTGTTTTCCCATCATGTGACTATGTGTTTCAAAAATAAGAAACGTTTCAATTTTGTTTTGTTTCGTTTTGTTTTGGGGCCACACCTGGTAACACTCAGGGGTTATTCCTGGCTATGTGCTCAGAAATCACTCCTGCCTTGGGGGACCATGTGGAACGCCAGGGATCTAACCAAGGTCTGTCCTGGGTCAGCCATGTGCAAGGCAAACTCCCTAACGCTGCAGTATTGCTCCGGCCCCAAAATTTTTAAATATGTTTCCTATGTTTAAAAATAGTACAAATTAGTGGCCGGAGAGATAGCATGGAGGTAAGGCGTTTGCCTTTCATGCAGAAGGTCATTGGTTCGAATCCCAGCATCCCATATGGTCCCCTGAGCCTGCCAGGAGCGATTTCTGAGCCTGGAGCCAGGAGTAACCCCTGAACCCTGACGGGTGTGACCCCACCCCACCCCAAAAATAGTACAAATTAAAAAAATAATACAAGCTAATTAGGAAGTTTTCTTTCACTTGCTTCCTATCTGGCCAGTGCCCTCTGCAACCCTCTACCCCCAGGTTACCTGTGTTGGTTATTTTTTCTGCAACTCAGGAGACTACATTGCCAGTCTGTCGAAAAACGATGAAAGTGTCTGGGAATCAGGCTAAAGTTTGATATTGCTGGCGCTATGGCTTTTTTTTTTGTTTTGGTTTTGATTTTTTGTGTTTTGTTTGTTTGTTTGTTTTGTTTTGTTTTGTTTTATGGGTTTGATTCTCGGCCCCTCATATGGTCCCTGAACACCTCCAGGGATGAGCCCCCGAGCCCAGAGCCAGGAGTAAGCCCCGAGTACTGCCAGATGTGGCCAAAAATAAGTAAATAAACTTTCACCCTAGGGCTGAAGAGATGGTACAGAAGGTAAGAGGAGAGATAAGGTGTTTGCTTTGCATAAGGCCAATCCTGGTCCTGTCCCTAACACTGAATACGGTCCCCCTATTACAACCAGGCATAATCTCTGAAAAGCCTCGAGTACTTCTGGTATTCCCCCGCCCCCAAAAAACAAGACCAAAATTCATGAACAACAGGAGAATTTTCACCAATCTCCAGTGAAAAATGATTTCTCCTGTTTCTCACAGTCTTCGTATAATTCAGAACACATGTTGTCCAGCAAAACCAGCAACACAAGGTGGAAGGAGGTAGAAAGAAAGCCACCTCGGCATGGAAGCCAAATGGGATGCCAAGAAAGTTGGTTTGTTGTTGTTGTTTTGGAGCTACATCCAGCGGCACTCAGGAGTTATTCCTGGCTCTTCACTCAGAAATTTTTACTGGCAGGCTTGGAGGATCATATGGGATGACAGGAATCTATCCTGGCCTGCCCTGGGTCGGCTGTGTGCAAGGCAAATGCCCAACTGCTGTACTATCTCTCCAGCCCCCTAGAGTTGGATATAAGTTGGATGCATGTTGCTGTGGATGGGCCTCTGGAAAGGTGAAGCGCAATGCAGGCAGGAACTCCTGAAGGAACAACAAATATTCTAGAAGACTTAGCCTGAGGCGGTGCTTTCTTTCACTTCCTGCTCAGAGAAAATGTACTTAAGCCCAGGGTGAAGGACCCAGAGAATGTATTCATGACTTGTTCATATTGGGACTAAAATCATAGCACAGTGGATAGCACACTTGCCTTAAATGCAGCCGATTCAGGTTCAATCCCCAGCATCCTACCGAGAGTGATCCCTGAGTGTAGAAACAGGAGTAAGTCCTGAGCACCATCGGGTGTAGCCCTCTCAAAATAAAATTAGTATTGATTTGTACATCTATCTATATATTTCAGGCTCTCCTAATTGATGCTTCCAAGCCAACTGGGCTGGAGACTCTTGCTTGGGGGGGCCATGTGGGAAACCCTAGCCTGGGTTAATTTTTTCTATATTGTCTCCCAGCCCATCTTTATTTTTCCTTTAATAACCTTAGTATTATGTTCAAACTTTTAGAATTTGTAAACTTACAATTTTTCTTATGGCAATTATTTAGGATTTTCTACATTGCTATTTATGAATTAAAAGTCAGTTTGATTGCTTTATAAAAGAAAGCACACACTGGAAAACTTGGCTTTTATGAAGTTCTAAGACAAGCAAAACAGATCAAAGGGTGGAAAGTAATCAAAACAGTGGTTGCAGGAGAGGGAGAGTTGAGATGGAAGCAGAGAAATGCAGGATAAATGAGAGTAACAGGAGGAATTTTCTGAGTAATGTTAACATCTTCTACATGGGTAAGGATTTGGGATTACACTAGATCATTTATTTGTCACCACTTAGTGGATTTACACCTCAGATGTGGAGTTTTATTGGATGTAAACTTTTTTTTTTGTTTTGTTTTTGGGCCACACCCAGCGGTGCTCAGGGTTACTCCTGGGTGTCTGCTCAGAAATAGCTCCTGGCAGGCACGGGGGACCATGTGGGACACCGGGATTCGAACCAACCACCTTTGGTCCTGGATCGACTGCTTGCAAGGCAAAAGCTGCTGTGCTATCTCTCCGGGCCCTGGATGTAAACTTTACACTTAAAGACATATATACATTATATATGTGTGTGTGTGTTTTATATATACACACTGTTTTGCTAAATTTTAGGTTACTCCTGGCTCTATGCTCAGAAATCACTCCTGGGGCTGGTGAGGTGGCGCTAGAGGTAAAGTGTCTGCCATGCAAGCGCTAGCCAAGAAAGGACTGCATTTCGATCCCCTGGCGTCCCATATGGTCCCCCCAAGCCAGGGGCAATTTCTGAGCGCTTAGCCAGGAGTAACCCCTGAGCATCAAACGAATGTGGCCAAAAAAGAAAAAAAGAAAGAAATCACTCCTGGCAGATTCAGGGAACCATATGGGATGCTGGAATTCAAACCACTGACATTTTCTGCATGCAAGGCAAACGCCTTACCTCCATGCTATTTCTCCGGCCCCAGCCACTATCTTGATTTACTTTAAAATGTATCCAGGGGTCTCAGTGATAGCATAGTGGTAGGCCATTTGCCTTGCACGCAGCTGACCCAGAATAGACCCAAGTTCAATCTCTAGCATCCCATATGGTCCCCTGTGCATGCCAGGAACAATTTCTGAGCACAGATCCAGGAGTAACACCTGAGCACCATCAGGTATGGACCAAAACCATGATGATGATGATGATGATATAAAAATTAAATTAAAAAGAGAACATCCTGGGGTCAAACAATAGCACAGCGGTAGGGCGGTAGGACGGTAGGGCGTTTACCTTGCACGAAGCTGATCCAAAACAGGCCTTGGTTCCATCCCTGGAGTCCCATATGGTCCCTGAGCCAGAAACGATTTCTGAGCGCATAGCCAGGAGTAATCCCTGAACATCACCAGGTGTGCCCCTCATAAAATATATATAAAAATAAAAATAAAACATTCTAAAGAAGGTGAATGAAGTTAGGAATAACACAATAAAGAGATATCAACTTAAAACCATTAAGACATTCATGGAAGAATCTAGATTTAAAAAAAAAAAAACACAGGTGAGGGCTAGAGAGAAAGCACGGAGGTAGGGCCTTGCACACAGCCTACCTAGCTTCAATCCCCATATGGTCCCCCGAACCTGCCAGGAGTGATTTCTAAGTATAGAACCAGGAGTAATCCCTGAGTGCCACTGGGTGTAGCCCCCCAACCCCCAAATAACAACAGGTGTAGACTGTAAAGAGTTCACAGTCTTGTTGAAATTTTTTTACAGTAAAACATTGAGTAGAGTTCACAACTACATCCTGGCTCTTTACTGGTTTTTGGTTTTGGTTTTGGTTTTGATTTGTTTAGTTTTGATGTCACACCTGATAATACACAGTGTTGACTCCTGGCTCTGTGCTTAAGGATCACTCCTGGCAGAGTTCAGAGACAGAACCCATGTGGCCACCTTCAAGACAAAAGCCTACTCATTGTATTCTCGCTCCAGCTCCGTGGCCACTCCTTTAAATTTATTTGCCACACACGCACCCTACCTTATTATTTGGTTGATTAGCTTACAACTTCACTCACACTCAGGGACATTTTCTCCTAGACACCTACTACATAACTGCATGTGCCACTACATCTCTGGAAAAGACAAAATGGCATTTTACTACTCCACTTACCCGTTTCATAATCTTTCTTTATTTTTTATTATAACACAGAGATTTACCTAGCTGTTCATAATATAATTGTTTTATGCATTAAATGCTTCAACACCAGGGCTAGCGAAATAGCACAGTGGTAGAATATTTGCCTTGCATGCAGCCGACCTAGTACAAACCCAGGTTTAATCCCTGGCATCCCGTATGAGCGCAGAGCCAGGAATAACCCCTGAGCACTGCCGGGTATGGCCCCCAAATAAATAAATAAATAAATAAATAAATAAATAAATAAATAAATGCTCCAATATTACCCCTCCCCCAATTTCAAATGCTAATCTCACCTGGATGGTTAGATCCACCCCCAGCTGAGAGAGGTCTTGGGTTGGTAATTAAGGGGTTGCCTGAGGGGAAGAGAGAGAGAGAAAGAGAGAGAGAGAGAGAGAGAGAGAGAGAGAGAGAGAGAGAGAGAGAGAGCATATGTAGCAGGAATCATGGAAGATGACAGGAAAGAAGGTGCTTACTTTAGAAGCCATATGGACTATGCACATTGTGACCAAGGCCGTGAAATAAAGCTGAACATCTCTTGAATCTTCATCTGACTGCCTGTGAGATCATTTCTCCACCCTTGCCATGCAACCTACAGACCCGCTGGGCAAAGGAGCTGCAGGCATCAGGCCAAGACAAGAAGGGCCTCACCCCTACAATCTTAGGACTCAATATTTTATATTGAATCAACACTACAACACCAATCCCATCACCAGTGTGACCTTCCCTCAACCAAGGTCCCCATTTCCTATCAACAACCCAACCTGCTCCCTTGCAATCACAAACAATTGTTTGGTATAACACAAAGGCAAATGGAATTATAAAAATTTAGATCACTAAAAGATAATCTGCCATCATTGTTATCATTGTTATATCTCTCTGTGGTGTTACTGAAGTCATTGTCTGAGGATCTGCTGGACTGGTTGGAGCTGGTTGAGCTGCTATGTTATTGTTTAAACTCATTGAGTTTGGTGGGCTTCTGTGCAACTTTCCCATCAGATTTGTTGTGATCCTACTGGGCTGACAGCAAAATTAGAAGGTCTAACACAGCCATGTATGCAGCCATACTGTACATTATACAGCTAGGTTTGTTGACTTTCCAGTTTGATGAGGTTCAGTTGTAGAGCTGAGTCATATCTATGTCAGAAGGTGTTGGTTATGATTTGGGGCTGCTGGACCTTTAGGCAGAAAGGGGAATCTGCCTGGAGCCAAAACCTGTTACACAGCAGGTAAGGCATTTGTCTTGCACATAGTCAACCAGGGTTTGATCCCTGGTATCTCATATGGTTTCCTGAGTACCACCAAGGGGTATCTGAGTTCAGAGCCAGGAGTCACACCCAATTATCACCAGGTGTGACCCAAGAACAAATTAAAATTGTCATTTAAAAAAGATAAGGCTGAGGGCCCGGAGAGATAGCACAGCGGTGTTTGCCTTGCAAGCAGCCGATCCAGAACCAAAGGTGGTTGGTTCGAATCCCGGTGTCCCATATGGTCCACCCGTGCCTGCCAGGAGCTGAGCAGACAGCCAGGAGTAACCCCTGAGCACCACCGGGTGTGGCCCAAAAACAAAAACAAAAAAAAAAAAAAAGATAAGGCAAGGTGTTTGCCTTGCATGTGGCTGGTCCAGGATGAACCCTGGTTTGATCCTCGGCAATCCATGTGGTCCTCCGAGCCTGCCAGGAGTGATTTCTGAGCACAAAGCCAGGAGTAACCTCTGAGCACCAGATATGGCCAAAAAAAAAAAAAAAAACCACAGAAGGGGAAAAAAAAAGAGAAAGAAAAGGGAAGGATGGGCCGGAGAGATAGCATGGAGGTAAGGTGTTTGCCTTGCATGCAGAAGGACGGTGGTTTAAATCCCGGCATCCCATATGGTTCCCCGAGCCTGCCAGGAGTGAGTTCTGAGCATAGAGCCAGAAGGAACCCCTAAGCGCTGCTGAGTGTGACTCAAAAACCAAAAAAAATAAGAAGAAAGAAAGAAAGAAAGAAGGAAGGAAGGAAGGAAGGAAGGAAGGAAGGAAGGAAGGAAGGAAGGAAGGAAGGAAGGAAGGAAGGAAGGAAGGAAGGAAGGAAGGAAGGAAGGAAGGAAGGAAGGAAGGAAGGAAGGAAGGAAGGAAAGAGAGAGAGAGAGAGAGAGAAAGAAAGAAAGAAAGAAAGAAAGAAAGAAAGAAAGAAAGAAAGAAAGAAAGAAAGAAAGAAAGAAAGAAAGAAAGAAAGAAAGAAAGAAAGAAAGAAAGAAAGAAAGAAAGAAAGAAAGAAAGAAAGAAAGAAAGAAAGAAAGAAAGAAAGAAAGAAAGAAAGAAAGAAAAGAAAGAAAGAAAGAAAGAAAAGAAAAGAAAAGAAAAGGAAAGGACTCTGCCTTCTTCAATTCTAAGGACCAGATTTGTCAGCCTGGACTAGTCTATCTGAGAAAATTCAGCTGCATCATGTTCTTTTGGAGATTAGTTATGGTGTTAGGCCCAGTCTCATGATCTTGGGCCATGAATTCAGTTCTTTTTTTTTTCCTTTTTTTTTGTGGGGGGGCACACCCCAGGGGTGCTCAGGGGTTACTCCTGGCTTTGTGCTCAACAATCACTCCTGGCAGGCTCAGGGGACCATATAGGATGCCGGGAATTGAACCCAGCCAGGAATCAACCAAGGTAGGCCCTGCTGCATGCAAAGCAAATACCCTATCCACTGTGCTATCGCTCTGGCCCATGAATTCACATCTATAAATGAAGCTAATGGTGAGTACAAAGTGTCTAGCACATAGTAGACACCAGAGAAATGTGCATTATTATTACACAGTTCATATTTTGATTTGTTAAGTTTCAACAAAATGAGGATAATATTCCCAGAATCCCTTTAAGCTCATAGGGGAATAGAGTGGGAACACAATTTTCCTGGAAATGACTATTTTGCTATGGAGAAAATTTATCTTTAACAGTTCTCACCTACTATTTTATAGGTACCTCCCACTCGTGACTATTACAAATGATTCCTGGACCTGCAGGTAAGCAGCTTTGTATTATTCCATAGAGCACTCAGTGAAGTCACTGCAATAATAAGCATGTTCTGGCTCCAGCAGTGGCAAGGAAGACTTCAAGGAGGAGTCATTTAGTTGGGCCTTGGAGGACAAATAGGATTTTCCTAGCAGACCTGAAGAAAATGGACCGTCCAGACAGAAAGAAGAGCATGTGGCAATAAAAAGCAATAAAAAGGCAAGGATGGGGCCAGAAAGATAGCATGGAGGTAGTGTGTTTGCCTTGCATGCAGAAGGACGGTGGTTCAAATCCCAGCATCCCATATGGTCCCCCGAGCCTGCCAGGAACTATTTCTGATCACAGAGCTAGAGTAACCCCTGAATGCTGCTCCCCCCCAAAAAAGGCAAGGATATCCCAGGAAAGGCAGGAAAGGGGACTGGGGACCTTCCAAGTCCAGGCTATCAGGCAACAGAGCCTGGGTTCCTGAGCTGCAGAGAGCCAGTAGCACATTGTAGGGTGGTATTTGAAGACCACCTAGGTACAGGGCTGCCCCTGCTAGGAGTCATTGTCCACATCACTAGAAAAGCTTCACATCCGGGACCCCAGCCCCAGCTTAGCCTATCCACCTGAGAGGTTCTGGGCAGGGCCTAGGAATTGAAATTAGTGTCTCTCAACCTTTTTCCAACTATGGGTCCCTTCTGATCTTGTTTCCTTCCTATGGCCCCATACCCAAAGGTTGTGCCCCTAATCTTGTGCCATGCCTCCTGTTTACATGATTTTCACCTATAGAGACCCCTTGGACTATCTTGGGATGTATTCTATGACCCCTGTTGAGAAACACTGATCCAATTCAGAGTGGATCAGCACTCGCTCAGAACACCAACCCACGGACCAACACTTAGAATCATAGCCAGTGGTTTTTTACCTTTCTTTTTGGAGCATGATGCTCAGAACATAATCCTAGCTCTGTACTCAGGAATCACTCCTGGGAGTGTTGAGGGGACACATATGGGACGCCAGAGATTGAAACCAGGTTGGCCACATGCAAAGCAAGTGTTCTGCCCACTGTACTACCTCTGGCTCCACCTTTCTACACCTGGGAAAGTGTTAATCTGTGGCCTAGGGGTTAAAGACTGCCCACATCCAGGAAAAACTCAGAATTCAGGAGACTATACCATCTCTTGGAACAAAAAGCTTAAAGATTGGGCAGAGGGACTCAGGAAAGGGAGAAGGGTCTATGACAGGGCCATCAGGAGAAGAAAATTTATATAATGGGGCAGGAGAGTGCCCCTGGGAATGATGCCTCCGGACAGAACTGCCTAGATGACTGTGTCATTTACCAAGGCAGGAGATGCAGGAGAAAGGCCCTGTGATAGCTTCTGAACCAGGATGAAGGGCTATCAAAAGAGCCAGCACTGTGTTGGTAGTGGTAAAAGGTCTAGGGGGGTTGAGGTCATCCCAGGAGACAGGCAGGCATAAGAAGGGAAGTGGAGGGGCCGGGCGGTGGCGCTAAAGGTAAGGTGCCTGCCTTGCCTGCGCTAGCCTTGGACGGACCGCGGTTCGATCCCCTGGTGTCCCATATGGTCCCCCAAGCCAGGAGCGACTTCTGAGCACATAGCCAGGAGTAACCCCTGAGCGTCACCGGGTGTGGCCCAAAAACCAAAAAAAAAAAAAAAAAGAAGAAGGGAAGTGGAGATAACTTCCTTATGCTCTGTTCTCTTATTCTCTCATGCTTCTCTCACACATCTGCGACTTGAATGTTTCCCATCTTCCAGCCACTGTGTTAACCAGGACAGTAGATTACACGCATAAAGTTTGGGAGAAAACAAACCAGAAACTAAACGTTCCCTGTCTCAAGTCCCTGAGTCAAGCTGCCTTCAGGGAGGCACCAGCTGAACGGTGACAGTGACAGGCCCAGAGGGAAATGCAACCTCCCCGGTGTTTTTGTCCCTTTGTCCTCAACCAGCTATTTAAGGAATACACATTTCCCCCCTGAAAATGGGGCCTCCTAGAAATACAAAATGGGCAGAAGAATCCACTGGCTGTTGGAAAATCCTGGATCGGAATCTCACTAGTGGACCACAGACCCAGTCTCTCAAAGGCTTTTTATTTTCTTTCTTCTTTTTACTATTTCTTTCTTCTTTTTACTATTTCTTTCTTCTTTCTTTCTTTCTTTCTTTCTTTCTTTCTTTCTTTCTTTCTTTCTTTCTTTCTTTCTTCCTTCCTCCCTCCCTCCCTCCCTCCCTCCCTCCCTCCCTCCCTCCCTCCCTCCCTCCCTCCCTCCTTTCTTTCTTTCTTTCTTTCTTTCTTTCTTTCTTTCTTTCTTTCTTTCTTTCTTTCTTTCTTTCTTTCTTTCTCTTTCTTTCTTCCTTTTTATTTTTGTATAAAATAGACAATCAGGGGGCTGGAGAGATAGCATGGAGGTAAGGCGTTTGCCTTTCATGCAGAAGATCATCGGTTCGAACCCCAGCGTCCCATATGGTCCTCTGTGCATGCCAGGAGCAATTTCTGAGCCTGGAGCCAGGAATAACCCCTGAGCATCGCCGGGTGTGGCCCAAAAACCAAAAAAAAAAAAAAAAAATAGACAATCAGTAGTGTTGTTGGGAACGAGTGAGAAGTTTCCTTTAAATATGTGTCAATACTGTTTGGCATGTCAGAGTAAGTGTTGAGCATCATGATGTATGACCCAAAAGGAAACAAAAAACAAAAAATCTTGATTGAATAAGGTGATTACTTCTAATGGAATGACTAGGATCATAATAATCATATACTACCAAGCTAATTAAAAATAAGTAGATAACATTTGAATGGGAAAAACTAAATTGCAAAGTAATTGAGAAAACAGAAGACTATTTTTCTCTCCTGGTGCTCAAACTGTGGGGCAGACAAGATCACCTGCCTCTTCTTTAGATTCACCAGAAATTTAGCCCCTAGCCTTAAACATGCCTGGTGATGACTCCCCTTCAAATCATTGAGTCCTCTAGCTAGTTCAGGGTTTGAACTGAAGGTCTTCCACAAAGCTATCTTCTAGGGCCTCTCACCAGAGATTGCAAAGAGCCAGACTATGCCAGCATCTTAGCACCAGTGATAGAACTCATAACCTTGTGATTCCCAAGCACACTTAAAGTCACTACTGAGCTATCTTCTGGCTTCAAATTTTTTTTCCTTTGGGCCAGAGAGATAGCACAGCAGTAGGGCGTTTGCCTTGCATGCAGAAGGACAGTGGTTCAAATACCGACATCCCATTTGGTCCCCTGAGCCTGCTGGGGGCAATTTCTGAGTGTAGAGCCAGGAGTAGCCCCTGAGCGCTGCCAGGTGTGACCCAAAATAAAAAAAAAAATTGGGGCTGGAGAGATAGCATGGAGGTAAGGCGTTTGCCTTTCATGCAGGAGGTCATCAGTTCTAATCCCGGGGTCCCATATGGTCCCCCGTGCCTTCCAGGAGCAATTTCTGAGCATGGAGCCAGGAATAATCCCTGAGCACTGCCGTGTGTGACCCAAAAACTACACACACAAAAAAATTTTCCTAGCAATGGGAGTTGGAGTTTGGCCACACCCAGTAGGGATAGGGTCTATTCCTGACTCAGGAGTTGCCCCAGTAGTGCTCAGGGAACAATAGGAGGTGCTAAGTATCTGAACCAGGGTTTCAGCTTCTGTTGTGACATGCAAGACAAATGGCCCCTATACTCTTCTGTCCCACAAGTTTTTTTTATAATAATTTTGATTTGACAATCAGGTTTTTTAGTACTACGGGAATGGCCCAAACCATCAAGTAAAGACTGGGAAATCCAACATGAATATGTTAAGTCTCGGTATGATTAAAAGACATCATGAGGCCAGAGCAATAGCACAGCCGGTGTGGCGTTTGCCTTGCATGCGGCCAACCTGGTTTCGATCCCAGCATCCTATATGGTTCCCCCAAGCCTACTAAGAGTAATTTCTGGTGCAGAGCGAGGAGTAACTACTGAGTACTGCTGGGTGTGGCTCAAAAACAAACAAACAAAAAAAGACATAGAACAAAATAGAAAGAAGGGCAACATGATAAACATCATATTAAACTAGAAGTGACTAAAATAAATAAGAATATTAAAAGAAATAGGAAATGAAGAAGTACTCCTTAAAAGAAAACATGCACATGGTCAGAATTCATATTTAAGATATTTAACCTCACTAGGATGATGAACAATTCAAAGCCTAATGTTTTACTTAAATTGACATATTAAAAAGGTTTACAATAGCCATTTGTTGGTAAGAGTGTGGGAGGAAATCATCTTTTTTACATTCGGTTGATGGATACTTTCATTAACACGGGCTTCTGGAGGGCAATTGGGAAATAGGTATCAAAATTTACAACACTCACGTATGGGGCCTCCTTGAGGAACTTATTTTTAGAAGATAAGAGAGCAGGGGCCAGAGTGATAGCACAGCAGCAGGGCTGTTGACTTGGGACAGACCTGGATTCGATTCCCAGCATTCCAAGGGTCCCAAGCCTGCCAGGAGCAATTTCTGAGCAAAGAGCCAGAAATAACCTCTGAGCACCGATGGGTGTAGCCCCAAAAACAAACCCCCGCCCCCCAAAAAAAAGCTAAAAAGTAAAAGATTAAAAGAGCGGTGTGCAAAATAGAGTAAGATTGGTTTCTGTATCAAACAGGTGCCATGAAAAATAAAAGGAGATTTCTCTTCCTCTGACACAGAAGATATCTTTAAAATGGGAAAAACAATTTCCTTAATTCCAGGTATGAAACTCTCTTCTCTTTTTCTTTCTTCTTTCTTTCTTTCTTTCTTTCTTTCTTTCTTTCTTTCTTTCTTTCTTTCTTTCTTTCTTTCTTTCTTTCTTTCTTCTTTCTTTCTTTCTTTCTTTCTCTTTCTTTCTTTCTTTTTTTTTCTTTCTTTCTTTCTTTCTTTCCTTCCTTCCTTCCTTCCTTCTTTCTTTCTTTCTTTCTTTCTTTCTTTCTTTTTCTTCCTTCCTTCCTTCCTTCCTTCCTTCCTTCCTTCCTTCCTTCCTTCCTTCCTTCCTTCCTTCCTTCCTTTCTTTCTTTCTTTCTTTCTTTTTTTTTTTTGGTTTCTGGGTCATACCCGGCAGTGCTCAGGGGTTCCTCCTGGCTCTATGCTCAGATCGCTCCTGGCAGGCTCGGGGGACCATACGGGATGTCAGGATTCGAACCAATGAACTTCTGCATGCAAGGCAAACTCCTTACCTCCATGCTATCTCTCTGGCCCAAGACTGTCTTCTTTAACACACAATCATGGGTCAGCTAGACACTCCCTGTTAGTTGTCCATGGTATTTCAAGAAAAAATTGTCTATATTATTTTATTTTATTTTTTGGTTTTTGGGTCACACCCAGCAGTGCTCAGGGTCCTGGCTCTATGCTCAGAAATCGCTCCTGGCAGGCTCGGGGGACCATATGGCATATGGGATGCCAGGATTCAAACGACTGTTCTCCTACATGCAAGGCAAATGCTTTACCTCCATGCTATCTCTCCGGCTCCTATATTATTTACAAGAAGTACATGTTATATATAATAACTCTAAGTCAAAAAGTTTTCTCTTTGAAAAATTAAGGGATAAATATGCTGTCTATACTCTCTGTTTATACTATTTGTACTCTCCTTTAAAAGATTCCCTCATGTACCCTTTCACTCAATAATTAGCAGCTCATTAAATGTGGGAGGAAAGAAAAAGAGGGAAGAATGAGGCCCCTTGAGTATACTCCCCATTCTTAACATTCTTAAAGAAGTAAGTTGACTAACATGTTTATCACAAGGGAAAAATATTCTATGCTTGGTGGCAGATAAATTCAATGCATGGCAGAGATCATTTTGCAACATATATAAATGTCAACTTAATACAGTGGACAAGTGAAGGTAATATGTTTTATGTGCCAATGACAATTCACTTTTTAAAAATGTGTTTGCTTCAGTCTAACAAAAGCATGCTAGAAAAAAATAACATAGCAGCAAGATCTGATATGGACACTAACATGGTGATAATAAGTATTTCTCAGCATAGAAAATTAATTCAGGGGGCCAGAGCCATAGCACAGGGATAGGGCATTTGCCTTGCATGAAAATGGCCCGGAATGGACCCGGGTTCAATCCGTGGCATCCCATATAGTCCCCCGAGCCTGCCAGAATTGATTTCTGCATGCAGAGTCAGGAGTAATACCTGAGTGCCACAGAGTGTAACAAGAAACAAACAAACAAACAAACGGGGCCAGCGCAGTGGCGCTAGAGGTAAGGTGTCTGCCTTGCCAGCGCTAGCCTAGGACGGACCACGGTTCGATCCCTGGGCGTCCCATAGGGTCCCCCAAGCCAGGAGCGACTTCTAAGCACAGAGCCAGGAGTAACCCCTGAGTGTTAAAAACAAAAACAAAAACAAACAAACAAAAATAGAACTCAGTTTCCCAGCATCTAAACAGCCAGGTTCCAGAACTTTTTGATTCTTCACTGAAATTATTCTTAAAACAATTCTTTGTCTCCTCCACTCCACCCAGAGAGAAGTGTCATTGACTCAGACATGGACAAATTGAATAACTCCTGACTTCCCCCTGACACCGCTTGCCCTTCCCAGGACATAAGCCCAGGACATAAGCCCAAGACATGAATGTGTCCAGAGCAACCAAAGGTTTGAGTGTACTTTTAAATCAAATCAGTAGAGATGAGGAGAAATTATCTATTAACAACAATAAAGTGCCTGTCCTTTTACTCTAAAATGAGAAATGCAGTACGTGTGATTTTTTTTTCCAAAGAAGATAACTCCTCAGGAGGCACATTAAACCACTTAAAATTTAGATCACAAAATAAGTCACTAATTTCCTGTACATGGCACAACCCATTGCATTATTCATATTCAGACATTCAGCTGACTGCACATAATGTCAGTTCCTGGCTGACTCAGCTCAGGTCTGAAGGTACAAATCATAATTTTTTTACTTTGATAAATAACAAATTGTCTCTCCATTCCTTTTGTTGCTTATGGTTTTGATATGGCATTTAAGAATCCTTTTTCAAATTGGAGGTCATATTTTGCCCAGGAGTTTTTCGGTTTGGGCATTTCAGGGTTTTTTGTTTGTTTGCTTTGTTTTGTTGTTGTTGTTGTTGTTAGTTGTTGTTTTGGTTTGGGGGCTACCCTTGGCGGTGCTCAGGAGTTATTTCTGGTTCTGTGCTCAGAAATCGCTCCTGGCAGGCTCAAGGGACCATAAGGGATGTCAAGGATCGAACCCAGGTCTGTCCCGGGACAGCAGCGTGCAAGGCAAACTCCCTAATGTTGTACTATCCCTTCAGCCCCGGCATTTCATTTTAGATTATTGATTCAGTTTGAACTAATTTGTACTGGAATGAAAAACGTTTTTGTTTGGTTTGGGTTGGTTTGATTTTGCATGTAGTTATTCTATTATCTGAATCCAATTTAGTTAGGTTTTGTTTGCCTTTATTTGTTGCTTGTTTGTTGCTGTTTTGGTTTGGGTGGTGAGGGGACCCACTCAGCAGTATCCAGGGCTTACCCCTGGCTCTGTTCTCTATTCTCCAGGATCACTTCTGGTAGTGCTTGGGAGACCAAGTGCTATGAGGTACTGAATAAGGATCAGCCCCAAAACAAGGTAGAGACTTAACCCTTGTACTCTCTCTGGCTCCCAATCTATTTGTTAAATATTTTTCTAAGTTGATGAAATAGCTCAGTGGGTTAGAGCATATGCGTTGCATATAGGAGTCTTGGGTTTGATCCTCAAGTTACCACAGGAGTAACCTCCATGCCTGAAAGTACCACCACCCACATAATTCCAATGTACCTCCCTACTCCAGGGCAGAGTGGCATCAACCATTTTGGGAAAGATTGTTTTAAATTTTATTGTATTGTTTAACTTTCTATTGGGATCACTCATTGCTGTTGAAGAGAAACAAAAATTATTTAATGTAATTGATCTTGAACTAAAACCTAATTCTAACAATTGTATTTGTGTGTGTGTGAGTGTGTGTGTGTGTGTGTGTGTGTGTGTGTGTGTGTGTGTGTGTGTGAGAGAGAGAGAGAGAGAGAGAGAGAGAGAGAGAGAGAGAGAGAGAGAAGAGTGTTCTATGGGATTTCTTTTTATAGAAAATCATGCCATCTGCAAATAGGGATCGTTTAAGTCTTATTTTCCAATTTCGCTGCTTTTTATTTCTTTTGATTCTTAATTGCTCTGGCTAGAACTTGCAGTACAGTGCCAAACAGCAGTGGTGAAAGCAGACATTTTGTCTTGTTCCTAAGCTGAATGGGAAAATCTTTCCGTCTGTCACCACCAAGTAATGTTAATTAAGGGTTTCTTCATAAATGCCTCAAGATGATAATCTTGAGGAAGTTCCCTTCTATTCCTAGTTCTCAGAGTATTTTTATCATGAAAGGGTGCTGGATTTTCTCAAATGCTTTTTCTGCATCTATTGAAAAGTTCTTTTTCTTCACTCTGCTCCCCTGGGGAAGTACATTGGTCTTCTATTGAGGTACCTCTGTGTCTCCAGTAGAACTTCACTTTGGCCATGATGTATAATCTTTTGATGCACTGTTGAGCTTAGTTTGCTAGTGTTTTCTTAAAGCTCTGTGTGTGTGTGTGTGTGTGTGTGTGTGTGCATGTATGTTTGTAAATTATATTGGTCTGTAGCTTGCTCTTTGTGTGGTATTTTTGCTGACTTTGGTATCAGGGTAATGTGAGTTTCATAGGATATGTTTAAAAAGTTTTTCTTCCTCTTCTGTTTCTTGGAAGAATTTAGTAGCATTTGTTCTAATATTTTATTTAAATACTATGGTTACAAGGTTATTCAAAATACAGTAGGGATTTTTTTCACAGTTATAAAGTTGTTCATTATGAGTTTCACTCATACAATGCCCAACACCCTTCACCAGTACACATTTCCTGCCATCAGTGTCCCCAGTTTCCCTCCAGCCCTCCCTCTTGCCCTCTCCCCTGCCTGCCTCTGAGGCAGACATTTTCTTCTCTCTCTTTCTTTCTCTCTCTTTCTCTCTCCCTTTTTTCCCTATTAGACACTGTGGTTTGCAATATTGTTATTGAAGGGATATTATACCTATCACTTTACCTCCTTTCAGCACTCAGTTCTAGTTCTTGTCCAGATCACTTCCAACCTTAATTGGTCTCTTCTCTGCCCTAATTGCACTCCCCTGTTACTTATGGTAAACTTCCAACCATGAACTGGTCCTCCTATTGTCTTTGGATATTATTACCATGCTATCATTTTTATATCCCACATTAATCTTTAATACTTTTGGCCAGCATTTGCTAGTGGAACCATATGGTTCTGAACTTTTGATTCTTGGGAGATTTTTAATTACTGATTTGATTTTATGAAATTGGCCTTCATTTATTAAAGGCCAATTTATATTTACTATTTATTCTTGAGAGGGATGAAACCCACTGGAAGAATTCTGTCTCTAACACTGCCCCATCATTGACTGTGAATCCTGGCACTGCCATTGGAAACACTAGAGCTACACGTGTGATATTCAGCACACCACAACCACGCTTGCAAACCTCAGTCAATACCTAAATACCATAACCAGCAAGCATCACAACCTAGTGTCCAATCCTCAGACAACACAAGAAAAGGGCAGGGAAGAAATAAAATAAATAAAATGTATAATATACATTATCTGTTTTGTTGGCATTCAATTTGTTCATAATACCTCATATTATTATTTTTTGGCCACACTCAGCAGTGCTCAGACTTACTCCTAACTCTGTACTCAGGGATTACTCCTGGCAAGGATTGGGGTTCACGTATAGTGCTGGAATCAAGCCTAGCTAGGGCCACATGTAAGGCAAGGATCTTACCTGCTGTTTCTCCAGCCCCACAATATTCTCTTATAACTTGTTTTTAAGTTACCTCCAGCTTTCCCCAGGGGTTATACCTGCTCTGTACTCAGGGGTCTATTACTTGCAGTGCTCAGGAGAACATATGTGATGTTAGAGATCGAGCTAGGGTCAGCTACATGCAAGGTAAACACAACTTCTATTTTATCTCTCTGTTTTATTATCATGGGAATGTCTACAAACTCTTTTTGATTTTGTTCTTTTCATCTGTCTTTTCTTTTTAGCCTATTGTGTTAAAAGGGTGAATTTTGGGACTGGAAAAAAAGTTCATGGATTAAGGCACTTGGCTTGTACAAAGTTGATCTCATTTTGATCTCTCTCACTACATATGGTCCCCAAGCACTGCCAAGAGTAATCACTGAATACCGTTGGAAGTGACCAAAATATGTCTCAATGTTGTTGATCTTTTTAAAGAAAATAGAACTCCTCTGGTATTTTCAATTCTATTATTTTTCTATTTTCTGATTTATTTATGCTCTAATCTTTATCATTGTCTTTTGTTGTTTGTTTGGGTTTTTTTTTGTTAGTTTTGGGTTTAGTCTGCTCTCTTTTTTTACATACATTAAACTATTAAACTATTAAGCTTAAGACTTTTCTTCTTTTTAATTTTTTTAGGGGCCACATCCAATGGTGATTTACTCCTAATTGAGCTCAGAGATTACTCCTAATGGACTCAGGGGACAATATGGAGTTCAGGAGATCAAACCAATAGTTGTTTTTGTCTTCTTTGCCAATTGTTTTAGTGAAGAGACCAATTTCTGGCACTTTCTACTTTATGTGAATGCATACCCCACCCTATACACACACATACAAGTTAATTAGTATTGGTTCTACCACAGAATAAGATAACACACAAGACCTCATCATGTAAAAAAGGACATATGTACAAAGATTTCATATAACAGTGTGAATGTAGAGTAAACAGAAAAGAGTGGTAGTAGCCAGAACTAATTATAGCCAAGCACATTCTACTTCTAAATCCTAGGAGTTGATGCAGAGAGTGGTTTCTATGACCTAGAAGAAAGAAAGATGCTGCTGTTGTTGTTGTTTCTGGCATGATATTTTTTAACTTTGTAAAAAAGTTAAAATAAATTAAAATAAATTTTAACTTTTTTTTGGGGGGGGTCACACCCGGCAGCGCTCAGGGGTTACTCCTGGCTCTGCACTCAGAAATCACTCCTGGTAGGCTCAGGGGACCCTATGGGATGCCAGGATTCGAGCCACCATCCTTCTGCATGCAAGGCAAACGCCTTACCTTCATGCTATCTCTCCAGCCCAAGTTTTAACTTTTAAAAAAATAATTAGGTTCTTATTAAAGTTTTAATATTTTTTAATTTGGCATAAATTTTTTTAAATTTTGATTTACTTTATTTAATGAGCATGTATCACATAGTTGACATAAGATATTTGTTTCCAGGTAAGTGGGAGCAAAATCATTAAGAAAAGAAATAAAAGAAGGAAGAGAACAAAAAGAGTACAGCACAAGCAAATTGTGAACATTATTGTAATTTCAATTAGTCATTGCCAGAAGGTTTAATAAGCTCTTGTTGCTAGTTGACCATACTATTCCTTCATTTGTTTCTGAACATTAGGTAGTTTCAAATACATTGGGGCTGGAGTGATAGTACAGTGAGTAGGGCATTTGCCTTGCATGTGGATGACCCGGGTTCAATACCCAGCATCCCATATGGTCCCCCAAGATTGCCAGAGTAGTTTCTGAATACAGAATCAGGAGTAAACCCTGAGTGCTATTGGCTGTGGCCCCAAAACAAAACAGATAAACAGTGCCATCTAAATTGGCATATTCCTTATGGGGATGAGTGCATTAAACAAACAAACAAAAAAAATGGAGTTGGTCTAGGAATTCCAAGCACTGGTGTTAATACTGCAGCTTTTAAGGGGCATGACTTAAGCTGCTAGGGCTTCTAGAAATATGAGAAGGCTGAGAGAGAGGGTGTTCGCACTCATTCCAAAAAATGTTCTGGTTATATTAGTCCAAATACTGGCATACCTGAAGTTTTGGTCAGATTAGTATCTGTGCAGAAAACTGGAGAGGAGTGGTGAAGTAGCACCACTGAAAAGTGGTGATTGTAGGAGATGGATACAGCAGACTTGGCCCTCTCTCTCCTCCAGAGATTGCCATCTTTCTGTTGTGTCACCATAATTTTTCACAGTGTGGCTTACATGTCTTTTGAGAACAGGTTGAGTCTGTGAAGCTGGCTAGGTACAGGCATGGTGCTTGCATTTATTCAACTTTTTAAAAATTGATTGAGATAATAGAACCCAGCTAGCTCAGTCAGTAGAGTATGAGACTCTTAATGGATTGAGGTACTATAATTTACAACACACTTGATGACATAATTTCAACACTACAACCATCACTATACCCTTAAGTATATCCATCATTTTCTCCCCAAGGATCACAATGTATCTTTCTGCTCCCACATGCACACACATGCACGCACACACACATGTACACACACACACACACACATACACACAAACTCAGTTGTATGGATCAGTTCTCCCTGTTATGTTGTCTTTGACCCTTTTTGCTACCTTGCTATCTTTACATCCCAGGTATCAGAGAGATCATTCTGTATCTATCCCTTCTCTTCTGACTGACCTCTCTCATCATGATATCCTCTAGTTCCAATCACATTGCCAAAAATTGCAAAAGAAAAGAGTTTTAGGGGCCGGAGAGATAGCATAGAGATAAGGCATTTGCCTTCCAGGCAGAAGGATGGTGGTTGAATCCCAGCATCCCATATGGTCCCCCGAGCCTGCCAGGAGCAATTTCTGAGTGTAGAGCCAGGAGTAACCCCTATGCACTGCTGGGTGTAACCCAAAAACAAAAAAAGAAAGAAAAAGAAAAGAGTTTTGCTGAGATGGCTCTGTTGAGGAAATTAGTTAATTGGTGGAGGTGTGCATACTCAGCAGTGCTCAGGGATCACTCCTGGAGAGTGCAGAGGGGGTGTGCATATGGAAAACTGAGGGTTGAACCCAGGTCTGCCTCATGCAAAAAAGTGCTTTACCCACTGTAGTATATCACTCCATCCCAGGAAAAGCAAATTTGGTTTACAGCACAGCCATTGTGAAACGACCTTAGGAGGACAAAGCAAGAAATTATATACTCTGATATTTCGCTTTCCTTCTGCCTCTCCTGCTCCCTTCTTTCCTTCCATTCTCTCCCACTCCACCTTGCTGAATCTCTCTATTGACTCATAAAAGTCCAAGTCCAAGGGGCCCAGTTGATGTTGATGTGGAGACAGATAAAGAGTGGATCCAGGGACCAGAGTGATAATTCAGGACTTACAGCACTTGCCTTGACTCTCAAGTCTCTGGTTCAAATTCCTGGCACCATGTATGGTCTCCCAAGCATCTCCAGGATTCACTCTGGAGCAGAGTCCCAGAACACTTTCCAAAATTTTTTAAATATAAATAAACCATAAATAGAGAATAAATACAGAGTAAGAAATGCAATATGCCCAGTTTCCCACCCCAAAATAACCACTACCTCTGTCTTAAAAATTGCAAATTGTCTTAAAGCAGCAAATTTCTCAATGTCTTTAAAAAAAAAAAAGTCATTCCCTTCCTTGTTTTATCAGGATTCAGCAAGATGAACCTTCAACAATCATAAAGCTCTTGCCAGGGGTTGGAATGATAGTATAGTGAGGAGGGCATTTGCCTTGAATGTGGCCAACCTGAATTCCATCCCACATTCCATATGGTACCCCAATTACTTCCAGGAGTGATCCCAAGAGCAGAGCCAAGAGTAACCCCTGAGCATCCTGGGTGTGGTAAAAAAAAAAAAACATCAAAAAAGTAGTTCTTGGGCAGGGCGGTGGCGCTAGAGGTAAGGTACCTGCCTTGCCTGCGCTAGCCTAGGACGGACCGTGGTTCGATCCCCCGGTGTCCCATATGGTCCCCCAAGCCAGGAGCGACTTCTGAGCGCATAGCCAGGAGTAACCCCTGAGCATCACCGGGTGTGGCCCAAAAAAAAAAATAGTAGTTCTTATCACTTTTATTTCCCATTCCCTTCATTTCCCTCTGTTGATGTTGATGTTGTAATGACCAGGGGTCTCAGATATGCTTGATTATAGCCCACACTTGTTAAAGATAAGGTACTTGCTAGGAATTGCATATCAAGCTCAATGCTCACTCTTCATCAGTGAGTGTTAGGGTTTACACCTATGCTCAGCAGGGGATGTAACCCTAGCTTAGAGCTTGAACACCCTTTCAGAGCTCACTGGACAGTCAAGCCATTTAGTTGTTGTGCTTGCACATACCTGTCTGCAGCATGGCTGGAAATCTCTTGTGGTATCAGGAACCACAGAGTTGCCAGGCATAAATGGTAGTACTATCCAATAGTACTTGGCATATGTAATGGAGTGGCACTGGGGAAATCAAACTTGCAGCCTCACATTTCCAAGGCAACTGCTTTAGCCACTGAGCCATGTTTTTATTACTTTTTTTTATTTTTTGTTTTTGGGTCACACCAGGTAAGCTGCATACACAGCAAGCACCTATACACTGTATTCTTCAGCCCTAGGTGGTTTTTCTTTGGGGCCAGACTTGGGCTTACTCTTGGCAATGTGCTCAGGGGTCTTTTTCAGCAGTTCTCAGAAGATTCCAGAAAAGATGCCAGAAATAGAACCTGGGTGAGTAATAAACAAGGCAAAAACCCTCTCATAGATGGTTTTGAAATTGTTCTTCATTCTCTTTCTGAGCTGGAGCGATAGCACTGCGGGTAGGACATTTTCCTTGTACTCGGGACTGAGCTGGGTTTGATCTCCATCATCCAAGAGCCTGCCAAAAAAAGGTTTCTGAGCTCAGAGCCAAGAGTAACCCCTGAGCACCACCAGGTATGGCCCCAAAACCATAAATAAATAAATAAATAAATAAATAAATAAATAAATAAATAAATAAATAGACAGACAGGTAAGTAGGTAAATAGGTAGGTAGATAGATAATAGAATCATAGATGACAGATAGATAGATAGATAGATAGATAGATAGATAGATAGATAGATAGATAGATAGATAGATGCATATCTTTTTTAAAAAGAAGTTATTCTTCAGCCTCTTAGTATGTTGATTTTGGTTTTAGTTTTGTTTTTCATTTTTATTTTTTTGGTTTTTGGCCACACCCAGCTATTCTCAAGGCTGACTTCAGGCTCTGTAACTCAGGATTACTCCTGGCAGTGTTTGGGGTAAGGGGACCATATGGGATCAAACCCAGGTTGGCCGCGTGCAAGGCAAGTGCCCTACCTGCTGTGCTATCTCTCTGGCCCTAAAGTAGCATTGCTTGTTATAATGAAAAAACAGATCAATGAAGATGGTTCACAAAGCCAATAATATCATCAACAATATGCCACACGCGCATATGCAGTGTGTCTCAAAACCAAAAAGAGAAAGAAGTAGACAAAATAAATAAGTCCCAAATATAAGCAAAAACAAACAAACAAAACCCCTTAAATCATACAAGCAGTTTATATAATGTTTAGAGATACAAATAGGTGTAGTAAAAGTCAAAATGTGAATTGTCGGTTAAGGGCTGGAACAATAGTACAATAGAATTACCTTGCATGTGGGTAATCTGGGTTAGACACCCAGCATTCCAGTATCCCATATCCCTTAGCACTGACAAGCGTAATTCCAGTGTAGAGCCAGCAATAATATTGCCCGGTGTTGACAAAATAAAAATAAAAATTAGAAAAACAAAAAGAAGGACCAGAGTCCTTTGGGTAAGGGGAAGGAAATAGATAAAAGAATGGCATTGCTCAGATGTTATTCTTGGTGCTGCACTCAGGAATTACTCCCAGCAGATAGGGGCCAGAGAGATAGTACAGTGGGCAGGCTCTTGCCTTACATGTGACCAACTCAGGTTTAAATTCTGGCATCTTATATCTTCCTGAACACCACCAGAAGTGATTTCTTAGTGCAGAGCCAAGAGTAACCCCTGAGCATTGCCAGGTGTGGTCAAAAAATAAAGACAGAATGGAAAGATTGGTTCAAGTTTTCTAAGAAAAGGCTTTGGGGGGCTGGCGCGGTGGCGCTAGAGGTAAGGTGTTTGCCTTGCCAGCGTTAGCCTAGGATCGACCGCGGTTTGATACCCCGGCGTCCCATATGGTCCCCCAAGCCAGGAGCAACTCCTGAGTACATAGCCAGGAGTAACCCCTGAGTGTCACCGGGTGTGGCCCAAAAACCAAAAAAAAAAAAAAAAAAAAAAGAAAAAGAAAAGGCTTTGGCATTCAAGGTACCGGAGCATTTAAATGATTATTCCTCTCCTATCTCCATATCTTCCCGTTTCTGCCCTTCCTTCATCTCCATCACCAGAAACACATTTTCTATAAACACTAGTTCAGTAAAAGGCAAAGAGGAGGTAGAAAGCTAAAAACTGATTCAAGGGAAGACATGGGGACTTTGTTCTTCCTGTCTCCCAGACCCTGGGAACTCTTGTAAGTAGTCAAGCTTATAAGTCTCCCATAAAACTAGTGGAGCCTTCTTAGAAGGAAAATATTCTCCCAGTATTGATATGTTTCCCCCATGTCATCTGGCATGAATGGCCACCTCACACCCAAATCCAAAACTGCTCACATCAAGTGCATTTGAGGACCCCAGATGATCTAATAAAAACCTAGATTCTCAATTTGTGGGCCTTAGATGCTACATCTCTATAAAGCTCCAACAAAGTCAATTCTGATTTGGTCTCTTCTGGGAAGCCAGGGCCTACTTGACTTGTCCACACATTCAGTCTCCAACAAAGCCTTCTACCCTTAAAAAGAAACAACTACTAAAATAGTCAGACTTTGAGAATGGCCAATAACATAAGGGCGAGATCAAAGCAGATTAGCATAAATAGGAACCCAGAGAAACAGAGCTGATAATAATGAAAAAAAAAATGCTGTAACAGGGCTGAAGAGATAACACAGGGGTAGGTCATTTGCCTTGCATGCAGAAGGATGGTGGTTCGAATCCTGGCATCCCATATGTTCCCCCAAGCTTGCCAAGGGCGATTTCTGAGCATGACCAGGACTAACCCCTGAGCACCACACAAAGCAAAATTAAACAAATTCAGGTGCAGATAGTACATAGAAATAATTATAACAAGCTAACATTCACTGATATATATAAATATAATCACCGGGTGTGACCTCCAAATCAAATATATATTTATATATATATTTGATTTGGAGGTCACACCCGGTGATTCTCAGGGTTATTCCTGGATATGTGCTCAGAAATCACTTCTGGCTTGGGGGACCATATGGGATGCCGGGAGAGCGAACCCGCGGTCTGTTCTAGGCTAGCACGCACAAGGCAGATACCTTACGCCTTGCACCACAGCTCTGGCTCCTCACTGATTTTATATATGTACAGAGAGAGAGAGAGAGAGAGAGAGAGAGAGAGAGAGAGAGATGGTGCCAGAGTGATAGGTTAGAGGGGGAAGGGTAGGGTGTTTATTTGCTATCAGCCAAACTGGCTTTTGTATCTGGCATCCCATATCATGCCCCAAACCTTCCAGGAGTGATCCCTGAGTGCCCTCAGTGCAAGCCTGGAGTAATATATACATATTTGGGCCGGGCGGTGGCGCTAGAGGTAAGGTGCCTGACTTGCCTGCCCTAGCCTAGGACGGACCGTGGTTCGATCCCCCGGCGTCCCATATGGTCCCCCAAGCCAGGAGTGACTTCTGAGCGCATAGCCAGGAGTAACCCCTTTTTTTGGGTGTGGCCCAAAAAACAAAACAAAACAAAACAAAAATATATATATATATATATACATATTTGTTTCTTTGCCCCTAAAAAAACAAAGAAGAGGAAAAGGAGAAGGAAGAGGCAGAGGAGGAGGAGGAAATTTTCTTTAGAACAAGAGTTTCAATATTGAGTGAACATTCAGAAGCAGTACAGCAAAATTGAGTTAAAGCACAGCACATTGTTAAAACTTTTAACCAATAGCCTAGAAAGAAAGCCCTAATGTTTTCAAACAAAGAATTAAGAATATGAATAAGTATCAGACTTCTTTAATAGCATCCCTGGAAGATAGAAGTGAAGTATTTTCAAAACTACTAAGAAAAATTATTTCTAAACTTGAATTCAACATTTACCCCAAGTTTTGAAATAAAATTAAGTGATCTCTGCAAGCATGCAAAGATTCCAAGAACATACCTCTATATCCTTTCCTAGGAAATCACTGGGGGAGCTATTCCAACAAAAAAGGGAAACACGTTGAAAATGAGAAATGAGGAAGGCATGTCATCCAAAAGATAGCAAAACCTACCATCAATGAAGAAAAATCCCAAGGATATCTTTCTAGCAAGTTTATCAAACAATCAATCCAAGTGAAACAAAAAAAGAAAGACTTTCACTGAAACAAAACCCTAGAAAGTGGAACTTGGCATTTGATTATATAGAAAATATTATTGCTAGTCTTTCTGGTATGTTTTAGAGCCCATGCAGGTACCAGGAAGCCAAGAATAGATAATTGGAAAGTTAGACAACCGAGAAGAAAAAGACAGCAATTTTTATTTATTTATTTATTTATTTGGGGGGGCACACCTGGCAGCACTCAGGAGTTACTCCTGCCTCTGCATTCTAAAATCACTCCTGGCAGGCTGGGGGTTGGGGGGGTGGGAGGCCATATGGGATGCTGGGGATTAAACCTGGCTCCATCCCGGGTCAGCCAACGTGCAAGGCAAACACCCTACCGCTGTGCTATCATTCCAGCCTCAAAGACAGCAATTTTAATTAGTACTAATTAAATCTTCTGTGTGTTACTGTGTACTAGTAAATCTTCTGTGACTTTAGTCACATCATGGTGTGATATAATTTCTGAGTGTAGAGCCAGGAGTAGCCCCTGAGCGCTGCCGGGTGTGACCCCCCCCCACAAAAAAAATGCTGTAATATCCTTAGAAAATATTCCTGTTTCTTATAACAATGTTAGAAGTGGGTGGGAGGATAAAATAACATGGCAAGGCAGTGGATGCCTGGATGGAGCTCAGTGCTACAGCACATAACAGGTCTAAGACTGTGAATTTATTGTCTGGCATTGGCACACACACACTGAGTGCAATCTCCTGTTGCACTGCCTTTAATGACCCCACAACAATGTGCTATCTCTGATGCTTGGCAACCAAGTGTGCAAGCACCACCACCAATCGTGTGCAACCTTTCATAGCAACAACAGTGGAAAAAATTATATATGAGAAAGATAAGGGGAAAGAAAGATCTTGGGAACAGAAAATAAGAAAACTATGGGCCGGAGCGGTGGTGCAAGCAGTAGGGTGTTTGCCTTGCACATGCTAACCTAGGTCGGACTGCGGTTTGATCCCCCGGCATCCCATATGGTCCCCCAAGCCAGGAGCAATTTCTGAGTGCATAGCCAGGAGTAACCCTTGAGCGACACTGGGTGTAGCCCAAAAACCAAAAAAAATGAAAATAAGAAAACTGATCTGGAGAAATAGTACAGAGGTTAAAGCACTTGTCTTGCACAAAGCTGATCCTGATTCTATCTCCAGCATTCTATCTGGTCCCTGAGCAACCCCAGGACTGATCCCAGAGCACAGAATGAGGAATATTCCCTGAGCATTGCTGGGTGTGGTGGCCTCCAAGCCAAAAATAAAATGAAATAAATAAATAGAAAAAGAAAATTGGAACTCAGGTTGAAGAAAATATCACAGAAAAATACAATAAAGACAAATGTAAAAAACAGCTCAAAGGAATGCTGCAGTGACACAGAGAATTTCTTGCAGGCTGCAAGCTTTGCTGTCCATAAGCCCTGGTACAATAAGTAATCACATCTTGTGGTGAGATTGGTGTTGGAACATTGAACGTGAAACAACTGTATTGTGGATCAACCTGGTAAATCACACAGTTAAATTTAAAAAAAATTTTTTTTGTTTTGCTGTTGGGATACACTCAGCAATGCTCAGGTTAATTCTGGCTCTGTTCTCAAGAATTACTCCTAGAGGAAATCAGGGTATCATACGGGATGCCAATGATCAAACCAGGGGTTGACCACTTGCAAGGCAAGTTCCCTTACCTTTTTTTTTTTTTTTTCGGGGGCCACACTTGGTGACGCTCAAAGGTTGTTCCTGGCTATGCGCTCAGAAATTGCTCCTGGCTTGGGGGACCATATGGAATGCCAGGGGAGCAAACCGAGGTCCATTCTAGGCTAGGCAGATAGATGCCTTACTGCTTGTGCCATCACTCCGGCTACAAGTACTCTTAACTTTTGTGCTATTTCTCTGGCCCTTAAAATAAAAAATAATTTTTTTTTTTTTTTTTGGTTTTTTGGTCACACCTGGCAGTGCTCAGGGGTTACTCCTGGCTCTATGCTCAGAAATCGCTCCTGGCAGGCTCAGGGGACTATATGGGATTCCGGGATTCGGACAACCAACTTTTTGCATGCAAGGCAAACACCTTACTTCCATGCTATCTCTCAGGCCCCTAAAATAAAACAAATTGTAAAGAAAATAAAAAAGGGGACCAGAGTGATAGCACAGTGGTAGGGTACTTGCCTTGGATGCTGCCAACCCAGGACCAACCCGGGTTCAGTCCCCAGCATCCTATATGGTACCCCAACCCTGCCAGGAGCAATTTCTGAGTGCAGAGCCAGGAATAACCCCTGAATGCCACTGGGTGTGACCAAAACCCTTCCCTCCACCCCGAAAAAAGAAAATAATGGTCCAGAGAAATAGCACAGTGGTAAGGTGTTTGCCTTGCAAGCAGCTGATCCAGGATTGACAGTGGTTCAAATCCTGGCATCCCATATAGTCCCCCATGCCTGCCAGGCGCGATTTCTGAGCACAGAGCCAGGAATAACATACGGGCCCCTGAGCCTGCCAAGGAGTGATCACTGAACACAGAGCCTGGAGTAACTCCTGAGCACTGCAGACCAAAAAAAAAAAAAAAAAGTAACAAAAACTCAAAAGGTAACACTTAAAAGAAACATAAATAGTAACAGCAGGATGATTATGTTAAGAGTTGAGAACATTGGGGGCCGGAGGCAGAAAGACGGTGTTTCAAATCCCGGCATCCCATATGGTCCCCCATGCCTGTCAGGGGCAATTTATGAGCATAGAGCCAGGAGTAACCCTGAGCACTAGAGAGTGTGACCCCCCCCCAAAAAAAAACCCCAAAAAATAAAAGAGTTGAGAATATTGGGGGTTGGAGAAATAACATGGAGGTAGGGCATTTGCCTTGCATGCAGAGAGACGGTGGTTCAGATCCCGGCATCCCATATAGTCCCCCGAGCCTGCCAGGAGCGATTTCTGAGTGTAGAGCCAGGAGGAACCCCTGAGCACTGCTGGGTATGACCTAAAAAAAAAAAAAAAGAGTTGAGAACATTAACTCTGAAGAATACTGCTGGACATTGCCTTTTTCTTTGAGAATTTGTTTTGTTTGGCTTTGGGTTTGGGTTTGTAGTGTTCAGGGCTAACTCCTGGAAATGCTCAAGGAACCACAGGCAATGTCAGGGATCAAACTGGGAAGACGAATGCAAGCTAAGCCCAACAGAGTGAGACCTAGAAAACACAAAAAAAAAACCTATAAAACATTGTTGTGACTTCAGCTTATAAATTGGAGGACGGGGCCGGAGAGATAGCATGGAGGTAAGGCGTTTGCCTTTCATGCAAAAGGTCATCGGTTCGAATCCCGGCGTCCCATATGGTCCCCCGTGCTCGCCAGGAGCGACTTCTGAGCATGGAGCCAGGAGTAACTCCTGAGCACTGCCGGGTGAGACCCAAAAACCAAAAATAAATAAATAAATAAATAAATAAATAAATAAATAAATAAATAAATAAATAAATAAATAAATAAATAAATTGGAGGACTTGACAACATTTTGAAGTTTACTTATAATTTATAAATAAGGAAGTCTCTTCTTTTGCTTTTATTCTATGATTTTTGGACCACATGCTGGGGATCGAACCTAGATCAGCCACGGGCAAAACAAATGTCATTGCCATTGTGCTATGCTCTGGCCCCCAGGAAGTCTGTTTATTGGTTTTCGTTTTTGAGGGAGTTTGAGAAAGGTTGGGCCTCACAGATAATACTCAAGGATCATTCTGGTTGGGGCTCTGTGGACCTTCTGAGATACTGGGGATCAGGACTGAACCTGAATCAGTGACTGCAAAGTGAGGGAACACCCTACCTGCTCTTCTCTGGCTTCGGCCTTTGTCATTCTTTTTTTTTTTTCCTCTTCTTTTTTTTGGGGGAGGGGGTCACAGCCGGCCCACTCAGGGGTTACTCCTGGTGCTGCGCCCAGAAATCACTCCTGGCAGGCTCGGGACTCCATATGGTATGCCAGGAATCGAACTCAGGTAAGCCGCGTGCAAGACAAACCCTACTCACTGTGGCACCTGTCATTTCATTTCTTGATTCCCTTTGCCCTCTCCTACCAAAGAACTCTTTTTTGGCTAAGAAAATCGGGATTGGCTACCTGTAGGCAAAAATGGAGTCATTTAAGGAAACCAGGTAGGCATAGTCATCTAAAAGACATTTTATTCCTTTCCTTTAAACAATGGGTAACTCAAGGGGCCAGAGTAGTGGCTCAAGTGGTAGGGTATTTGCCTTGACCGTGCTAACCTAGGACAGCCTGCGGTTCGATCCCCAGCGTCCCATATGGTCCCCCAAGCCAGGATCAATTTCTTTGTGCATTAGCCAGGAGTAACCCCTGAGTGTCACCGGGTGTGGTCCCAAAACAAAAAAGCAAATAAACAAACAAAAAACAATGGGTAACTCCAGTGTGAGGGAGGGTTTGCTGCAGCTTTCCTTGTGCAGACTCTAAGCTCCATGAGGACAGGTCTGAATCTATTTCATTCATTCCAGTCTCAGGAGCATATGGCCTAAAGATTTGGTTGGAGAAATCAATGAAGGCGCAAATGGTGTCACTGAAGATCTCTTAGGGTGGAATGCGGTAGTAAAGAACGACAGAGCTTCTAACCAAATGTTAAGACTGTAGGGATGGGGCCGGAGAGATAGCATGGAGGCAGGTAGTTTGCCTTGCATGCAGGACAGTGGTTCGAATCCCAGCAACATCCCATATGGTCCCCTTGAGCCTGCCAGGAGCGATTTCTGAGCGTAGAGCCAGGAGGAACCCCTGAGCGCTGCTGGGTGTGACCCAAAAACCAAAAAAAAAATAAAAAGACTGTAAGGATGGAGTGGGATCCCGAGGACCAGCGACCAGCCAGAAGAGAACCCCAGCCCCGCGAGGCATTTGAACCTCCAGCAGAAGGAGGAGAGCGGAAGTAGGTGGTGATGGTGAGGGGGGGGGGGGCAAACCGGCGAGAATCACGCATGCGCAGACAGAAGTTGAGAGGAAAAAAAAAAACGGTGAGATTCACGCACGCGCAAAAAGGAACATCCGGCTCTTTTTTTCCCCCCCTCAACCCCACCCACACATACACGTTCCACAGCCAGCCAGCCCCCCTACCGCGCATGCGTGCGTGCATGCGTGCGCGCGCACGCGAAACCGGGGCGGAAATCGGCGCCGCGGGGCCGCGCGTCCGGGGCGACGAGCGGAAGTGGGTGTGAGACCGGAAGTGGCCGGCCTGTCGGAGCCGGGGCTGGGCGGGGACCGGGTTGTCGGGGAGGCGGCGGCGGTAGCAGCGGCGGCGGCGGCTCGGCAGGCGGGTGCAAGCTTCGGGGGGCCAGGTCGGTCGGGCGGGCGATCGGGTGAGCGGGCGGGTGGCTCCAAGGAGAGTTGCGTGCCGGGGTTCGCGTCCCCTTGTCCCCATCTCATCTCCCACCTCGGGGGGCCACCACCACCACCTCCACCACCACCACCACCACCCCAGGGCCTTGGCCTCACCGGCCCCCTGGTTTCTCCTCCTCCTTCCCCCCTTTTGCACCGGGGCAGCCGCCGCCATGATCCTGCTGGAGGTGAACAACCGCATCATCGAGGAGACGCTGGCGCTCAAGTTCGAGAACGCGGCGGCCGGGTGAGCGCGGGGTTCGGGGTTCGGGGCCGGGGTCGGGCTCGGGGGGGGACCTGGGGGCCCTCCCGTCTGTTTCCACACACACACAAGCCGACGATGGCGAGGAGGCGAGAAGTGGGGGACGTGGGAGGCGCCCTGGGCGCGGCGGGGCCGGGGGCCTCTGGAGGAGGAGATGCGGAAGCGGTCAATGGAGACAGGCGGGAGGGAGATGGGGAGCTGCTTGGGAACCCCGGGAATGAGAGCTCAGCTGCCTTGGGTGGCACCGGCCCCCCAACCCTCACACCCCACCCCACCCCGAGGAGGATATTTTTTTCGGGATTCCCACCCAGTGCTGGGGGAGCAGGGAGGAAAGATGCAGGCCCTGAGTTAAGCACCCCCAATACTAGCCTTATCCTTTCCCTTCTTCCCTCTTCCACCTCTTTCAAGGAGCTGGGTGAGGGTTCGGGGGTGTGCAGAGAGATGGAAAACCGACCCAGTCCTGTAGCCAGGGATGAGATGGGCCCCCACCCCATCCACACTGGGGAGCAGGGAGGGAAAGATGCAGGCCCTGAGTTGAGCCCCCCACTACTAGCCTTAGACCGTCCCCTCCCCTTTCCTCTCTTCTTCCTCCTCTTCCTCCAAGGAGCTGGGTGGGGGTCTGGGGGTGTGCAGAGAGATGGAAAACCGACCCAGTCCTGTAGCCAGGGATGAGACGGGCCCCCACCCCATCCATACTGGGGAGCAGGGAGGGAAAGATGCAGGCCCTGAGTTGAGCCCCCCACTACTAGCCTTAGACCGTCCCCTCTCCCCTTTCCTCTCTTCTTCCTCCTCTTCCCCCAAGGAGCTGGGTGGGGGTCTGGGGGTGTGCAGAGAGATGGAAAACCGACCCAGTCCTGTAGCTGGGGAAAGGTGGGTGATAAAGGAGATCTCTCCTTTCCCTTCCCCGAACCCCACTGTGCAAGACACTGGCCATCTGAATCCGTGTCTCTCAAGCAAAGCTCTTATAATTAGTCGTCTTCTTCCCCCTCATCCACACCCCTTCCTTATCTCTTCTGAGCTTTCGATCGCATGCTTGCCTTCCTTCCCTCCCTCCCTCCCTCCCTCCCTCCTTCCCACCAGCCTCTCTCTCTCTCTCTCTCTCTCTCTCTCTCTCTCTCTCTCTCTCTCTCCCTCTCTCTCTCTCTCTCTCTCACTCTCTCTCCCCCCCCCCCAGTTATCTTGACATTCTTTTAGGTTGGACCCCCCCCCCCAGCCCTGTGATTCCTTACGGGCTCCTTCCAGGGGCCCAGATGTACACTTAGCTTCCCACATCTTTGAAGTTATTGGATAAGCTTTTTTTCGTGTTTTTATTTTAATGGGTTCAGACATAATGTGGCATTTTAAGCCTCTGTCAGACGTAAGAATCAAATCGGAACACAGCCACCCACTTCCCAAAAGCTGCTTTTCTTTTCTTTTTTTTTTTCTTCTAATGTTAATGTTTAAAACAGGGGCCAAGAAATTAGACTGTAGCTTTTGATTCTTTGGGGGGATGGCCTGTGACCAATCCCTCCATTTCTCCCATCTATAAAGATGGGGGGACCTCCCGTTTTTTCCTTTGAGGAAATCAGATGTTTCTTGGGAACTGGGAACCAGAAATAGGAAAAGTGAGCTCTTGGAAGGGCAGGGATAGGGAAGGGTTGTTGGGGGAAGGGGAATTCTAAAGTGGTCAGAATGAATTTGTGGCTTGGAGGCATTTAAAGACATGCTTCAAACCCACCTGCTTAAGTGGATTCTCTGGAGTCTAAGACCACAGATGGTATCTTTGAAACAAAGCAGGACTTCCCTTGAAGTCATCCAGTAAATGAGTGCTTCTCCTTCCTGCCAGGGGGCTGCAGTGGCTTATATTTTAAGCTAACTCGCTTTCTGTTCCAGCCTCACTTACCAGTTCCTTTGCATTTTAACTATTCGAGCAAACCAGCTCAGAGTCTAATTTTGGGTGATTGCAGTGTACTTTTTTTTTAAAGCCGCATAGCATATAGGAGGAAGTTGACTTAACTTCTGCCTTTTCCTCAGCTGATTTTAAGTGCCTTCTCAAGCCCAGACTAGCCAAGAATGAGACCTGGGTGTTTCCCAGATGATCTGCCTGGTGTGTTCTCAAGTCACAGCCTGCCTTCTGGGGTAGGAATGCTTCTGGCTATTTGTGCATAAAGAAGTTGGGATTCCAAATGTTGGTATTATTCAGAAATTAACACTTTCACTCTTGCAAAAGGACCCTTACTTAAAGAGCAACTGTTTCCAGTAATGAAAGTAGACAGTCTAGTCTATAAGGCCCAAACGAACATATCTAAGACCTTCTTTTAGTTTTGTGCTGTTGCAACATTGGGTGCTGGAGCAGGACTGGTTTTGGGCTCATCCCTTAGAGATGAGTCTTTAAATAAATGGGCTCACAGCATATACAGCTGCAAAGCCCTGAACAGCTTGCCTGGGAAGTCAGGTTTACTACTATTCAAATGGGAGTTTCCAGACAGCAGAGATGAAGCAGCAGCAAAGTGGCTTGGTATTCTCAAGGTACTTGTCTGCGCCAGCCCATGCAGCAGAGTAGGATCAGTATATCCATCAGAAACATTGCTCCTCACTAGCAAGCAAAAACCTTCAAAGGGGTGTGGGGTCCCTTCTGAGCGATCCTCCAGGTGATGTAACCTGGGGGTGCTAAAAAGCTTTGTCACTGTGGAGCGTTCAGGGAAAGATCTGCTTCCCCCTGCTTAACACTTCTCCCAGCAATCAGTTGGGAAAACTGGGGTTTCCAACCACCTTTTCTAGGAAGGCTCTTCCAGCTCCTTGTGCAGTGCCCAGTACCACAGCCAGTGGCTGGATGTGGCTAGTTAAGTTTAAATAAAAATTGAGTTCCTCTGTGCTACCAGCCACAATTGTAGAGCTCAGCTGCCACGTGTACCTTAAGTAGCTGGTGTATTTGTAGTCCAGAGACACAACATTCCCATTATTGCAGAAAGTTCTATTGACATACTGTTTAGCCTCTGAAATGGAAGCCTGAGATGGTCTCAAAAATAGTTCTGTCACTTATACTTGAGAATCATCTTGCAGTAATTTTCCTCTGTGTGTGTGTGTGTGTGTGTGTGTGTGTGTGTGTGTGTGTGTGTGTGTGTGTAATACTATCTCATAATCCTACTGGATCCTCTGTTTATGATTTCCCAGTGGAAGTCTGAACTTCTTTGGGGGTAGAGCAATTCTTGTCATCAAAACTCTTTGAGAACACATTTGGGACCGGGGAGATGGCCAAAAGGTCTGGAGATCATGCTTTGGTTCTTGGAGGCCTGGGTTCAATTTGTAGCCACTGCCAGGGCAGCTTCCTCACCACCAATTTTGAAGCAGCCACGACTGGTGATCACAATAACCCTTAAGTGTTTTTTTTTGTTTTTTTTTGGACAAAGCCTAAGATTCTCTAGAAATTGCTTTTTATTCCTGCCTTGCTCCTAGGAAGATGGCTGATTAAAATGGTTCCTAGGGGCTGGAGCAATTGTATAGTGAGTGATTTGCACACAGCTGACCCAGATTGAATCCTTGTCACCCCATATGATCCCCGAGAAATCATTAGTGATCCCTGAGTGCAGAGCCTGGAGTAAGCCCTAAAGTATACTTCAAGGTACACTCCAAAAATTAAAAAATAAAATGATTCCTATGTCCTTTAAAATGATAACAATTGATAAATTGTCTTCTCTTCTCCCAGCCAACAAAATAAAAGAATGACTGATTAAAAGGCTAACCTCTGGTCAGGAAAGTGTGGCTGTGGAATAATACATGCCTCATGTGTATGAAGCGCTAAGTTTGATCCCAGTGTGTGCCCCTCCCCCAAAGGAATCTATATGCAACGCTGCAAATTATATTCTGTGTAGTTCTTGTCAGCATTACCTTTCATTTAGGAATTTTTATGTAGACCCTCAAGCCCCCAATTAAAGAAGCAATCTGGCAAGTTAATGTAATTATTTGGTTACACCCAGAAGCTTTTCAACCCCCAGAAGCTATGCTTGTCAACTTAGCGAAAGTCTGGAGTCCAAAATTGAGGAAAAGCTGTCAGATGCAAATCGCTGTTGATTTTATAAATGCATGCTGGCTCCGTGCCACCGCTGCATATTGTGCATATTGTGGGGCGCAGTGGTTCTGTGAGGGGGAGTGAAGCTCAGTAAGCAAGCAGTGCCAATGGGGTGGGCGAGGACTGTGGGTGGAGAAATTTGAGAAAGGAATAAATTAAATCTTGCTGATACCTTGTTCCCGTTCCCAAATATGCTGCATAAGTCCTCAGAGAGACAGGCTGGCTAAAGTGATCAGTAAGTAGGACGCTGTTGAAGCATTCAGAAGTAATAGGATGTAGTGATTGACTGGGATAGTCTGATTGAGTTTTAGGGTGGAAGAAGGAAGGTGCACATGGTGTAACTTGGGGCTTATTCCTGACTGCACTCAGGGTTCACTCCTGGCGGACTTGGGACCATATGGGGTATTGGGGAGCAAACCCAGGTTGGTTATGTACAAGTAAAGTGCCCTGCCTGCTGTACTTTTATCTTTCCAGCCTCCCAAAGGTTAGTCTTTATAGATCCTTATACTTGCCCACAGCTAGCTCCCTGTCCTCAGGCTTCCTTGAGGACTGAGAAAGTTCACTGATATGATGACCCTTACGGTCTATAATTTGCTCATCTTTGTATAGTCAACTGATTGAATGTTTTCTTGCAGGAACAGATGAAGTCAAATTGAATGGGCTCTCAGGTTCTTTGGGAGTCTGTCACTTTTCTCTTGTCATTTGTCAGCTTTCAGATTCTCTTTGTTCTCCATATTTTGAGAAATGACTTCACAAAGAGTGGGACTCCTGAATCAGATAAGATCCACTTTTCAGATTTTACTCAGAAAGATAGGTGGTGAATAGAGTAATAGCAATGGGTAAGGTGTTTTCTTTGCACATAGACCCAGGTTCAATCTCCATCATCCTCCAAGCACACCACTAGGAACAATTCCCAAAGTGCAGACCCAGGAATAACCTCTAAACATCGACCAGTGTGACCCAAAATTAAAAAAAAAAAAAAAAAGAGGGCTCTCAATGTAACTTAAAAGAAAGTTAAGACTTTTATAGTAAGATAGTAAGCAGAATTCTATAGTTCCTTTAATTTAACTAATGAAAGAGATAACTAGAAGATGGATGTATACCCAAATGGGGCCATGGATGCATGAAGGAATAAGATTTCCAAAATCCTTAATGAGAAAAAAGAGTAATGGCCTTATTCGTGACATTCTAGAAGCATCCTTAGAGAAAATTTTAAAATGTGTCTTAAAAATTAGAGCTGAGGGGCTGGAGCAGTGGTGCAAGTGGTAGGGCGTCTGCCTTGCCCACACTAACTTAGGACGGACCGCAGTTCGATCCCCCAGCATCCTATATGATCCCCCAAGCGAGGAGCGATTTCTGAGCACATAGGCAGGAGTAACCCCTGAGCGTCACTGGGTGTGACCCTCCTAAAAAAAAAAATTAGAGCTGATGGGTAAGAGTGATAACACAGCAGATAGGATGCCTACCTTGCACTTGGCCAACCCAGGTTGGTTCTACCTTCCTCCTACCCCCCACTTCATATGGTCCCCTTAGCCTGTCAGGAGTGATTCCAGAGCACAGAGCCAGGAATAACCCCTGAGCACAACTAGGTGTGGCCCAAGAAACAAAGCAAAATCAGAGCTGAATGTGGTTGTATTACCCTGTACAGCATGTGATAGTTATCTTGCATGTGTTTCCTAGTATCCACCAAACTAGAGCTTTGGGGAGCAGTG
This sequence comes from Suncus etruscus, assembly GCF_024139225.1. Classification (NCBI taxonomy): domain Eukaryota; kingdom Metazoa; phylum Chordata; class Mammalia; order Eulipotyphla; family Soricidae; genus Suncus; species Suncus etruscus. The sequence goes on along the minus strand of NC_064849.1, from coordinate 33,213,185 downwards.
TGGAGTGAAACGTGTGTATTAAGTGGAGTGTAGGCACTCTTCAGTGGTTATTCCTGACCACAGCTATATGTCACACACAGGGCAAGGTCCACAGCTGCCATTTGCTTCTCACTTGTGTCTCTTCCAGTTTCCAGGCCTCCCTCTCTTTGACTGCTGTCTTATTGCAGTATCCAGAATACACAACTTGGCTTGTGCCTTTCCTGTGCAGAGAGTACATTTGGGTGAATGACCTGACTTAGAAAGATCCTAATGGTTGGTTGGGTTATCCCTGGGTTGTGAGGACCCTTGGTCCTTATCTTAGCTTATCAGCGGCTGAGTCACAAGGCGCTTGTTGGGAAACGTTGCTTGCAGTACGCTTATTATCTTGGTTAGTCTCCACAGCAACTTTATGAGATAGGTGTGTTTGTTCATTTCTTTTATTTTTTCCCTTTCCATTTCTTGGTGTAGTGCCCAAGGGTTGGGCATGCTTGTTATAGTGCTTGCACACTCCAAAGTCACACTGACTGAATCATTTTCTGGGCCTGGGAAGTGTCTTTTGATATCCATCTTCTTGAAAGGGAAGCTGAGGAACTTGAGGCTCCTTGACATTTTTTTTTTTTTTTTTTGGTTTTTTGGGCCACACCCGGCGGTGCTCAGGGATTACTCCTGGCTATCTGCTCAGAAATAGCTCCTGGCAGGCACGGGGGACCATATGGGACACCGGGATTCGAACCAACCACCTTTGGTCCTGGATCGGCTGCTTGCAAGGCAAACGCCGCTGTGCTATCTCTCCGGGCCCAGGCTCCTTGACATTTGAGTAACAGTGTCTGTGGTTACAGAGCCAACAAGTGACAGGACTTTTTCAGCCTCTATGAATTTACTTTTTCTGCAATTAGTTAAATTCCTGGAGCACTGAAAATTTTAGCAAATGGTTAAACAGAAAATAGCCCATTTTCTTCTGGGCCTGTGCTGTGGTACACTTTTCCCCAGACCAAGCTTTCAGAACCCTCTAGCTCCATGATTTTAAACCACAGCTGCAGATCAAAACACTTTGACTTCAAACACAGTCCTCTTAAGAGTCTAAATTCCCACTCTATGCCCTCTCTGCTGTAGCCTTCTAACTCCCAAGTGACTTACTAGGATGCCTCTTTTGGCCTAATGCTCTTGTCAGCAGCCTTTGGGTACAACCATAAACAATAAGCTAAAATATTAATGGCCATTATTTAACAAATATTCCCAAGTCAAACAGCAAGCTACTTAGTATAGATGTTGGGGACATTTCCCTGTGGGGATCTTTGCTCAGGGAACTTTAAAGCTACAAAAATTCAAATTTCATAGCTTGGGGCTAGGAATGATGACTCAGTGGGCGAGCAGTGCCTCATATGTATAAGGTCCTGACTTTGATCTCAGCCATGCGGAACACTAAGAGGGGAAAATGTTTGCAGCTTAAAACCCCAAAGGTATTTATTTCTATTTGATTTTCATCTGTTTGTGAAGTGGATGAGATTGATAATGAGATAAAGCCTAAAGGTTAAAAAGCAAAACACCAAACACCCACCAAGTGATGCAATATGGACTTTTATAAACTTCCACCGTGACTCTGGCACAGCCAATCTTCCCCAGGGAAATTCGCATCAGTGCTGCCTCTGTGTTGCATGTCTTCTTTCTGTGCTCTCATTCTCTACAGGTGGGGAGTGGGTACTAGCTGTTCTTTGTCCTTGTGCCTCTTATGGCTAGTTTCAAGTGAAAGATGCAGTTTCAATTTTTGTCCTCTTTTTTTTTTTTGGTTTTTGGGCCACACCCGGTGATGCTCAGGAATTATTCCTGACTATGCACTCAGAAATCGTTCGTGGCTTGGGGGACTGAACCACTGAACCGGGGATTGAACCACAGTTCGTCCTAGGTCAGACGCGTACAAGGCAAACGCCCTACCACTGTGCCACCGCTCCATGCTCTGTCCTCTTTTTTTTTTTTTTTTTTTTTTTAATCATATTCTGAACCTACTTCTACATAAACCCACTTGATGGAGAAGTGGAAACCCCTTTTATAGGAAACAGACACACGCCCCATGATTTTCCTAAGTTGTGTGTGTGTGTGTGTGTGTGTATGGGTTTGAGAAAACATTATTATACGGATTTTCAACAAGGCTGACATATGTTTCATAGAAGCCAATTTCCTGGAAAGGTACTGCTTAGCCTCTACAATAGGTTTTTAAGGGTCGTAAACCTCATCATATGTTCTGTTATTTCCCAGCAACCCTGGAGGACAGCTCTGTCTTGGTTCCTTTTACTGGTGAGGGAACAGATCCTATAAAAGGCCAGTTTGTGACTGTGTTCTTACACAAATTAGGCAAGAATAAATGTGAAAATGGGTTTCTTTTCTGCCAGTAGTCTTGGAAGAGAAGAGGGACAGCATGTAAAGCAGCTTTCCTCTAGAGGTTAATTGACCATTATGTTTTAGCTCCGGTATATGTCCTGCTTTCCAGGTAATAACTCAGCAGCATTTATCAAATAGAAGTCCATGTTCCAGACTAAGCCAGGAAATCCTAAGAAAATAGTGAACTGTCATTACCTTCCTGTTTCAAATACTGTTTTTTAGATGTCCTCTTTAGTCGGACCTGGATGTAGGTAGATTCTTGAGTGCTCCCTCCCATTTTATAGAGCTGTGGGTGAGAAAGTAAAGACACTGGTGCTAATTTGCTCCTTGTCAGAAACTAATGATGGAAAACAGTTGCTTTCTATGAACATTTACAAATAAAACTAGGGTAGAGCCCAAGGAAAGTTACTGAAGGAAAATGCTAAGCCCTGTGGTGTCCTACAGGAATAGGGAGAGATATACAGAAGATTTCTAGATTGTTTGGGGGATGAAATGGAACCTGCTGCTGTGTTTCATAGTCTGAAATCATCCTTTCCCTTGAAGTAGATTAAAATAATTGTACTGTGCTGTACGCCATGTCACGCCGAAAGTCCGACTTTTTTTAATTGTCCTACGAGGAAAGAGATAAAAATAATGGCATTTTGGCATTTTGTGATCCGCATACACAAATTACAGGCAGCTACCATCCACAGTGGAGTTTTGATAGCAGCTAGAATACAAAAGCTCCATCTGTATTGTTTTCACCTTTTATCTTCACCTTTGATCCAGAGGTGCATGAGAAAATGAATTGTGTACTGGGATGGGCAATAGATTTAGAAATCTCCCAGAAGAAAAGCAACAAATCTAGTTCATTTCAACTAAGGGTCTTTTGTTTTGCAGAAACAAACCAGAAGCTGTAGAAGTTACATTTGCAGGTAAGTGTCTTTATCTCTTGGCACAGTATGGGAAAGGGGCTATTTAAGAGGTACAACTACTGCTTTGCACCTGTGGTATCCAGGGTTTGAGCTCCATTACATCAAAGCCTCCTGAGATTCATCGACCTGACCCCCAAGCAAAAAAGAAGGCACAGTATAAAAATTTTTTTTGAATATAGGGCCAGAGTGATAGCACAGTGAGTGGGTAAAGCATTTGCCTTGCCTGTAGCCAACCTGGGCTGGATCTTCAGCATTCCATCATATGGCCTTACAAGCCTGCCAGGAGTAATTTTTGAACAGAGCTCAGAGTAATCTCTGAACACCATCGTGTGTGGCAAACAAACAAACAAACAAACATTTTTAATAAGGCCAGAGCAGTAAGTAGTACAGCAGATAGGGTGCTTGCTTTGCCTCGCATGAGACCGATACCCCATATGCCTAAGTAAGCCCTGGACATGACCCAAAAACAAAAAGAATTTTTTTTTTTTTGGTTTTTTTTGGGTCACACCTGGCAGTGCTCAGGGGTTATTCCTGGCTCCAGGCTCAGAAATTGCTCCTGGCAGGCACAGGGGACCACATGGGGCGCCGGGATTCGAACCGATGACCTCCTGCATGAAAGGCAAACGCCTTACCTCCATGCTATCTCTCCGGCCCACAAAAAGAATTTTTTAAAATTTATTTTAAAATAAATCTTGACATACCCTTGATTACCAAGTCTTTCTAAGGTGTTTATTTTAGATGACAATTTTATGGGTTATGTAAATTTTGTAAAGTTCCAACTTGTGCCACAAAACTAGGTTTTTTTAATTTGAAAATTTGTATGTTACTGTCTTCAGTTAGCCATCAGTAGATTTTGCCTAGCACTAGAATGACACAAAAATGTCAGATGTCAGTTTGTCAGCCATGTCACTGCTTTCTAGTTCCCCCAAAAAAGTGGGACCAGAGATGGAACTCAGCTGTAGTGTACTTGTATGATTCATAAATATCACAACATACATACACACAAACATGTAGCACAGTTCATACTGAGAAACACTCGAAGCTGATGATAGTACTTGGTGTTTGTACTTAGCATAGTTTCACAACTATCTTCCATTCAAAGTCAGGTGCTTCTATCTCTCTTTCTCTCCCTCCTTCCCTCCCTCTCTTCTCTCTTTCTTTCTCTCTCTCTCTCTCTCTCTCTCTCTCTCTCTCTCTCTCTCTCTCTCTCTCTCTCTCTCTCCCTCCTCTGTCTCTCTCTCTCTCTTTTTTTTTTTTTCCTTTTTTTGGTTTTTGGATCACACTCTGTGCTCAGAAGTTACTCCTGGCAGGCTCAGGGGACCATATGGGATTGAACCTGGGTCAACCAAGTGCAAGGCATGCCCTACCCGCTATCACTTTGGCCACTATAAAAGCTGGTGCTTGTTTTAACCATCTCAGATGAAGTTTGCAGCTCTGCAGTATGTTGTGTCTTTAAGAGGTTCAGCTCCTTCCAAGCCCCCTGCCCTTTACCAGTTGTTCGTAGCTCCCTCAAGTGTTGTTTGTTGTTGTTTGGTTTGGTTTTTATTTTACACTACTTATGTTCTCTTTTGGATTGGGTTGTCTGCCCGCCATTTACCTTCTCATTTTTAATCAGATTCTTTTTTTTTTTTTTTTTTTTTGGTTTTTGGGCCACACCCTGTGACGTTCAGGGGTTACTCCTGGCTATGCGCTCAGAAGTTGCTCCTGGCTTCTTGGGGGACCATATGGGACGCCGGGGGATCGAACCGCGGTCCGTCCTAGGCTAGTGCAGGCAAGGCAGGCACCTTACCTCCAGCGCCACCGCCCGGCCCCCAGATTCTTTTTTGTTTGTTTTTGTTTTTATTATTCTTTTTGATGATAGTACTAAGTGACACATGTAACAATTAGTTCTTTTTTGTTTTTTTTTGGTTTTGGTTTTGGTTTTTGGTTTTTGGGTCACACACGGCAGTGCTCAGGGGTTACTTCTGGCTCTATGCTCAGAAATTGCTCCTGGCAGGCATGGGGGACCATATGGGATGCCGGGATTCGAGCTACCATCGTTCTGCATGAAAGGCAAGCGCCTTACCTCCATGCTATCTCTCCGGCCCCATATAACAACTAGTTTCAAACATGGGTCATTCCTCTGGAGTCCCTCAGGAGGAAAGAAGACAAAGAGAATGACAGTAAATGGAAAGAAATATAGGAAATAACCAGGAGCTGTGTGCGAACCTTGTTTGGGTCTTTTTTTTTTTTTTTTTTTTTTGAGGAAGTATAAGCCAAAACCAGCAGTGTTCAGAACTTATTCCTAGCTCTGTGCTTAATGATCATTCCAGGCTATGCACAGAAGTCCATGTGTAGTGATTGGGGATCAAACCCATGTAGGCTGCCTGTGAGCGCCCTACCCACTGTAATACCACTTCGTTCCTTGTTTGGGTCTCACTCCAAAAAAGATAAGAATTTTGTGTTGTTTTGGGGTTTTGTTTTTATGTGTTGTGAAATAAAGTAGATTTTATTAGGAGAAACTTAAAGTCATATGAAAGGGGGAGAAACAGAAAGATATGGGTCTAAGAGAGAACAGGGTTTCTCCAGAAGGGAAAAAGCCAGAATAACTGTTTTCCAGTCTGAAGCAGAAATTTGAATGCTTGGCTGGGTGGTTGATATTAATTAATTTGTAGTAATTTTTGTGGGGGAGGGGACCTAACAGGATACTGTGGCTGTATTTAAGAAGTCTACTAGAGGGGCCAGAGCAATAGTATAGTGGGTAGGACCTTTGCCTTGCAAGCAGCCAACCTGAGTTCAACCCCCAGCATCCTGTATGGTCCCCCAAGCCTTCCAGGAATGATTCCTGAGGACAGAGGTAGGAGTAATCTTTGAACACAGCTAGGTGTGACCCAAAAACAACAGAAAGTCTTCTAAAGGCTTATATTCTGAATTTCATAGAAATGAAAGCATGGGGGACCAGAGTGATAGCACAGCAGTAGGAGGTTTGCCTTGCAAGGGACCAGACCTGGTTCAATTCCCAGCATCCCATATGGTCCCCCAGCCTGCCAGGAGCAATTTCTGAGCACAGAGCAGGAGTAACCCCTGAACGCCGCTGGGTATGGCCAAAGAAAAAGAAAGAAAAGGGCCCAGAGAGATAGCACAGCGGCGTTTGCCTTGCAAGCAGCCGATCCAGGACCAAAGGTGGTTGGTTCGAATCCCGGTGTCCCATATGGTCCCCCGTGCCTGCCAGGAGCTATTTCTAAGCGGACAGCCAGGAGTAACCCCTGAGCACCGCCGGGTGTGGCCCAAAAACCAAAAAAAAAGAAAAAGAAAGAAAAGAAATGAAACCATGGGGTTTGGGGTTTGCTTCACAATTCAACCTTAGAAAGGGTATATCTGATGAAAGAACATTGGTCTGTGTTGCTAACCATTGTAACTCAGGAACACAGTTCACTATACTGTTCTGTCTACTTCCGTGCTTATAATGCATCACCATAAATAGTTTAGTTTACAGTGTTCAGAGTAAAAGTTCAAAGTTCAGAATCTTTGGGCACCAAGCTATGACAAGAATGTACTTTTTTTTAATTATCTTTATTTAAACACCGTGATTACAAATATAATTGTAGTTGTATGATAACAGTCATGTAAAGAACACCCCCCGTTCACCAGTGCAAGATTCCCACCACCAATTTCTAAGATCTCACTCCTCCCACACCTGTACTCAAGACAGGCTTTCTATTTCCCTCATTCATTCACATTGTTATGATAGTTTTCAGTGTAATTATTTCTCTAACTGCACTCATCACTCTATGATGAGCTTCATGTGATGAGCTGCACCTACATGGGAAGATGGGGGAAATAAGGGTTGGGACTGAGGCAGTAAAAGATTAGAAATGAGCTTTGTAAGGGCATTATCGAGGTCACAATACAAGATGGGTATTATGTATATGTAAACTATATGCATACAATACTATCAATAGACCAAGGAGAAAAAATTTCCAATGACTGTCCCAACATAAATCAGTGCTAGAACGATCCGCCCTCCTCCCAAAGCGCATTCTCATTACTGTAGGGAGAGGTACGGGGAAAGCCTGATGACCCCTATAGAGCCCACCTGGACTGGCACCCAGGGAAGGCCTGGAGTCTAGGGGAAAAAGAGAGGGACGGAAGGGGGCCTGCCAAGCATCCCAGCTCTCCCTAGGCTAGGAAGAAGGCCTCCGGCATGGGAACTCCAAAACCCCATACCTGAGAAGAGCTTGCTTAAGAATGTACTTTTAAAAAAGAGATACTTCAATGTTTTCTGCTGACAGCCTCCTCCCCCCACACACACAACTAAATACACACACACTTTACATGTTTTCTTACAATGAGACCTCCAGTAGCCAGGGAGACAGGAACTTGGAAATACTATTCCCCTTTTTCAAGTCTTATTTCCTCAATCTTATTTCCTCACAGATTTCGATGGGGTCCTCTATCATATTTCCAATCCTAATGGAGACAAAACTAAAGTGATGGTCAGTATTTCTTTGAAATTCTACAAGGAACTTCAGGCACATGGTGCAGATGAGGTAGGTTGTACCTTCCTCCTTGGGCCTTCTGTCTCTTCCTCTCCTTGGATCAGCAGTTGCTGAGGGAGGGAGGGAACCCTTTTCCACCCTGGGTGCTTTAGATCCCATTTCCATTGTAAAGAAGTCTGTTCACCAGAAAAGGTCTTGCCTACTGTCTTGTTCTTTACTCCAGAAAAGTAAGAGGTTCCCTAGCCAATGTGGGAAAAAACTTTTCACCTAAAGGGGCTAGAGAACTACAGAAGTTAAGTTAAATATGACAGGTTTGACCCCCAGTACTGCATTGGGTACCTACCCCCAGACTGCCAGGAGTACTCTGAATACAGATCTGGGAATAACCACTGCCAGGTGTGGGTCCAGAACACCCAAATTATATGTAAGTTTTTAAAAGCCCTCAAAGAGGGGCTGAGCTATAGTACAGCGGGTAGGTTTGCCTGTACACTGAGTTCAGTCCCCAGCATCCCTGAGCACAGAACCAAGGGTTAGCCTTGAGCACTATTGCTACTTAGGTGTGATCCAAAAATAAAAAATGCCAGCTCACAAAGAATGCTTTGCCTTGAAAAATAGTTATTGCAGGGAGGTAGATATGTGACGGGCTCTGTTCTATCTCCTCCATTCTGCTGGGCTTGAATTCAGAGCCTCTCCCATCTTGGTCATATGTTCTATCAATAAACCCTATCTCCAGCCACGATGGCTTCCCTTTCTGTCAAGAAGGCCTATGACTTGTAGCCTTTTTAAAGTAACTGGTCTTTGGGGCTGAGAGATAGCATGAATGTGGGGCATTTGCCTTGCATGCAGAAGGACGGTGGTTCGAATCCCAGCATCCCATATGGTCCCCTAAGCTGCCAGGAGCAATTTCTGAGCGTTGAGCCAGGAGTAACCCCTGAGTGCTGCCGGGTGTGACCCAAAAGTCAAAAAAAAAAAAAAAAAGTGACTGGTCTTTATTTCTTATTCTGGAATTTGGAATTGTAGGCATAAGTAAAATCTCTTTAATTTTTTAATTGATGCCCTTTTTAGTTGTACTATAAGTCTTGCTTATCTTTATGGCTGACTGCCTTAGGGGAAATCAGATAGAATGTCCATGCATTATGAAACTTGACGGCCATGCTTTATTCACTGACTTCTTTTGAGAGCTAAAGTAGCAGGTTTGGTTCCTGTTGAACTATATTTGCTCTGGGGAGAGCCATTTATGGAAGAAAGAAAATGCTATTACACCAGTATGTGCACGTTGTGGTTGGGTCTTGAAGCAGGAAGTATGACTCAGTTCCTGAATCAGTTTTCAAATATCTTTCAGTTTAACAATGTTCTCCTTAATCTGGTGAATGGAGATATAGCCAGTCCTGTTTTATATTTCTGATTAAGAGTATTAACTTTTATATATCTGAAATGATATATTGTAAACTAATGGTAAATCAATAAAAAGGGAAATAGGGAATATCTTTATAGTCATTTTTAATTTTTAAGCATGTAATTTTTTTAAATGCATTTGGTGGAAGAAGGGATTAAAATGTCAGTAGTTCTTTGATCCAAAACTGAAAATAAGAGGATGAGATAGTGCAGATGCGCCAGCATGTGCTGGTATATGCGAGGCCCTGAGTCCATCCCTGGCCCTACATCCTTTCCCCACAGCTCGCCACTTCAGGGTGTGGCCCTAGTGACCTCAGTACTGGAGTTTCACATGGGCCAAGTGCTGCTAGAGGAGGTCTGCATAGATTGAACAGTAACAAACTTGATGTTCATCAAACAACACCAAGAACCCTAGGTGGTCACTTCCTATAATTATTCACAAGCTTTTAATTGGCCCTAGATGTTCAAGGGAATAGCCAAATGCGTATAAGAAATTGTGCTTGGCCAAAGGTGGTTGGTTCGAATCCTGGTGTCCCATATGGTCCCCCGTGCCTGCCAGGAGCTATTTCTGAGCAGACAGCCAGGAGTAACCCCTGAGCACCGCTGGGTGTGGCCCAAAAACCAAAAACCAAAAAAAAAAAAAAAAAAAATTGTGCTTGGTATCATTTTACCTGAAAAAAGAAAAATTCCAAGGATCAGAGTGAATAAGGCACTTGCCTTGAACACAGCCAACCCAGGTTTGATTCCCAGCTTCCCATATGGTCCCCTGAACACTGCTGAATGTGACTAAAAACCAAAAAAATAAAAGTTTCCAAGGGGCCAGAGCGATAGCACAGTGGTAAGGCATTTGCCTTGCACACGGCCAACACAGGACGGTTTGAATCCCGGCATCCCATATGATCCCCCGAGCCTGCCAGGAGCGATTTCTCAGCACAGAGCCAGGAGTAACCCCTGAGCGCTGCCAGATTGTGACCCAGTAACCAAAAAGTAAAATAAAATAAGATCCTCCAAGATGAAGATAATAATAAAAAGTATGTGCAGACTGGAGCCAAGCAATAGCACAGTACGATGGATGCTTGCCTTGCATCCAACTGGGTTTGCTCTGAGTTTCCCATATGGTCCCTCAAGACCACCAGGAATAATGCTGAATGCAGAGCCAGAAATTACTCCTGAACATCGCTAGGTGTGACCCAAAAAGAAAAGCAAAAAATGGTGAAGGCTTAACTGGATAGTGATAGAGTCAGAGAGATAAGATAGTTCAAAGGACTAGAAAGCACCTTGGAGTTCAAGAACTACAAGTGCAAACCATGTCCCCCAGCAGTGTTAGGTGTGTGTGGCGAGGGGGAGGGGACAAGTTAACCTGAGAAGAATGTTGAAGCGTTTAAATAGACACTTGAGACATTTTGGAGTCTAGTCATTCTCCTGAGATCTTTCTCTAAAGATCTGGGTGCTAGGACCTGAGAAATAGCATAACGGGGTGTGTGTGTGTGTGTGTGTGTGTGTGTTGCCTTGCACATATTAACTAGGATCTGATCCCTCTGTGTGTGTGTGTGTGTGTGTGTGTGTGTGTGTGTGTGTGTGTATGTGTGTTGCCTTGCACATATTAACTAGGATCTGATCCCTGTTCTGGAGTCTAGTCATTCTCCTGAGATCTTTCTCTAAAGATCTGGGTGCTAGGACCTGAGAAATAGCATAACGGGGTGTGTGTGTGTGTGTGTGTGTGTGTGTGACGGTGTGGTGTGTGTGTTGCCTTCCACATATTAACTAGGATCTGATCCCTGTGTGTGTGTGTGTGTGTTGCCTTCCACATATTAACTAGGATCTGATCCCTGGCATCACATTTCTGAGCGTGTGTGTGTGTGTGTGTGTGTGTGTGTGTGTGTGTGTGTGTGTGTGTGTGTGTGTGACGGTGTGGTGTGTGTGTTGCCTTCCACATATTAACTAGGATCTGATCCCTGTGTGTGTGTGTGTGTGTTGCCTTCCACATATTAACTAGGATCTGATCCCTGGCATCACATTTCTGAGCACCACCAGTTGTGCCTCCCCCCCTCGCCCCTCGCAATAAAATAAAGATCTGGCTGTGCAACGGTCATAATCTTTGGAAGAGAAAGCACGTGTTTGAATAAATTTCCAGTTCTCCTTTGGAGAGTCTGTGCTTTCCTTACGAGAAACTTCAGAACCCGGTGCTATTCTTACTGTTGCCACAGGGTCAAAGAATCAGCCCCACCCACTCAAGTGGGTGGAGTGAGCAGCTTTCACAGCTGGCACAGAAGGCATGCCAAACGGCTTCCCGGGCTGGTTAAACAGTAACCAGCCCGTCATAACCACAGGAAGCCTGTTCTTTTGGTCCCAGGCCCCTTTCCAAGGTGGAGAGCCTCTCTCTGTTGCTAGGTGGAAGGTCTGATCAGGAGGAATGATCGATCAGACGCCTCCACCTGCTTCTCCCCTGCTGTCAGGTGGGAAGGGGGTGGGTGGGTCACACATTGGAAAGTGAATCGTGAAGCGTGCAAGTGCAGTAAACAGGGAAGTGTTGGCAGGTTTTGCTAATTTGGTGGCACAAAGGAGTTGGAGGTGGCATATGCACCTTTGACTCAGAAGCACCTTGTAGGTCTAAAGCCGTTAGTAAGCCTGGAATTAGAGTGAGTCTATGCGGCTGTGCTTGGCTCATGCTCCATATCCGTGTACAAACTATATACTATAGTTTGTGTGTGTGTGTGTGTGTGTGTGTGTGTGTATGTGTGTGTGTATATATATATGTATATATATCTATATACATATATATATATATAAAATTAGATACAGCACTCTGATTGAAATTTTTGTGGGGTGGCCATGATGTTTATTTTTTTCTCCAAGTTTTTCTTTTTTTTTTTTAGTTGGAATTTGGGCCCCAAGTGGCAGCACTCAGAAATTATTCCTGGCCGGTTCAGGGGACCATATGGGATGCTGAGGATTGAACCCAGGTCGGCCGCATAAAAGGCAGACATCCTACCTGCTTTGCTATTGTTCTTTTTTTTTTTTTTTATGGTTTTTGGATCACACCCGGCAGTGCTCAGGGGTTACTCCTGGCTTCATGCTCAGAAATTGCTCCTGGCAGGCACGGGGGACCATATGGGACTCCGGGATTTGAACCGATGACCTTCTGCATGAAAGGCAAAAGCCTTACCTCCAAGTTATCTCTCCGGCCCCTTTGCTATTGTTCTAACCCTTCTCTCAAACCCTTTAGAGAAGTGGTATATTTATAAAGGGGCATCTTTGGGTCAATCTATGTCAGTAGACTCTGTGACCAAGAACCTCTTCCTCCAGTTCCTTTTCTCTAAAGATCCCTCATCGTGGCTTCTTGGTCACCAGATAGGAACTTAATGTGGCCTTCTTACCTTTTGCCTTTATGTAGGCAAGTCACTGAGTCAGGCTATTTCTAAGAAATTAGTTAAGAATTTAATACCTAGAGAGTATCTGAAAAATCAGAATGGAAGGAAAGCACCTGAGAAGTATTTACTCCATGTTTGTTCCACATGTTTCAGGTATTTGGGCACCCAGAACTTGGGGGTGGGGTGCTGCACTCTAATGGCTCTCAGGAGGAAGGAATTCTCTCAACCATGCCTGTGAAACTCATCATTAAAACAAAAGTTTGTGCCTCTGTTCCCTTTTAATTTGGTGACTAGTCATCAGATTTAGTGCCACTTGCTCCTTTTCTGTTAGGCCAAAAGGTATGGGAGATGATTAGTAGGCTTGTGCTAAGAAAATATTTGATTAGATATCTCAAACAAAAACCCTTCTGCCTCTTAGACCATGGAAGTTAGGGCTTTGATTTCACTTGGGTTGGGTGTTCAAGTTATACCTACTGGTGTTCAGTGGCTCCTCCTGAGAGTGCTTGGCTGCCCACAGGGAAATAAGAAATAAAACCCCCTGTACTCTCTCTTCACTTTCTATTCTAAGTTTTTAGACTGGGAATGCAGTTTAGCAATAGAGCTTCCTTATGAGATCGTGGGTTCAATCTTAAGCACTATTTTTATGGAGTTTTTTAAGTTTAAATATGGGGTTTATTTGGACCTCCTAAGTGGTGCTCAGGGAACAGACCCAGGCTGATTCACAGCCAACCAGGCCAGTGGTTTGATACAAGGGGCTGAGAATTTACTGCAGGGATCACTCAGATCATCCCAATGGTACCACCCCCAGACTTTCAGAGCTACACTTGGCAATATGTGAGGGACCATGTGGTACCAAGAATAGAACTGGGGTTGGCTATCTGTAAGGCATAGACCTTAACCCCCACGCTCTCTCTCTTGCCCCTAATTATAAGAATTTAATGAAGGATGTTTTTGAGTAACGTTTTGTGAGACATTTCTGTGTTCTGCTTCTTAGACATTTAAAAACTGCTGAACAATGAAACTGTTATAACGTTGTTCGTAGCTTTCATGTATTTTGTTTCTGTCTCCAAATATCTGCCTTTTTACTGATTCTTTCATATAGCATTTAAGTCAGAAATATTTCTTCCAACACAAAACGGTTATTTCTTAAACATACTAGCTAGGTGTAATTTCCACTAGGTGAAGTAGTCACTGGCAGAAACTTAAAAAAGGGAAGTTATAAAAGAGGCTCTTGGGGCCAGAGAGAGATAGTAGAGGTTAAGACTTTTGCCCATGGGGCCGGGCGGTGGCGCTAGAGGTAAGGTGCCTGCCTTACCTGCGCTAGCCTTGGACGGACCGCAGTTCGATCCCCCGGCATCCCATATGGTCCCCCAAGCCAGGAGCGACTTCTGAGCACATAGCCAGGAGTAACCCCTGAGCGTCACCGGGTGTGGCCCAAAAACCAAAAAAAAAAAAAAAGACTTTTGCCTTGCTTGCAGCCTACATGGGTTTGATCCCTGGCATTCATATGGTCCCCTAAGACCTGCCAGGAATGATACCAGAACACAATCAGGAGTAAGCTCTGAGCAATGCTATGTACGATCCATACACCCCTTCCCTATTTAAAAAGTTTTTTTAAAGGCTCTTGTTTTGGGGCCAGAGAGATAGCACAATAATAGAGCTTTTGCCTTGCACACAGCCAATCCAGGACAGACAGTGGTTCTGAATCCCGGCATCCCATATGGTTTCCCAAGCCTGCTAGGAGCGATTTCTGAGCACAGAGCTAGGAATAACCCCTAAGCACCACCAGAAGTGATTCAAAAACAAACAGAAAAGGCTCTTATTTTATCATTTACTTCATAAAACTGGGGTGGGGCCAGGGATGTAGCTCAATGGTGGAACACATACCTACTCTTGCCTTCTATGAGTGAGTCCTGTGGTTTGATTGCTGGTATTGACCCAAAAAAGAAAGAATCTTTAATTATAAGTACTGGTTTGATGGACAACAATTAGAGCATTCAGCCTCACTGGCTGAAATTTAAAAATCTCTTCTCTTTTCATCTTTTAAAATGTTGACTTTGTGCTAAATAATAATACAAAAATATTTAAGATAATCTGGCTAACTGGAATCAGTTCCCAACAATCGTATTTTATCTCTTCATTCACCTGGATTGGTTTTGTCTCTTCAATCACCTGTGTCTGGTTGATAACTCACTGCATTTGGCCTACTTCTACCCTCCAGAAAACAAACTACTGGGCCGGAGAGATAGCACAGCGGTGTTTGCCTTGCAAGCAGCCGATCCAGGACCAAAGCTGTTTGGTTTGAATCCCAGTGTCCCATATGGTCCCCCATGCCTGCCAGGAGCTATTTCTGAGCAGACAGCCAGCACCACCAGGTGTGGCCCAAAAACCAAAAAAAAAAAAAAAAAGAAAAAAAAAAGAAAACAAACTACTGTGTCATGTCTGATCTGTAAAAAAAACAAAGAACATAAAGGGTGTCACCTATTCCTAAAGGATAGGCCTTGGTTGAAAAGCAGAAGCTAGACTAGATTAGAACCCAAAAGGTTCTAATCTCAGTTCTCTTCGTGACTTCTTGGTAATTAAAAGAATTAAGTGACCTGTTCCCTTCTCTTTATCTAGTTAGTTTCTATGAGTAGAATGAAAACTAGGAAGAATGTTGGCTTAGGGTCTTGGCAGGAACTAATTTTAATAAAATGAAACTTGGCCTTTGAACTAACATTTCTTTTTTTGTGTTTTCTAGTTATTAAAGAGGGTCTACGGGAATTTCTTGGTAAATCCAGAATCAGGTATGTAGGAATGTTGTGTGTGAAATGACAGTGGGCCCATTTGAACTTTGCCTTCTTAGTCAAATGACTTGGTTTAAATATTGTTCATTTTATAGATATTTCTGCATTAACTGCACTCCTATTTCAACTTTCATTAAAAATAGCCTGTAAGCGGCTTTGCCTTTTTCATACTCTATTTCCCCCTTTTTGGGGGTGGTGATTGCTGGGGATCAAACCCAGGGCTTTACACAGACACAGCATGTACTCTCCAACAGGGTTCCTTTTGTCCCAATTTTTTTCTTTAAATTTTGCTTGTTTGTTTTTGGGCTACATAAGGCATTGCTCAGAAGTTGGGATGATGCTAAGGATTAAATCTGTTCAGCTACATGCAAAACAAACTCCCTGCCCACTGTACTGTTGCTGCGGCCTCTGTGCCAGTATTTTTAACATTTACTTCATGGAGAGCGACCTTAACCAGCCAGCCAGAGGACCACTTTTGTTTGTTCATGATGATTAAAATGCCTTTCAAAAAGACTAAGCAAACATAATTCTCCAGTCCCAGTAACACCTTTCTTTCATAAGCTCCACATTTGGCGAATAAAGAGGTATATTCACAGCTATTGTCACATTTTCAAGTCACAGAAATTTCAGCCCCCTTAAGTGATCTCTGCCTCCTTTGAGAATAGAGGCAGTGAAAGAATTATAGCCATCGGTAACAGAAAAGGCTCTGTTTTTGTTCTAAGGAAAGTTTACGGTGGAAAAGACAGAAAAATATAACCATGCTTATGCTTAAGAGGTATATTCCAGTTCTGAGACAATTAGCCAGGCCCCATTTGAGGACCAAGACAATTTGAATAAATGTGTTATTCAGATAGTGCTGGAGTAATTGTTGCAAGAATATATATCTCTTGTCTTTTATCAGCAGTTAAACGTTTATTTCCTACTCCAGACTTTTCTTTTTTTAAAAAAAAAAAAAACATGATGGGCCCGGAGAGATATCACATTGGCGTTTCCCTTGCAAGCTGCCTATCCAGGACCAAAGGTGGTTGGTTCGAATTCCGGTGTCCCATATGGTCCCCTGTGCTTGCCAGGAGCTATTTCTGAGCAGCCAGCCAGGAGTATCCCCTGAGCACCGCTGGGTGTGGCCCAAAAACCAAAAAACAAAAAAAAACAAAAACAAAAAAAAAACACCATGATCTCACCACCCATATTAAAATTCTTTTCCGGACCGGAGAGATAGCACAATGGCGTTTGCCTTGCAAGCAGCTGATCCAGGACCAAAGGTGGTTGGTTCGAATCCCGGTGTCCCATATGGTCCCCCGTGCTTGCCAGGAGCTATTTCTGAGCAGACAGCCAGGAGTATCCCCTGAGCACCATCGAGTGTGGCCCAAAAACAAAAAAAAAAAGTTTTTTTTTCCTTCGGCAGAGAGATAAAACATTTGCTTTGCATGCAGCTAACCCCAAATTCAATCCCTGAGCACTGGAGGGGTCACTCCTGAGCACTGCTGGGTGTGGCCAGGTAAGGAAAATGCCTTACCATGTCTCCTATATATAGCTTCGTGGGGTGGGGTGGGGTGGGGGAGAACAACACAGTTGAAGTTGCTCAGGAATTATGGCTCTGCAGTTAGAAGTTATTCCTAAACGATGCTCAGGGTACCATATGCGATGCTGGGAATAAAACCCAGGTCTGCCTCATGTAAGTCAAGTCTACCCGAGTCATATCTCCACTATATAAAATGAAGTTGCCTTTGAAATGAACTTGCTACCAGGAGTATCTGTGAATGGGTCTTTGACAGTGGAAAAATAAATAACAAAATGCATTAATCACAAGTAGATACCATCAATGCATTGTAGAAACAAAATCCAAAAAATAAATAACCATGTAAGTAAGGGAACCAAGGATTTTAAGAAAGAAACAGAACAGCATAGCACAGTGGGTAAGGTATTTTCCTTGTACGGTGCTGACCTGGATTCAATCCCTTACACCCCATTATGGTTCCCCCAAGCCCATTTGAAGTGCTCCCTGAGTGCAGAGCCAGGAGGAATCTCTAAACTAATCCCTGACACACACACACACACACACCCCAAAAAAAGTCCAGAACAGAGGACTAGAGACATGGGTCAACAGTCTGGAGCACTTGCTTTGCCTGGATTCAATCCCTGGCACCACATGGTCCCCTGAGCACCATTAGATATGACCCAAAACAAAAAGAAGGGGGAAGGGAGGGGAAAGTTAAAAAAAAAAAAATAAAGAAGAAAACAACAAAGACGTGATGTAGGACGTCTTGATCATATGCCTTGTTATGGCTCAGGTCCTAAAATCTATGAGATCAACCAGAGAAGAATATGGAGAGCTCATGGTTCCATTCCGTCTTGTCTGCCCAGGCATCCCTAGCTCCAGGCCCTCTTCCCACAGTACAGAATTTAAATATGGCCTCTGTCCTCTTTGCATGAGTTCATCTAGGCAAATTTAGAAAACATAGCAGGCTAGATTTTAAGTTATCTTTATCCTTAATATTTTTTTCTTCATCAAACTAGGCTTCTTTTTTTTTTTTAAGTTTGACTTTGGGGCCTGGGATCTGTATTGATGATAGAGCATTGATTTTTCATGAATGAGGCCCGGGATTGAATTCCCAGCACCACAGTCTGACTTTAGTTGATGTTTTATTTAGTTTTATTTGGCTTTTTAAAATGAGCAGGCCTCGACTCTAAATATTTTTTAATCTAATCTTCATGTAGTCTGTTTGCTTCTCTGGCTTTCAGGTACCCAAAATGGAATGATTATTTAATATTGGAGTGCCAAAAATGTGCTAGGTCCTATTGAGTTCAGAGGTTTAGGCAATCCCTGTTCTCAATCAGTGAGAAACACAGACCTCAGTAATGCTTTTAGGGGGAAAGGAAATAATTGCAAGCATTAGTCTTCAGTGATGGGCAAAAATCCTTGAAAACTCCTGGGGCATGTATTAAGAGTTGGATGATACGGGGGCCAGAGAGATGGCATGGAAGTAAGGCGTTTGCCTTGCATGCAGAAGGATGGTGGTTCAAATCCTGGCATCCCATATGGTCCCCCGAGCCTGCCATGAGCGATTTCTGAGCATAGAGCCAGGAGTGGCCCCTGAGCACTGCCGGGTGTGAACCCCCCCCCCCAAAAAAAAAGAGTTGGTTGATACAGACAAGTGTTCCAACCTTCCTTGCTAGGATTTGTGGTTGACAAAGAGGTAGAAGAGAGTAGTGGTCAGTAGACTTGGAATTTCATACCAGTACTGCATCACCTGGTTTCTCATGACCTGCTATGTTTTCTGAGCTTTGCAGTGAATGGTGGACTAAGATATAACTCAGTGGGGCCCAGAAACTACTCTTAGCACCTTGCTCAGGGGTTCTCCTGACTGTACTCTACTGGGAGCAGCATGAGTGCAAAGGATCAAACAAGTCTCTCCACATGCAAAGCATATACTAACCCTTAAGCCTCCTAGCCCTGTTACAGTGTGAACACTACATTCTTTCGATTGTTCCAGTTGTCCTTTATCAGGAGATAGAGGGCTTGTATGAGTTAGGCAGTTTGTTCCCATAACAGCACCACCAGGGTTTTGGCCTATTGACTTGCCTACACCTGGAGATCATGTTTCTTTAGTAAATCACTTTGCTTCTTTAAACCTCCTTTTTGGTTTTGTTGGGTTTTTTGCTTGTTTGTTTTTGGGTCATACCAGATGATGTTCAGACATTACTCCTGGCTCTGTGCTCAGAAATTACTCCTGAAGTGTCAAGATTGAATCCAGGTTGGCCTACCTACTGTACTATCACTCCAGCCCTGGTATCTTTTCTGTTGTACTAAAAAGCTATTGAGCTTCTAACTATATTGCATTTGTCTCATAAAACCATTGGAGAAAAGTATGTAAGTCGTATTATAAGCATAATAGTATATATGTGATCTACATTCATACTATGTGTAAAACAGATAGAGAACAGTCTCCACATTATGATTTCTTCCTATACAATATGTCAACCTCAGTATGATTAAAATTTGGGGAACTGTGTGTGTGTGTGTGCGTGTGCGTGTGCGTGTGCGTGCGTGCGCGCTTGTGCAAATCTCTCCTGGCAGGCCCTGGGGGATGCTGGGATTCAAACCAAATCCATTCTGAATTGGCTGTGTGTAAGGCAAATGCCCTACCACTGTACTATCTCTTTGGCCCCTGGAACTATCTATTTATAATGTAGGGTTTTTTTCCCCAAGCACTAAGAGTTTTTGTTTTTGGACCACACCAGTCATGTTCAGGGCTTGCTGCCTGGATTCTGTACTCAAATATCACTGCTGGTTGTGCTCAGAGGACCGACCATATGCACATGAGAAATCGAACTCATGTGCAAGCACCTACCTTCTGTATCATCTCTAACTCCCACAGCAAAAAAAGGGTTGGGGTGTATGCTTTGCATGTAAGAGCCCTAGATTCTTTTTTTTTTTTCCGGGCCACACCCGTTTGATGCTCAGGGGTTACTCCTGGCTAAGCACTCAGAAATTGCCCCTGGCTTGGGGGGGACCACATGGGACGCCGGGGGATTGAACCACGGTCCTTCCTTGGCTAGTGCTTGCAAGGCAGACACCTTAGCTCTAGTGCCACCTCGCTGGCCCCAGGTCCTAGATTCTTTTCCCCACCACTTCATGGCCCCTGACTACCCACAGGTACAACCCAAAAACCAGAAAGAAAATTAAAATGTTTTGAGTTCATCTCATTTTCCTGTGAGGTAGTTGAGAAAGAGCACTTTACCTGGGTTCAGAGTATTACCCTGGGTTCAGGGCTAAAGAAGTAGTATAGGAGTTAAGGTTGCTTGTGTACTTTGATTTTGATTTTTTTTTTTTTTTTTTGGTTTTTCGGGCCACACCCATTTGTTACTCCTGGCTAAGGGCTCAGAAGTTGCCCCTGGCTTGGGGGGGACCATATGGGATGCTGGGGGATCGAACCACGGTCCTTCCTTGGATAGCGCTTGCTAGCCAAGGCAGACACCTTACCTCTAGCACCACCTCGCCGGCCCCTGCTTGTCTACTTTGGAGACAGCTCTAGATCAGTCCCCAATACTGCTTGTTTCCCTGAGCAGCACCAGATGTGGCCCAACCCTTCCCCTCATTTCTTGTTTATTTGTTTTTAATTATTCCTAGTCTCTCTTGTCTTGGGAGGAATCAGTAAGCTTTTCCTCAAAATATAACTGGTGTTATTCTCCCTCTGCAGGATACAATGTCTCTTTGCTATACGACCTTGAAAATCTGCCTGCTTCCAAGGATTCCATTGTCCATCAGGCTGGCATGTTAAAACGAAATTGTTTTGCCTCTGTCTTTGAGAAGTACTTCCAATTCCAAGAAGAGGGCAAGGAAGGAGAGAACCGGGCAGTAATCCATTATAGAGATGATGAGACCATGTGAGTACAGAACTTGGTCATGAAACCCAGGTAGCTATCATTCATCGTAACTGAAAGCCAGGCTTTAAACTCCATTGTTGGGACACCATTCCCGAAGCATTCTGTTAAGGGGTTTATGCCCAGATGAAGAGAGGCACCAAAATAGACCACTCTTGTGTTCAGATATCAAAAGTTAGGAAAAGATGAAAAGAGAGTCCAGCTGGAGAGATAGCATGGAGGTAGGGTGTTTGCTTTGCATGTAGAAGAATGGTGGTTCGAATCCCGGCATCCCATATGGCCCTCTGAGCCTGCCAGGAGTGATTTCTGAGTGTAGAGCCAGGAAGAACCTCTGAGCAGTGCTGAGTGTGACCCAAAAAAAAAGAAAAGAGTGTCTAGTGGTTTCCTTTTAGACATCACTAATTCTGTGTCCTCTTCAGGGTTAAAGTCTGAATGATCAGGATCAAAAGCAAGCATAGGTTTTGTGCTAGTGTCAGTTGCATCTCCAAATGAGAGTTGCACTGTAGAGGAAGAAATCAGATAGAATTGCTAACTTTAGATTTTTATGTCTTATTAGAAACAGGTTCATAGCACTGGGTGGTGTTTTGTTTGTTTGTTTTTTAGTTTGTTTTTGTTTTGGGGTCACACACAGTGATGCTCAGGGGTTACTTCTGGCTATGCACTCAGAAATCGCTCCTGGTTTGGGGGACCATATGGGACACCTGGGGATCAAACTGTGGTCCATCCTAGGTTAGCCACTTGTAAGGCAAATGTCCTACTGCTGTGCCACTGCTCTGGCCTCAACACTGGGTAGTTTTCATCTCCTGCTTTTTGGGGGCATATATTTATCACTCTGACTTTGCTGTGTGTAGACAGGTAATCTCACTGGGCATACCTGCTTTCATTAATCGAGAGTTATGTGACTTTCTTCTCTTGTCAAAATCCCGCTCTCAGTCAGAACTGCCTCTCTGGCTCTTGTTCCCCTCAGGTATGTTGAGTCTAAAAAGGACCGAGTCACAGTAGTCTTCAGCACGGTGTTCAAAGACGATGACGACGTGGTCATTGGGAAAGTGTTCATGCAGGTACGAGGCAGGTTTCGTGGGGGAGCCAATGCAGTCTCATATGTTGACACCAAGGTCCCTTAGGGTTTATTTTGCACTAGAGAAATTTTTTTGGACTAGAGAAAAATGAACAAACAATATGGTTAGATATTAAGACCCTCTCCTGCCAGTGTGTCTTTGATTTTAAAGCTTGGTTCTACTTTGTACCCTCTTTTTTTTTTTTTTTTGGTTTTTGGGCCACACCCAGGAGCAATTTCTGAGCACAGAGCCAGGAGTAACCCCTGAGGCCACCAGGTGTGACCCAACCCCCCCTCAAAAATCCTATCATAAACTGTTGCAACACCCCTATTCTTCTGTTCTGAGCTGTTTCTGAAGATGGACCTCTTTGGAGAGTAACCTCAACCAACTTTTCCAATATTTTGTTTTTGGGTCACACCAGGCAGTGCTCAGGGGTTACTCCTGGCTATGTGCTCAGAAATCGCCCCTGGCTTGGGGGGGACCATATGGGACACCGGGGGATCGAACCGCGGTCCTTCCTTGGCTAGCGCTTGCAAGGCAGACACCTTACCTCCAGCGCCACCTACCCGGCCCACTTTGTACCCTCTTAAGTGTTTCATCAAGGTTTTGGTTTGGTCCTAAAGTCTTATCAAGATGGAGCACAGAGGCCGGAGAGATAGCACAGTGATAAAGTATTTTTGCCTTAGAAGCAGAGGACGGTGGTTGAATCCTGGCATCCCATATGGTCCCCCGAGCCTGCCAGGAGTGATTTCTGAGCGTGGAGCCAGGAGTAACCCCTGAGCACTGCCTGGTGTGACCCAAAAACAAAATATTGGAAAAGTTGGTTGAGGTTACTCTCCAAAGAGGTCCATCTTCAGAAACAGCTCAGAACAGAAGAATAGGGGTGTTGCAACAGTTTATGATAGGATTTTTGAGGGGGGGTTGGGTCACACCTGGTGGCCTCAGGGGTTACTCCTGGCTCTGTGCTCAGAAATTGCTCCTGGCAGGCAAGGGGGACCATATGGGGATGCCAGGAATCACCCTACTGCTGTGCTATCACTCCGGTCCCAATGATAAGACTTTTGATGCTGTTAACTCGACCTGAAGCAGTCTACCCATTAACGCTTTGTCTTGCTGTCTGCTAACCAGTAAGCAGTCTTGGGACCACATGAGCTTCTGAGTCAAGTAAAAACCAGGGTATTTTCTTCTGAGATGGCAAACATTCACAGTCTAGTAAAGTAATTCTGTTTTCCTCAGATTACCATTGTAAATTCATGCTGTTCCTTGGCAAATTTAAAAATTTGAAGACTAAGTCTTTGATTAGATTTTGGTGATAGCTGTATTTAATATAGTGAACATATTTTTATGTGCAGCCTTTCCGAACAGCTAGGGAACTCTTAAAGTAATATCCACAATTTGATCCCTCTCTAGTGGGTCTTTGTATTTGGGCTAATTAATCAGAAACTAATTTTGGAGTCCCTCTGCAGGAAAACTTGACACAGAATATTGACACTTTAAGCACTCGAGAGAACTGGAGTGTGGGTATGGTGTGGTATGGCGAGGATGCGATGTGTATGTATTTGTATACATGTGTGCATAGATACCTCTGTGGTTGCATCTAAATGTAAGTCTCCAGACAGACATTTTATGTGTTTTACAGAATTGACAGGAGAATTAAATGCAGTAGCTCAAAAATTGGCCTAAATCCAGACTGACAAACTAATTTTAAAAGCTATGAAGTATATATTTAGATTTGGCTGGTTTTTTACCAGTCTTGTTCCATTTCATTCCAACAGACATCTTAACTTCTTTTAAATACTTTAAACAGATCTCTTCTTGGAGAGTCTGTTGGAAATTTGTTCCTTAGAAGAATTTGTGTTTTTGTTTTTTGGCTTTTTTTTATTTTTTCCATTTGAATTTACAGCCTCTTTCAAAGTCCATGCGGAGGCAGAAGAGATAGTATAAGAACTAAGACAATTGTTTTATATATGGCCAACCCCAGATTAATCCCTGGAACATCAAATAGTCTCCCGAGCATCACCAAGAATAAGCCCTGAGCTCTGCTGGATCTAGACCTTCTCACATTTAGTCTTTCGATTCCCCAGACCTTCCCCAAACAAAGTCCATGTTCTTGAACATTTGTCTTTAAAAGAAAAAAAAATGACAGGGCTGGAGCAATAGCACAGTGGTAGGGCATTTGCCTTGCACGCAGCTGACTCAGGACGAACCAGGGTTCAATCCGCAGCATTCCATATGGTCCCCCAAGCCTGCCAGGAGCAGTTTCTGAGTGCAGAACTAAGAGTATAACTAACACCTGAGTGCTGCCAGTTGTGGCCCAAAAACAAAAAATTAAAGCCAGAGAGATACAGGAAGTAAGATACTTGCTTTGTGTGTGGCACATCTGGAATACCTGGAACACCTAGCACTGCTAGGAGTAATTTCTGTAAACAGAGCTTGGATTAATGGGCCCGGAGAGATAGCACAGCGGCGTTTGCCTTGCAAGCAGCTGATCCAGGACCAAAGGTGGTTGGTTCGAATCCCGGTGTCCCATATGGTCCCCCGTGCCTGCCAGGAGCTATTTCTGAGCAGACAGCCAGGAGTAACCCCTGAGCACCGCTGGGTGTGGCCCAAAAACCAAAAAAAAAAAAAAAAAAAAAAAAACAGAGCTTGGATTAAGCCCTGAGAACCATCAGTTATGTTTCCCACCCCCAAAATAAGGTTTTTATTTGGTTCTGGGTGATTGTTTATTTTGGGGGAGGGTTGGTTGGTTTGGGGGGGGTCACAATCAATGGTGCTCAAGAGTTACTCTTATCCTAATTTTGTACTCAATAATTAAACTTGGTGGCTCTGGGGACCATATGAGATGCCACTGATCAAACCTGGATACAACTTGTAACAAGGCAAGTGCATTACTTGCTGTACTCTGGCCCCAGATTTTTTTCATTTTTAATCAAGTTTCTGCATTTTAGGTCTGCCAGTTTCTCCAGTTAAGAGAATGGCCTGGCACCTGTGGACCCAGATGGTATCTAGGCATGTGAAAGGCTATGCTCAGGAAGCCATCTGCCCTGCTGCCTTTCCAGATTGAAAGAACTGATTTACTTCCAATGACCATAGAAACCAGGGCTTGTTTTTTGGGGTTTACCAAAAAAAGAAAATCTGCATGTTCTCCTGGGTTTCACTTTAGGTTTCTAGAGTAGAGAAGGAACATCTTGGATGGCTCACATAAAAACTTGTAACCCATGGGCTGGAGCACTAGTACAGCAGGTTGGGTGCTTGCCTTGCACATGGCCAACCTGGGTTCAGTCCCCATCATCACATATAGTCCCCTAAACAGAATCAGGAGTAACCCCTGAGCACTACCTATTGTGGCCAAAAAATTACAAAAAGGGGGGGTGGTGGTGGTGGAGTCAGAACAATAGTACAGTGGTAGGGCGTTTGCCTTGCACATAGCTGACCCAAGTTCAATCCCCAGTATCTCATATGGTCCCCCAAGCCTACCAGGAGTAATCTCTTAGTGCAGAGCCAGGAGTAATCCCTGAGCACCACCTGGTGTTACCAAAAAACCAAAAATAAAAGAAGTTAAGAAAATTGTGACTGGGCCCGGAGAGATAGCACAGCGGTGGCGTTTGCCTTGCAAGCAGCCAATCCAGGACCAAAGGTAGTTTGGTTCAAATCCCGGTGTCCCATATGGTCCCTCGTGCCTGCCAGGAGCTATTTCTGAGCAGACAGCCAGGAGAAACCCCTGAGCACCGACGGGTGTGACCCAAAAACCAAAAAAAAAAAAAAAAGAAGAAAGAAAATTGTGACTAGGGACAAAGAAGGTCACTCGGTGCTCACTCTCCTACTTGTTGTGGCCTCTCCCACATAGGCACATCCACCCTGATCAGAACCTACTCTGCATTTGTCCTCAGGGAATTTCCATTCCCTTCACATGGATGCTTTAGAGCTCAGCTTTGTTGTATTGTCTTTATGGATATAGAAGCTCTGCTCTGGAGAGTCTAGTAGTCATCATCACTTCGGTACTCATTTCATGAAAAGCAGTGGGGAATAGAGATGTTGTGTTCTCAGTCTTTCAGGATAAGATCTTAGTTGGCCAGGAGTGTTGGCGCAGCTGGTAGTGTGCTTGCTTTGCATGCAGCCATTCTAGATTCAGTGCCTAGGAACTCCATACGCTCCTCCGATCCCTGCCAGGATTCAGAGCTTAAGTGCAGAGCCAGGACTAACCCCTGAGCACCACTAGATGTGGCAATAATTAATCATAAATAAGCCCAAAAGCTAAGAAATTAAGTGGACTCCACTCCTTTCTGTATGCCCAGGAACAATACACACGCTGTTGGGCAGTTGTGATGTGCTGTTGTGTGGCCCTCTGCTCTGTACATGTCGGTAGGATGCTTTCCTGGGTGGAAGATACCAGAGTCAAAGTCAGCAGTTTTGGTAAATGGTGCCAAAAAGTGACCAGAACAGTTCTTATGACTGAGGTCAGAACATCTTGTGTTTAGTTGAAGGCTGTTTTTTCTTTCCTTTTTTAAAGAGTCTATGTTCAATTTTTCTGTTAAGTATTTATCTCAATTTTGTTATTACTAGGGGAAGGAAACCCTTTGTGATCTGAGCTGCAGATAATTACTCAGTTCATTTGTCTTTGAAACTTTAGTGGTGGTTCCATGTCCCCGTTTGCAGTTTTTTTTCGCATAGCTGAGTTGGTTAGTCTTCTCTGTTACAGAATTAGGAAGTCCTTTTCGACTACAAGGTTACACAGAAATTTTACCTGTATTATTTTCCTAATATTTTTAGTTTCTTGTTTTACACATAAGCTTTTAACTGTGTGGACTGCTTCCTGGTCTGTGATATGTAAGATAGATTAATCTTTATCTTTTTACATCTATAATATGGCTACTCTGAACAATTATTTTAAAATCTATGCTTTTGGGCTAGAAAGATAGTACTGTGTACACAACTGACCCAGGTTTTACCCCCTGAGCACCACCAGAAGTAAGCCCTGCACATTATCAGGTGTTATTGCCCAAAACACACATGCACCCAGATTTTTTTTATTTATTTATTTATTTTTTTTGGCACCAAGATTTTTTAAAATAAAACAAAATAGGGCCGGAGAGATAGCATGGAGGTAAGGCATTTGCCTTTCATGCAGAGGGTCGGTGGTTCAAATCCCCGCATCCGATATGGTCCCTAGAGCCTGCCAGGAGCGATTTCTGAGCATGGAGCCAGGAGTAAACCCTGAGCACTGCCAGATGTGACCCAAAACCCAAGGGGGAAAGAAAAAAAAAAAAAAAAACAAAATAAAGGTCTATGTCTAGAGCTAGGAAAATAGATAAAAGGACTAGAATACATGCTCGGCATGCAAGGACAGCCAGGCTCTGTCACCAGGACCGCTTGGGCCTCCTCACCTCCATAAGTAGCCCCAAAACTGTGAATTAAGAGTTAATGTTTGTGGGCCTGGAGAGATAGTACAGCAGCGTTTGCCTTGCAAGCAGCCGATCCAGGTCCAAAGGTGGTTGGTTTGAATCCCGGTGTCCCATATGGTCTCCCGTGCCTGCCAGGAGCTATTTCTGAACAGACAGTCAGGAGAAGGAACCTCTGAGCATCGCCGGGTGTGGCCCAAAATCAAAAAACAAACAAAAAAAAAAAGAGTTCATGTTTGCAGCACTGATTTCAGATATTACCTTTGTCGTATACTAAGTTTCTATTTATTTCGAGAACTTATATTTAGAGCGAGTGAGTACAGTATTCAATATAGATCCTCAACCTAGTATGGATCTTGGAGGACACAAGACTCCAGAGAGAGCAGTAAGGGAGGACGGCAATAGCTCCTGGCCAGTCAGATCAATCCTCGCCATCAGTGAGGAGATACTGTCACAGCCAGATCACACTCACACGTTCAATTTTTATATTATTATTTTATTCTGAACTTCTATGATAAAATGAGTTCTGATCAAAGTGAAATAGTATATTTAGATGCCTAAGTTTTTTTCTCAGTGCCAGAGGTTGAACCCTGGGTCTCACCTACAAGGCTTGTTTTCTTCCACTGAGCTACAGCCTTAGTGTCCTGAGCCTTGAAAGGCATCCAAGCTCAAGAGAGTATTGCTGACAACACTTGGAGCAATAATGCTAATGAAAGCAGAACTGTTTGGGTGGAGTGTGTTGGTTGGTTGGTTTCTTTTTCTTTTTTTGGTTTATGGGTCACACCCGGCAGTGCTCAGGGGTTACTCCTGGCTCTGCACTCAGAAATTGCTCCTGGCAGGCACGGGGGACTAAATGGGATGCCGGGATTCGAACCTTTCCATTCTGGATCAGCTGCATGCAAGGCAAAAACCCTACCATTGTGCTATCTCTCCGGCCCTGTTGGTTGGTTTCTAAGTGTTCAAAGAATCGAGGAGAAACAAAGAATTAGCTAAAGGATAGTTCCCAAACAGAAGTATATTGTTGAAGTCCTAGATGAAATTTGTTTCTATATACAGAATTATAAAATGCTAATCATTTGCTACAGGTTCAGACCATCTGGTTATGAACACATGTACCAATGCATTAGAGCCTTCCGGCTGTTTGCTGAACACAGACGGTGCTAGTATACAGTTACTATCAGTTCTGGTTGATTCCTTGTGACTAAGGAGTAAAACCAAAAGAACAAAAAGAAAACCTTTTTTTCCACGTTTTTTTTTCTTGTTTTGTTTGGTTTTCCGGCCACACTTAGTGTAGTACTCAGGTCTTACTTTTGACTCTGTACTCAAGAAAAATCATTCCTAGGAGCCAGAGCAATAATAGCAC
Source organism: Suncus etruscus (assembly GCF_024139225.1). Taxonomy (NCBI): domain Eukaryota; kingdom Metazoa; phylum Chordata; class Mammalia; order Eulipotyphla; family Soricidae; genus Suncus; species Suncus etruscus. Next base: position 33,184,681 of record NC_064849.1, on the reverse strand, counting down.
AATGGGTAGGCATTTGCCTTGCACACAGCCGACCCAGGTTCCATACCTGGTGTCCCATATGCTACCCCTGAGCTAACTAGGAATGATTTCTGAGTGCAGAGCCAGGTGTGGCCAAAAAACAAACAAACAAAAAAAGAATCATGCCTGGCTGGCTCGAGGGACCATATGTAATGCCAGGAATCAAACCCAGGTCAGCCATGTGCAAGGCAAACACCTTACCTGCTGTACTATCACTCTGGTCATTGAAAGGCCTTTTCTAAATAATAGTCTCAGTAGCTGTACTTTAGGAATTTCCATTTTTAATTATCTGGATATTATCTTTGCCTCTCCAAATATATGTACAGTGAAGTCAAGATGTGCTCAAAGGGAGCTAGCCTAACATAGACATCAGTTTATTTTCAGCCCTAGAAGGCAGGCATTGCTAGCAAGGGCTTATTGACGGGCACATCCACTTCTTACCTGCAGAGGAAAAGTGTGCTCCTGCTTCTCCTTCACTGTGTGACAGCACAAGCCATCTTCCAGGCATCCTTTTCAAAGGACTAAGAGTAGATACAGAGATAAATAAAGTAGGACTTTTGGCTTGAGAAACTCCAAATCTGCTAGGGAAGTGAATCTAAATCTGCTAAGTAGTGAAGTGGCATAGTGGTTAATGGGAAATAGTTGAGTGAGAACTCTCCCCCTCACCTTCCTAGCTGCTGTGCCCCAGGCTAGTGGGATACCAGGGAGAACAGGTCACACTCTTAAGCCTGGTCAAAGAGCACCGCCTGTTCTCTACTTGGTGATTGGAAAATTCAAAGGCCTTCGAAAGCCTTTACTTCCATCCTTCTCCACCACTCTGCCGTTGACTTGGCCAATTGTACTGGTGTTACTGGAAAATCCAGTTCTGTTCTTACAGATCTGGTTGAGAGAGAGGTGCTTATATCACTTTGTTTATATGGGGAATGTATGGAATGGTTACTCTGCATCTTTGGGCTTTGGGCTACACCTGCCTATTTATGCTCAGGGGTTTTCTCCTCTCTGCACTCAGAAATGTAACTCCTGGCAGTGCTCAGGGGATCATAGGGTGGATCAGATCAGCCCATGAAAGGGCAAACAACTGACTTGGAATGGAAACTATGAAGGCTTGGAGATGAGAAGAGATAAGGAAGTGCCTAGATTTGAGTACACCTGTCTTTTTTTTTTTTTTTTTTTTTCCCCTGCCGTTTGATATAAGGAAGAATTGGGGTTTATTTTTAGGAGAGTTTTAAGCTCTGGAACAAGTAATGGTTCTCTGTTCCAAGGCCATTAAGAACTAGAAGTGAAAATGAGACTTTGGTCCTCATGTCATTTGTTCTCTTTATTTTGTGATCTTGGGATCAAGCCCAGGACCTAACATGCAAGAAAAGTGTTGCTGCTAAGCCACATCTCTGGCCATGATCTCTTGTGGGGAGTGATTACTAAGCAGTTGTCAGAGACCTCCAGGGCCATTCCTGGCAATATTTGACCAACCAAGTCAAGTGGTTCCCCAGTACTCAAGCCTAAGGATACCAGGGGCCTTAGGCTAGGCCTGACAGTGCAGGATAGTGTTGTGCCAAGGATTAAACTCTTGACCACCTGAACCCTGATCTCTTTGTCTTAGTGAATGCTAAGACAGCTCAGTTTCTTTAAGTCTGGGTCTCTGTCTCCGGGAAAGGCTTAATTTTTTCCCTAAAGTTCCACTTAACAAGTTATAAACAGTAACAGAACCTAAGATACCTAACTGAGGCATCTATTGAGAGATGGTAGCACGATATTTCTGAATCTGAGGCAGAGAGATGGGAACCTGGTCAACACACAGGAGCTTTAGGGCAAAGGCCAAAGGAGTCAAAACTTCATCCAGAAGTCACAACTAAGCTAAAGCTGGGGTCCATTTACCCTGTTGTTCATTTTTAGAGATTTCCTTCACTTTATTGGAAGTGTCATTGTGATTGCACATTAAATCAAAGAAATAATAAGCTCTTCATCCGATTTTGTGTTCACCAGTGTTTTGCTGTTTGGCTTTGCTTGTTTTTTTTACCTCCTGTGTTGGGAGGAGGAATAATAGTGCCTTCATTTAGCATTTTCTGTAAAATGGGGCTTATTGCTACTTTGTGACCTCTATCCACAGTACATTGTGTTCAGTGTTTATTTGGTTTTGTTTTTTGTTTTAGCTTTATTTATTTTATTGAATGATTGTTTGTTTGGTTGGTTGGTTGGTTTCTTTCTGGGCCACACCCAATGGTGCTCTGGGTTTATTCCTGGCTCTGCACTCAGAAATCACCCCTGGCAGGCTGGGGGACCATATGGAATGCTGGGGACCAAACCTAGCCCTTCCCAGGTCAGCCTCATGCAAGACAAATGCCCTACCACTGTGCTATCTCTCTGGCCCCTTTTTCAATTTTTTGCTGGCCTGAAAATCTCTGAGGTCATACCTCATAGGGACCCCCACCCCTGACACCTCATCCCCACCCCACCTCCCAAACTATTATTCACCCTACACCAAATTCTCCTCTTGCTCTTTGCTTCATCCTGGCAGGAATTCAAAGAAGGCCGCAGAGCTAGCCACACAGCTCCACAGGTCCTATTTAGCCACAGAGAACCGCCCCTGGAGCTGAAGGACACAGATGCCGCGGTGGGCGACAACATCGGCTACATCACCTTTGGTAGGAGCCGGGGTTGGGGGCTATTTTCCCTTACCCCACTGAAGGGTGTATCCAAATGTTCACAGAACCTGGATTGGGGTAGCAGGTACAGAAGCACCATGTCATGCCACTTTGTTCCTGGCACCATCAGTGAGGCTCCAGGAAGGTCAATACTTAAGTATTGCGGAGAGTGGTCCTGAAGTGTCTCCTTTGGAGGAACCAATCCAGTAGCTGCAGTGGAGAGTTCCCATAAGACTATGGACTCTATATTGCAATGCTCAATTACTCCTGGCTCTGCACTCGGGAATTACTCCTGGTGGTGTTCAGGGGACCAAATGGGGTACTGGGGATTGAACTAAGGTCAACAATGTGCAAAGCAACTGCCTTACCCACTGTATTATGACTCTGGCCGCTTGAACTTCAGCCTACACCAGGGCAGAGCCAGTAGAACAGGGAGCGCATCATCTCCCAGTGACAGGTTGTCTCAACCCTTGGAGTTTGGCCTTACCCAGCCTTTTTTACAGTTACTTTGGGGGGGGGGGGTGGATTTTGTTTTGTTTTTGTTTTGGGGTCACACCCGGCTGCGCTCAGGGGTTACTCCTGGCTCATCAGTCAGAAATTGTTCCTGGCAGACGTGGGATGTGATGTGGAATTTGAATCAGGGTCTGTTCTGGGTTGGCCACACGCAAGGCGAACGCCCTACCGCTGTGATATCCTGTGCTATCTCTCCAGTCCTACAGTTTACTTTTTGAGTTATTTGTTTCTGGGTTTGGGGCTATACCCAGGGGAGGCATGAGCCATTGCCTACCACCACTACATGCTACGAAAGTGTCTTAATCCTTTGTTTCTTTGTTTCTGGGCCACATTGGCCATGTTCAAGGCTTACTCCTGGTGAACTTTGGGGACCTTATGGGATTCCATGGATCTAACCCAGATTGGCCACATGCAAGGAAATGCCCTACTCACAACTATTGCTCTGGCCCAAGCATCTTAACCTTTGTTCTCTTTTCAGCTCCCCAGATTGTTTTTTCCTAACCCCAGCAGTTCCTCTTCTAAAATTTGGGACCAGGGGAAAAGGGAGGAAAAGTTTTAAAAAAAAAAAGCTTTGACATGTCCTCTAAAATAGTTCTCTTGGCCCGTGAGACCCTATTTCTGAAGGTAGTTTCTGCCATGGTTCCCAGGTCCTCTGTTTGCACACACTGGCCTATTCCCTGGTTCTGGTGTGTATCCACAAGGAAATCTTGTAAAACATGCACCTAATAAAGCACATGGATTGCACATGGAAGCACTAAGATTGGGAGGGCAGATTGGTAGGGAGATTGGGGTGGACTGTTGGCTGTCCTTAGGCTCAGTTTGACACCTGATGTCTTTGTGCCCCTTAGTGCTGTTCCCTCGCCACACCAACGCCAGTGCTCGAGACAACACCATCAACCTGATCCACACGTTCCGGGACTACCTGCACTACCACATCAAGTGCTCCAAGGTGAGAGGCACCCAGCCGCCTGGCAATGTCCATAGTCATGCCTATAGCCCAGCTGTGGCTGCAAAACCTTATATGAATGGTTCTAGAGCCTAAAATCTTGGCTCTGCCTCCCCTTGTCTGTGACCCTACTTCCCCACACAGCCCTGTATTTCCCCTCCTTCCCCACACCCAGCCAGCCTGTCAGCATCTCCCAGTGAAGGAGTGTGAACCTGACCACATGTCCTCCTTTTCACTTTCCCCAGGCCTATATTCACACACGTATGCGGGCAAAAACTTCTGACTTCCTCAAGGTGCTGAACCGTGCACGTCCAGACGCTGAGAAAAAGGAAATGAAAACAATCACGTGAGTTGGGCGCTACAACCTAAGACGAGGGAATAGAGATGGTCCCAGCAGCAGCTCCCTGAGTGGGTGGACTCACTCCTGCACTCATGCATCGGGCTGCCTTTCTTTTGGTTGAGTGAGGAGAAAGGCACCAGGAAAGAGCTGTTGGGTGAATTGGGGGTTTGTGTGGCTCAAGGTGAGAGGTCACTTTTGTCCCCAGTCTTCTTGGAGGGATGGAATAATTGACTTAAGGCCCTGAAGGTCCCCTGATGATTGGGCAGATTGGAGTCCAGTTGCTTATCTGCTTTTTTGTCTGTCCTTTATACCCCTACCTCTCAGGGTAAAGTTAGCCTCCCCAAGCCTCTCCTCCAGTGGATCTGCCAACACTCCCTATTTTGAGGGACTTTTGGTGGGGCTAGAGCATAGAGATTTCTTTTTTTTTTTTTTTTTTTTTTGGTTTTTGGGCCATACCCAGCCGTGCTCAGGGGTTACTCCTGTCTATCTGCTCAGAAATAGCTCCTGGCAGGCACAGGGGACCATATGGGACACCGGGATTCGAACCAACCACCTTTGGTCCTGGATCGGCTGCTTACAAGGCAAACGCTGCTGTGCTATCTCTCCGGGCCCAAGATTTCTTATTCTCTGGTTTCTGCCACCCTCATACAGGAAAGGTGTCGTACCACAAAAAACAGTAACAGGCACCTCAATTCTGGGCAAAGGCTTTAGATCCTTCAAACCCTATCCTATAGGGGATACTGCCCAGGTCCTACAGCTGAAAGTTCAGTTTAGGGGTATCAGAGGCCATGATGTGCAATGTCCCTTACTCTGCAGAGCAGACCTGGTGGGTAGGCATCAGGGGCTTGTGAGGTTCATAGGCTCTTGCTGCCCCTCCAGAGACTGTCTTCAGAGCTGAACTCCTTGGATGCTTCTTCTCTGCTTGCATGAGTACCATGGGTGCCTTCTCCTCAACCCTTTGCAGGACCCAACAAAGAAACAGGCAGCTTAAGAGAGGCTAGAACTGAACCTGGCCAGCCTGTCCCCCTCAGCCCAGAGGACCCAGAGGACATAGTCTCTGAGGACATATGCCCAGAGGACATAGTCTCCAGGGAAAACCCACAGGTGGCCACTGCACAGGGTCTTTGCACAGGGCTCCTTCCCACCTGTCCCTGGCCAGTAGGTGGCATTGGGGACCTGCAGAGTGGTCATTGTCTGGGGGGACAGGAAGACCCATGATTCCAAGTGGGGTTTCATTTTAGAATTGGATGAAACATTTGGGGCAAACCCTGGTCTCCCCACTTGAGACCCAGGCTGCTTGATTGGGGCGTACTAGGCCTGCAGGGAAACATGTTCTCTGGACCAGAGCCACAACACAGTGGGGTGGAGGGTGTTTACCTGGGTTCAATCCCTGATACCACATATAGTCCCTCAAGCTAGCCAGGAGTAAGCCCTGAGCACCACTGATTGTGGACCCCCCCACCCCAAATGGGAGGGCTGGAGAAGATAATACAGTGGGGATAATGCTTTCCTTGCACACACAGCCAACCCAAGTTCAATTCTCAGCATTCTGTATGGTCTCCTAAGTTAGCCAAGAGTGATTCCTGAACCTAGAGCACAGCCACCACAGAAGTGAGGAAACACCTTTCACCTAGGAAGGCTTCGAGGTGCCTGCATTTGAGACAGATTTGAGGAGCTACTGTCCTCTAGTCAAAAAAGTGGGTACAAGAGCTGTAGGAGGGCTAAGCCTAGTCTGAATATGAGCAGAGTAGGCCAGTGTTTCCCGTGGGGCGTGAGGGCAGTACACCCCTCCAGGTTAGCTGGAATGATTGGGGGAGTGTAAGAGCTTCAGAAGCAACTGGTAGGACATTAGACCCAAACATTAGGCCTGTGATCTGGGCCCTGTGGTCATTAGGCATATTTTTAAAAAGAGACTTTAGGCCCAGACATGAATCCTGTTTTCTCTGCCCTCTGGAATTGTGGGCACATGAGTCCCCTATCTCATTGGGCACATTTACCATCCTTGTAAGCTAGCATGGGTGGACATGACAGGAGCCAGAACTTGACTTCACTCTCTGCTTTCAAGGGGGAAGACGTTTTCATCCCGCTAGCCTCTTGGGAGCAGGAAGAGGACGTACGTGGCTGGCGCCCGAAGGCCGGAACACTTGCTACTGGATAATCGTAGCTTTCAATGTTGCACCTCTTCAGGTTCTTAAGGGATTCTCCATTTTTGGTTTCCATTTTGTACACGTTTGGAAAATAATCTGCAAAAACGAGCTGTGCTTGCAAGGACTTCATAGTTCCCAAGAATTTAAGGAAAAAAAAAAAAAGAAAAAATATTCCAAATTCACTTGATCAACTTAATTCCTTTTCTTTATCTTCCTTCCCTCACTCCCCACCTCCTTCCCTACTTGTTTTCCAAGCTGTTTCGCTTTGCAATATGTTATTGGTAATGAGTTGCAGGATAATGCAATCTTAACTTGTTTTCTTCTAAGTATTTGAGTTCAAAACTCCTGTATCTAAAGAAATACGGTTGGGGTCATTAATAAAGAAAAATCTTTCTATCTTACCTGAGAATTTTCGGGGTGTCTGGGCTCTTAAGAGGGTCGGAACTTGGAGAACAGGGATGTGGAGAAATAATCTCTATCTCTGAACTAGAAATAGAAAACCCCTCACAGGAGAGCACTGGTTACTGAGGCCTCGGTTGATACTAGAAATAGAAAACCCTTCACAGGAGAGAGCACTGGTTACTGAGGCTTGGTTGATATTTTTTTCCCTAAACTCAAGCATGCAGTCTACTGAGCTGTGTCTAACTGGGAGGGTCCAGGATGGTACCAGGCATGTTGAAACCTTTTATACCCTGATCCTGTATCATGCATAGCATAGTGCATCATCTCCCAGTGTGTGTTCCATGGGGCATGTGTCCTTGGGAACATTGGTGGGTGGCTCCGGTGCAAACCGGCTGGCCTCTGTCTCTCACACCCAGCAGCCTGGCACTCCACAAAGCTCATTTGAGGGGATGTTCTCCAAACCAGTGGCACAGCTTACCCAGCAATATAAGTTCTGTGGAAGTTGGCTTAGTGAAGTTGACCTGAGAACATGGGGTGCCTGGAAGAACCAGAGGGGTCCTTCCAGGTGAGGCTTGAAAGACCATGCAGTGCTGGTGGATTCTGCCTCTGGCTTTCTCTGCAAACATGTCTCCATTTCAGGCTTTGTGTTTTCAGCATATCTATGTGACCTATTGTGAGGTGTAGACACACTAGGCATTTTAATATCCTTCACTTAAAGGAAATCACTGGATTCATATACAGTTAATAGGACTAATGCAGACACCCTGCTCCCTTGGGTCCCCTCTTGCAGAGCTGAAGTACTGGATCTGAGCCAGGGCATTGACAGCCTGATCTGGTGCAGAAACAGGTCTGCAGAAACTATGCTGTATGTTTGCATGTGCCTTGGTCGCCATGTCATCAGTGTTTGGGTTTTGGAGCCACCCCTATGGTCTCTGACGTCTGGCTCTCAGCTTGGGGGTCCTTTCAGGTGAGGCTTGAAAGGCCATGCAGTGCCGTAACTGAACCCAGCTCTTTGAGCTGTCTATCTCCCAGGCCAAACTAACTTTGGAGGATGTGGGGGCCGCACAGGGGTCTGGAGTATTTTGGGCCACACCTAGCTACACCCAAGGCTTACTCTGGTTACTCATAGGCTCAGGTTATCCCTGCAGGAACTCAGGAGCATATGAGATGCTGGGGGTCGAATCCATGTCAGCTGTGTGCAAGTTAAGTGCCTCTACTTGCTGCATTATCTCTCCAGCCCCAAAAGCTTTTCTTTTCTTTTCTTTTTTTTTCTTTCTTTTTTGGTTTTTGGTTTGTTTGTTTTTGGGCCACACCTGGCAGTGCTCAGGGGTTACTCCTGGCTCTGTGCTCAGAAATCAGTTCCTGGCAGGCTCAGGGGACCATATGGGATGCCGGGAACCAAACCTGGATCTGTCCCAGGTCAGCCACATGCAAGGCAAACACCCTGCCGGCCCTCCAGTCAGCATTTTAAAGCTTCATTTTAAGCGTTTATTTTGTTTTGTTTTCTGGGTGGCAGTTGAAAGGCAGTTGTCCAACCCAGCCAGACATTTTCATGCAAAAGCCCTCAATGCAGGCCCATGGGCCAACCCTACAGAACAGGTCTCCAAGACATGGTTCTCTGGGACTTCCAGAGCTATACCTGGCAATGTTTAGATGACCACATGATGCCGGGCATGGAACCCAACTTGAGAGTATTGAAGGCATGCCCAGCCTGCTTTATCTTTTTCTTTCTTTTTTTTTTTTTTTTTTGGGGGGGGGGTTGGGGCCATACCCGGTAACACTCGGGGGTTACTCCTGGCTATGTGCTCAGAAATCTCTCCTGGCTTGGGAGACCATATGGGATGCCGGAGGATCGAACCATGGTCTGTTCTTGGCTAGCGCAGGCAAGGCCTTACCCCTTATGCCACTGCCCCGGCCCTGCTTTATTTTTTTTAATGGGCTTGTAAAATGGGAGGAAGAAGGAGGTTGGGTCTTTAATTTTTTCTTGTGGACATAAACTGATCTGTAAATTGGCTGTTGAAAACCTTGGCATAGATTAGATCTGTGCATCACGTCCTTAAAGGGTAAGTTCTGACCTTGAGAAGCTTCAGTTACATGATTTTCTTTTCTTATTTTTTGTTTTTGTTTTTGTTTTTGGATTACACCTGGCAGTGCTCAGGGGTTACTTCTGACTCTTATGCTCAGAAATCGCTCCTGGCAGACTCGGGAGACCATATGGGATGCCGGGATTCAAACTACCATCCTTCAGCATGCAAGGCAAACACCCTACCTCCATGCTATCTCTCTGGCCCCACATGATTTTCTTTTCTAGGGCCCCGCCAGCACTCCTGGGAGAATCTCCCAGTGGAGACTAGGCCTGGCTTTGTGAGGGTTAGGGAGCCATATGATAACAGGGGTTGAACTAGGGGCTTTGCTCATGCAGAGTCTATAACCTAACCCCACCCCTGAGCCCATGTGTAGGTACATTGCAATTGGGGGTACCCTGTTTGATCCCTAGCACCGAGTATGGTGCCCCAAGCTTCATCAGGAATGATCTCTTAACACTGAATGGTACCAGTCCTGGTATGCCTCCCCCCACCAAAAAAAAAAGAAAAAAGCTGGAAGTTAACAAGATTTGGAAGCCATTTATTAGTCCAGCTGTCAGTTGGCTGAAGGATGGGAGCATTCAGGAAAAAAAACCCTCAGGTGTGCCTTGGAGAGAGCTGCCCCCTTGAAGGCTGAAAGAAGGAACTGCCTGGTGGCAGTGTTCCACTCTGCTTCTGAGTCTACTCAGTGTGCTGGGGGATATGGCCCAACATAAAAAGGGACCTGGAGACACCAGAGAAAGAAAGGAGATAGGCCCCTTTCCTTGCCACACTGCTAACTTGGATTTGATCAGCACCCCATAAGGTCCGCCAAGCACCCAGGTGTTATCTCTGACCAGAGCCAGGAGTAAATTCTAAGAACACCAGAGTATGGCCCCAAAACAAAGTTTTTAAACATCAGGATTAACCCAAATAACGCCTGAGTTAAAGAACTTGCATTTCATAAAGCCAACCTTGTGCAATACCCAGCAACACATAAGATCCTGAGCACCGCTAGGATCTTAGTCCTCAGCACAGAGCCAAGAGTAGCCCCTGAGTAATGGGTCTGGACCAAACAACCCCCCACCCCCACCCAGGTCAGGACAGGCAGATGGGTTTCAGAGCAAACAGGAGTCTCATTTGATCTGATGAGTGAGTACCAAAATGGAAACAGCAGTATTGCCAAATCATGCCCACCACACAGTTGTACATACATACCTGTGTTCCATGCCATCTCTCAACCCCTAATTCTTCCAGCTGAGTTAATCAGCATATTGAATCTGCTGCACAATGTAGTGTCTTCTCTCTAGTGTTTACTGGAAGGCTGATGTGTTTGGCTATCAGATCTATTAAGGAGGCAGCTGAGGTCCCCCTCAGTGATCACCCACTGGTAGAATCAACTGGAGCTGGAGAGAGTGCAGCAGGTTGGGTCCTATCAATCTGTTGTCCCCCAAACACCAAGAGTGATATCTGAGCACAGAGCCAGGAGTCACTGGACATGGCTGGGTTCTCCCCCCCACCAAAAAAAATCACCTATTCACTGGTGATAAGACTCAAATTTTTTCAGTCCTAAACTTCCTATATTTCACAGGTGTCTTACATTCTTTCATTTAGGCCAGGGCTGCATACACCAGTTGGATACACTGGTGATAGAGTGAAACGTGGCCTGGAACACTAGCTGTGGCTTCTGCAATAGCACCGTTTTCTTTCTGCCAACTGCTGATGTCCCTGTTGAGTACACTGTAACTTACTGTACTCTTGGCAGTGGTGAATATCAGGTTTCCAGAAAGTGCTATCAGTTGTGTTTTTTTTTTTTTTGTTTTTTTGTTTTTGTTTTTGGGCCACACCCGTTTTGACGCTCAGGGGTTACTCCTGGCTATGTGCTCAGAAATCGCCCCTGGCTTGGGAGGACCATATGGGACGCCGGGGGATCGAACCTCGGTCCATTCCTTGGCTAGCGCTTGTAAGGCAGACACCTTACCTCTAGCGCCACCTTCCCGGCCCAGTTGTGTTTTTTCTAGCACCCTTGAATTGAGGGAGGGTGGGGGAGTTGGGGTCACATCTGGTGATGCTCAGGGCCTAGTCCTGGCTCTACTTTAGAAGTGATCCCTAGGGGCCTGAATGATAGCACAGCAGTAGGGCATTTGCCTTGCACACCGTCGACCTGGGTTTGATTCCTGACATCCCCTATGGTCCTACCAGGTGTGGCCTCCCCAAAAAAACAACTCTGCCCCTAGCAGTAGTTGAGGTGATGCTCAGTGGACCATGTGGTACCAGGAATCAAAAAGGGATCAGCTGTGTGCAAAGTCGGCACTGTAACTATATCTCTACTATCTGCACTATCTCTAGACCTTAGACACTTTTCTAGACAGATTTATTTTGGGGGGCATTTTTGGGGGTAGCGCCATACCCAGTAATGCTCAAGGAGTCTCCTGGCTCTGCACTCGGGAGGTCATATAGGATGCTTGGGATTGAACCCGGGTTGGCTGTGTGCAAGGCAAGTACTCTACCTGCTTTGCCATCTCCAGCCTCTCCAAGTTTTCTAATCAGATCATTGTCTAGTTGAACACAGCATCCCTCCCTGACTAAGGGCTTTTTCAAATTTATTGATTTTAGTTTTTTTTTTTTTTGGTTTTTTTTTTTTTTTTTTTTTTTTTTGGTTTTTGGGCCACACCCGTTTGACGCTCAGGGGTTACTCCTGGCTATGAGCTCAGAAATCGCCCCTGGCTTGGGGAGACCATATGGGACGCCGGGGGATCGAACCGCGGTCTGTCCTATGCTAGCGCTTCTAAGGCAGACACCTTACCTCTAGCGCCACCTTCCCGGCCCCTGATTTTAGTTTTTTAGGCCACACCCAGCAGTGCTCAGGGACTGCTCCTAGCTCAGTGCTGGATCACTTTCATTGGTGCTTGGTGGGGAGTCACACAGTGCTGAGCACCGAACCTGGGCCTCCCATATGCAAGACATATTCTCCAGACTAGGATATCTCTCTGGCCCTCCAGATAACTCAGTGATGGGGCAATAGTAGAGAGAGTAGGAAATTGCCTTACACTCAGCTGACCTTGGTTCGATCACTGGTGCAAATGATGCATCCCAAACACAGCCAGGAGTCATTCTTAAGTGCAAAGCAAAGGAAAAACCCCAAACATCACAGGATGTAGCCCAGAAACCTCAAAACAGTTTAATGGGCTGGGACGGAGACCCCCAAACACTAACCCTAGAGTAGTGGTGAGCATTGCCAGGTGTGGCCCCAACTCCCCCTGCCCCCAAAGGATGCTTAAAAATAAACACATAAAAGGAAAAGAGAACAGATAAGCTCCCATCACATCAGAGGCATTTAAATGCCTATGATTATAATTGATAATGCCATCTATTAAATCTTAGTTCCACTCCTGTGCACGCAATGGGATCCGGAGAGGCAGGATGGCTAAAGGAAGCAAAGTCCAACTGAAGCCAAACATCATTCCATCTGGGGATTTTCCAGGTTCTCCCCTAGACAGTTGGTGTGTTTCCCTACCAGGTGGCCTTTAAACTGCCTGGGAATGAGGGTCCAACAGTGGGAATCCTCATGTTGGGATCAAGAGAAACCTGCAGAAGCTAAACTTGGCAGGAGAGGAAATAAGATTAAAGGTCTACGGGGAAGGCAGGAAGCAGAGAGAGGAGGGAGGAGGGGAAGGCACTGGTCATTGCCTTTCAATTCCTTTTGATCTCATTCAAAGTCAAAGGCCTGTAGCACCTCACTCAACCCAGCAGCTTCTTCTGAGGTGCAGGCCCAAGCCAGTGGGTTCTGGTTCCTCATTTGGGTTCAAGCCACGCTGCATCCTGCGAAGTACCCAACACACCGTGACATCCGTGGGATCTTTCTAGGGGTCTGTGACCAACACAGAAAGGAGCCTTCAGCCCTAACTGGAAGAATCTGAACAGCATCCTAAAGCTAGCATCCTAAAGCTAGGATCCCAATCAGTCGATTGCAGCTTCAGGATCATTCATGCCCAGAGGCTCTCAAAGGACTCAAAACAGCTGCAGCTCCACAGAGGGCCAGCACCCAGCATGCTGTTAGCATCCAAATGTCACCACACATCCCAAGGGCCAGCAGATATCTCCTGACAAAAGGGGTGAAAAAAGATGGGCCCAGGGGTCTCAGAGCCTGAGATCAGGGTCCAGGGTTATATGCTGAGAGTCTGCTGCAGAGACCCTGAGGACTGGGAACCAGAGGAGCCAGCGGTCCCAATGGCTCAGGCAGCAACAAGGCCAGTCGGACTGAGCCCAGGCTTCTGGGTTCCTGCGGGAGTTGTCACCCCCGACACACTGTTTAGATAGAGTCCTCAGAGAAGACACAGACATCCTGCCAGGGAGGGGCTGGGAGTCCAGTGGAGGAGGTCTGTTTATTTCTGGCATCCCCAGGCCCTACACCAACCCCCAGCTCTGCACAGTGGGGGGCTGAACTCTCCCAGACCCTCTGATTCCAGCCCCACAGCCAGCAGGAGCCTGAGGATAGACCACCCCCTCTCCACCAGCTCCCTGGAGAATGGGGCAGAGGCTGGAGGCGGCTTCCCACCATCCCACTGTCTGATTCCCCAAAGAAGTCCTGCCTCCCCTAGATTCCTCAGTGCTGGGAAAGGGAACCGCCTGACCCGGATCTCCCTCAGCCAGCACCAAGCTCCCTTGGCCCTCTTGGCTCCTTGTCCCGCAAGCAGGTTCTGCTTCATCCACAGCCACACTGCACAATTGAAGGAGTTTTCCAGTGTGGAGCAGCTCTTCTGACACTTTTCGTGCCGTGACTTGCCCTTCCTGTCACTGCATGTCTTTTCTTGCTTTTTTTTCTGGAGCAAATGTCTCTCGTGCTTTTCTTTACTTTTTTTTTTGTTTGTTTGTTTGTTTTTGGGCCACACCCGTTTGAAGCTCAGGGGTGTTACTCCTGGCTATGCACTCAGAAATCGCTCCTGGCTTGGGGGGACCATATGGGACGACGGGGGGATCGAACTGCGGTCTGTCCTATGCTAGCGCTTGCAAGACAGACACCTTACCTCTAGTGCCACTTCTCTGGCCCCTCTCGTGCTTTTCATGGGCTCAGCCTTTCTCAGCAGAGTTCCTTTTTGGAAGGGTAGGGGGGGGGCCCTTGATCCTGATGATGGTGCCCAGAGGGCCATATGTGTTGCACTGAGACCAAACTGTAGTTAGCTGCATTCATGGACCTGTGCTTTGACTCCTGTCCTTTCATCCCTAAAGAGTGGAGCTTTGTAAGGGGTCAGGTGGCTGGAGGGAAAACCCAAGAGTATTAACACCCCTTTCAGCAAGAGCTAAAGAATTCCTTAAAATGCAGCTCATTCAGTCTCTTCATAAGGGGTTAGGATAAGAGTCAATTGCACAAATGAGGAAACCAAGGCAAAATCACTTTATCAGTTTGCCAAGTTCACATCACTTTTTTTGTTTGTTTGTTTTTTATTTTTGGTAACACCTGGCAGTGCTCAGGGGTTACTCCTAGCTCTACACTCAGAAAACGCTCCCGGCAGGTTTGCGGGACCATATGAGATGTCGGGATTCAAACCACCAACCTTCTGCATGCAAGGCAAACACTTTACCTCCATGTTATCCCTCCGACCCCAAGTTCACATCACTTAAAAAAAAAAAAAAAAACAGTGGGACCAGAGCAATAATAGTACAGCTGGTACTTGCCTTGCATGCAGCTAACACATTCTTGATCCCTAGCATTCCATATCACCTGGAGTGATTCCTGCATGCAGAGCCAGGAGTGACCCTTGAGCATCATTGTGAATAGACAAAATAAATAAAGAGCAAAACAAGGGGCTGGAGCAGTGGCACAGCAGTAAGGCATTTGCCTTGCACGCATCTGACCTAGGATGAACCACGGTTTGATCCACCTGTGTCCCATAAGGTCCCCTAAGCCAGGATTAATTTCTGAGCGCATGGCCAGGAGTAACCTTTGAGCGTCACTGGGTGTGGTCCAAAATCAAAACAACAACAACAAAAAAAGCAGGGCCCAGAGTGGTGGCGCTAGAGGTAAGGCGTCTGCCTTGCAAGCCCTAGCCTAGGAGGAACCACAGTTCGATCCCCCAGCCCCAAGCTAGGAGCAATTTCTGAGCACATAGCCAGGAGTAACCACTGAGCATCAATGGGTGTGGCCCCAAAATCAAAACAAACAAACAAGCCAAACAAGGACCAGGCTGATGATGGCTCGAAGGGTTGTGAGCACAGGCTGTGCATATGAGAACTCAAGGTTTGAGCCCCTGTACTGACTGCATGGTCCCAATGTGGCCTCCAAACAAAACCACAAACATACACAGAACACTTAGAGTCTCTTCATTCTTCACATCTCTTCATTCTCATAGAGGAGAGAGGAGGCATCCCTTGTTCTGGGCTAGTTGTGTGATAGATACAGTGCATGGTTCTCCTAAGAAGACAGTTCACTTGTTCCCACTTTGCAGGTTGGAAAACTGAGACCAAGTGGTAACTCGCCCAAAGACACCCCTCGATGGCCATCTGTAGATCATCACCCAGAATATTCACAAAGTAATTGTGATAAGTGTGGAATGATTCAAATTCCCGGAAAGCAATGCTGGCCTGCTTAGCTCATCATGTGATAGAAATGGGGGTAGGATGAAGGTTCCTTAGAACACCCCAGAGGCCACCATTCCACACTTAGAGCCTGAGCAGAGACACAGCTGGTGGTGTGGTCAGCTGGCCACTCTGGGGGTTAGAACTCATCAAGCCTAACTGGATTAGCTGGGGATGGAGGCAGAGAGGCAGAGGGGAGCACGCCTCATCATTCATTAGCTGCCTCACCTCGCTCAGGTCATCGGGTGCTAGCAGGCAGGTCAGGGGGCTCCATCCTGGAGAGACCTCAGCTAGGGAACACACACACACACACACACACACACACACACACACACACACCCTCGGGTAGCTGGCGAGGGGCACAGGAGACTGGGGGACTGAGATCCCCTAACCTCAATGCTGCACACACGCACACACACACACACACACACACACACACACACACACACACACACACCCTCGGGTAGCTGGCGAGGGGCACAGGAGACTGGGGGACTGAGCCCCCCCCCCCCCCCAATCTCAATGCTGTAGCTCTAGCTCAGGCTGGGCCAGGTCCCACCCCCAGAGGCGTGGCTGGCTAAGACTGAGCTCAGCCCATCTTGCTGGAACTCGCCTCGAGTCAGGGCAGGCTCTCACACCATGCCCTCTCCCACCAGCATCACCCCACGGGCCTGGGGGACGACGGGGGCAACTCCCTGACACTCAGGAAGGCCCAGGCTGGGGGAGCCACATCTGTCCCCACTGCCATGTGAGTAACTATGCCCCTTGGCCCTTGAGCCCCAACCCCGGTACCTGCTGAGGGAAGGGCACGCCTGGGAGGGGCTGGTCCTCTGCTGGACAGAGGGAGGGAGGGCCGCAACTGTACAAGGATGCAGGGGTCCTGGCCTGATTTGGGGTCAGAGGCGCTGGGGGTGGGGGTGGGGGACAGTATGGACTCAGGAAGGGAAACAAGTGCGGCTATGAAGGCGACTTGAGTAGAAAACATGGGTGGCAACTGAAGAAGAGGAAATGGGCTCGGGGCAGAGAAAGGGGTGCAACCGCTCAGTGACCTGTTTTGGGAGCCCCTGAGGACAGGTGGGGATTGAGAAACGAAAGACATCCCTATTTTGGGGTGTACCCAGACTCTCCAAAGGGGCAGGTTAGCTCAGACACCCCCATTCACGCTAGCCACTGCCACACAGCTGCTCCCTCCCCTGGGCTGGTTAAGGGGTTCTCAAAGGGCCTGGAGTCCCTCTCCTTGCCCCCTGATGTTTTGGGGGAATGTGAGGACAGGGAAGGACAGTGACAGATCAGAGCTTCAGAGGCCAGACCCTGCAGCATCTCCGCCAGCCTCCATCCACTGCAGCCCCAAGGGTGGGGGTGCCCTTTCCTGGCTGCTGGCATCTGCATTCATATCAGTCCTCCCCTCCAGGACATGCCCCACCCACCCCACCCCACCCCAGGCCCTGTTGCTAGCAAGGTTTATGGGCTGGAAGTCCTACCGGAGGTGGTTCACTGGGCCGGAACTGGACTTGAGGGCAGATGGAGGCAGGGGCATGAGAACAGAGCACCCCCTCTCAGCCACCCGCCGTTGTCCTGGCCTCGGCCAATGCTCAGTAGAGCCAGTCAGTTTTTTCCACACATACACCCCAATCTTGAGCAATCTTCCAACTCTCACCACTGTGGGTTGGGGCCAAGATGGGCTCCTCACTGTCGTGTCCCCAGCCTTCATGTCCCTTGCCTCTAGTCCCTGACCTGGCTGAGATTGGCCCCTAAATCGACACACCAGCCAGCCCTCTGCTCCCTCCTGGCTAATCTGAAGGCCTGGCCAGATGGAAGCAGGGATGGTCGAAAGCCTGAGCGCTGGGTGGATCTCCGCCTTCTGTCCAAACAGAGGCTTAAACACAGTTGCCCCAGCCAACCAGGCAGATAAGGGAAAGAGGTAAAGGGGCTCCATCTTCCCCTCAGCTGCTGGTGCTGCACAGTCCATTGCTGGGGCTGATTTCTGAGAGGCCCCAATATGCTCGTATGTTGTCATTGTAAGGGACAGTTCTTGAAAGGGAACCTGGACATGGGGCAAAGGGGACAGAACCTCCAACTCCATGTTCTGCAATCTGCCCGCGGCTCCCCTCACTCTGGCCACTCCGTCTTCTCTCCAGGCCTGGCTGCTCTGTCCCTCCCCTGGCCCGAGGCCCAAGATGACACCCAACACCACCCGAGAAGTGCCTGGCCCTATTCCCACAGGGGTCTTGGGGTTCTCGCTAGCCCTGGCCATCCTCATCGTTGCTGCCAACCTGCTCCTGATGCTGGGCATCGCCAGGGACCGCCAGCTACGCAGTCCACCCGCCGGCTGCTTCTTCCTGAGCTTGCTGCTGGCCGGCTTGCTCACGGGTCTGGCACTGCCCATGTTGCCAGGCCTGTGGAGCCAGAGCCTCCGGGGCTACTGGTCCTGCCTCCTCCTCTACCTGGCTCCCAACTTCTCCTTCCTCTCCCTGCTGGCCAACCTCCTGCTGGTGCACAGCGAGCGCTACATGACGGTGCTGAGGCCGCTGCGGCCTCTGAGGGGGAGCCCACACCTGGCGCTGCTTCTCACCTGGGCCTGCCCCCTGCTCTTTGCCAGCCTGCCTGCCCTGGGCTGGAACCACTGGGCCCCTGGCACCAACTGCAGTTCCCAGGCAATCTTCCCTGCCCCTTACCTCTACCTAGAAATCTATGGGTTGCTGCTACCTGCGGTGGTGGGTGCGGCCCTGCTCTCCATCCGTGTGCTGGCTGCTGCCCACCATCAGCTGCGGGACATCCAGCGACTGGAGCGGGCAGTCTGCCGCGGGGCTCCTTCCGCCCTGGCCCGAGCTCTGACCTGGCGCCAGGCAAAGGCACAGGCTGGTGCCACGCTGCTCTTCAGCCTCTGTTGGGGGCCCTACGTGGCTGCCCTGCTGCTCTCCATGGAGGCCTATGAGCAGCGCCCCCCACTGGGCCCAGGAACTCTGCTGGCCCTCATCTCCCTGGGCAGCGCCAGTGCAGCAGCAGTGCCTGTGGCGATGGGCCTGGGGGATCAGCGCTACACAGCTCCCTGGAGGACGGCTGCTGGTCACTGTCTCCAGGGCCTGCAGGGCAGAGCAGCTCAGGGCAGGGCTGAACACGGCCCAGACTACCACACCTGTAGTCGGAGCAGAGCGGTTGACCTGGACTTGAGCTAGAAGGGATCCTTATCACTCCTCAAAGCTATTCAGACCTGTGAGAAACCTCCACTTGTTCCTGCACCCCTGTCTGTTGGACTCCCCCCACCACCTAGCCCCTCCCATGCCACACACTAAATAAAGCTGGTTGGCATCTGGTTCCTTATCTCAGAAGCAGGACAGGCCGAAAAGCCAGACATGCTGGCAACCAGGGAACCAAAAGAAGTTCCCACACCGGGAAGCTCTCACTGAACTGGGGAACAGGCCCGTCTATGGGGAACCTCACTCCCACTAGCCCCAAACTGGATGGTTCCTCCTCATGTCCGACCACCACTTCCACCCACAGATTCATGTCACACGACCTTCTCTCTGGGAAGTATATTTTATTTACATCTTTAAAATCTGTCACTAAGCATTTCTTCCTCCTTTCCACATCCCTAGATGTGGGAAGGGAAAAGATGGGAGCCTCCGAGATTACTCCCCCACATACAAATCACCCCCCCACCCCCCCCCCCCATGGCTCACACCAGCAAAGGAAAGCGAAAGAGAAAGAGGACTGGGCCTCCCTCAGAAGGCCACGCTGGGCCTGATCAGGGTTGAGGAAGAGAGGGGGGCAGGCCCAGGCAGGGCCTCTAGGTTATGGGAGGGGCAGGAAGGGCCAGGCATCTGAAGGGGGCAAGAGTAGTCCAAGCCTCGCCCTCCTCTTCCCTCCAGCGAGCGCAGCGGGGTGTCCCCCACCTGGGGCACTGGGCCCAGGGGGCAGCCTTTAGCGGTCGGGTCTCTGGACACAGAAGACTTTGGCTCTGTGGTCTCCCGATGTGGTCACCACCAGCGAGGCGTCTCTGTGAGCAGAAAAGCATAGGTGGGCTCAGAACCCAGGCTCACAGAACCCATTGCTACCCAGGGGCGAAGTAAACACTGCACTCCAGAACCCCAAAACCTTACAACCTGACAAAGGTATCTTGGGACTCCTGCCCTGACCCCCATTAGCTCCTGTACTTACTTGCTGAGGGCGAAGTCAATACTGCACTCCAGAACCCCAAAACCTTACAACCTGACAAAGGTATCTAGGGACTCCTGCCCTGACCCCCATTAGCTCCTGTACTTACTTGCTGAGGGCGAAGTCCAGAATCTCGGCCGTGTGGCCCCGGTAGTCGGTGAGCAAGCGGCCCGTGCGCGTGTCCCAGAGGCGCACCACGCCATCCAGGCTGCAAGTGTACACCACAGCCGTGCCTGCCTCCCACAGCAGTTGCACAATGCCAGACTGCAGGTACAGAAAGGTGGGATGGTGAGGGGTGAGGCCAGGCCATGGTCCTTAGGAGAGGGCGAGGCCAGGCAGGAGAGGGCCATGCGCCCATACCTGATGCTGACACTGGTGCCTAAGTGTCTGCGTCGACAGGTCATAGATGGCCAAGGTTCCATCCAGGTAGCCGACAGCAGCCAGAGGCATCCTGGACAGAGGGGGGCAGCACACAGGCTCGAGAAGGGGTGGCGGAACAGGAGCCCATCCCATCTCCCAGGCCCACAGGCCCCGCCTGGACCACTCACACACTGCAGAAGCCCAAGGATTCCACCGAGTTGGACTCGCTCTCCTCACCCTCCCCCAGGTTGGGCTGGGGGGCCACAGTCTCGGGTCTGAAGACGCCCACGACCTAAGTGGGCAGAGGGCTCAGAGGAGAGGCCGTGGGAGGGGGGAGTTGGAAGGAGGCGAAAGGAGGGAGGAGCTGAAGGGCAATGGGGGCTTGGCTCTCACCTTGCCAGTGGTGGCACTGACCAACTTGGCCTGGCAGTCTACAGAGCCGGTCAGAATCAAGCTGCCATCCTGGTTGGTAGCCACGCAGGTCAGCGGGCCCTGATGACCTTCAGTCCCTAAGAAGCCACCCTGGGCTCAGACTTCATCCTGGAGTACAGGATGTGCTTCATCCAAGAAGAATGCAGCCCTGATTTCATACCCCCACCCCCCAATACCTTTCAGAACGTGGATGGGGCTTCCCTGCTTCAGGTCCCAGATCCTGATGGTGCCATCTTCATAGCCCACCACAGCTCGCTTCCCTAGAGGGCCAGAGGCGTGAGTGATGTGGGGGAAGACATGCACTGCCCCAGGGGAGAGCAGAGTCCCCATATCCAGTTCAGGATGGGGAACAACTCCCAGCCAGGGAGGGAAACTAGGACTCACCATCCGGGAGGACACGGCCACAAGTGGCTGGGCAGTTGGGACCCTGGAAGGTCTTGCAGTCACCATTTGGGACCTTCCACATCCAGGTGTTGCCATCGGCTGTGCCCGCCAGTAGCACAGGTGCCCGGGGATGCCACTCCATCCACTGGGCAGAGGAAGAAAGAGAGTGAAACCCAACAGGGGCATTACTCTTTGTCATTCAATTGTAATGCTAGAGCTCTTCGGCCCAGGCACCATTTCCTGGAGGGCACGGCTAGCTAGCTCAGACCCGTATTCCTGCTCAATCTGGGCCTATCTATCTAAACAAGTAACACTAGCCACAGCTCTCTCCCACTCCTCCTTCTCTTCTTCCTTTCTTTCTCTTCCTGAGTTCCCGTTCTTTTTCTCCCCAAGCTGAATTTTTTTTTTTGCTTGTTTTAGAGCCATACCTAGTCATGCTCAAGGGTTAATTCTGCTCTGCACTCAAAATCACTCCTGAGGGACCGGAACTATAGCACAGCGGTAGGACGTTTGCTTTGCACGAGGTTGACCTAGGAAGGACTTTGGTTCGATCCCTGGCGTCCCTTATGGTCCCCCAACCCCCCAGGGGTGATTTCTGAGCGCATAGCCAAGAGTGGCCCCTGGGGGCCAGAGAGATAGCTTGGAGGTAAGGTGTTTGCCTTTCATGCAGAAGGTCATTGGTTCGAATCCCAGCATCCCATATGGTCCCCCGAGCCTGCCAGGAATGATTTCTGAGCATGGAGCCAGGAGTAACCCCTGAGCGCTGCTGTGTGTGACCCAAAAACCAAAAAAAATAAATAAATAAAATAAAAGTGGCCCCTGAGTGTTACTGGGTGTGGGCTCCCCATCAAAAAAAAAAAAAAGAATCACTTCTGAGGGTGCTCAGGAAAACTATATGGGATCTGCTGTACTAACTCTGGGATCCAAAATTATTTTGTCTGGATTTTGTACTGGATCCAATCCAGGACCTTGTAAATGCCAAGTATGCACTCTTACCACCAAGCTACACTTTAGTCTGAGCTTCAAATGTGTACATCTGAAATTCACCAATAGAGAGTGAATCACCAAAGCCTAGACCCCAGTCAAAAGCAAGGCTCAGGCCTGTGTACATTAATCCCACAACCCACTCCAGATGTGCTATTCATTTTTCAAAATAATATGTAATGATGGGACCTCTCATGTAGAAGGTCATAAATTCGAATCCCGGCACCTCATATGGTCCCCCGAGCTTGTCAGGAGTGATTTCTGAGCATGGAGCCAGGAGTAATCCTGAGCACTGCCGGGTGTGACTCAAAACCAAAAAAATATATATATAAATAATAAATCATTTTGTCTTATTTTGGGGCCACACCTGACAGCGCTCAGGGATCTGTCCTGGTAAGGCTTGGAATCCCACATGGAGTGCCAGAAACTAAACCCAAGTTAGCCACAAACCAGGCAAGCATCTTTCCCTCAGTAGAATAATAATAACTGTTTTCTCCTAAGCCTTCTGATGGGAAGCTGGAGAAATGTACTTGCCATGCACATAGCCAACCAGGGTTCAATCCCCAGCAACCCATATGTTCCCCTGAGCTTGTCAGGAATGATTCCTATGCATGGCTAAGTGTGGCCCAAATATTTAAAAAAAAAAAAAAAGTCTACTAGTGGATATTACTCAAGAGCATCTCACAATCAACGAGAACCCCAAGGACCATGCTAATTAATGACAGGCTGGAGTTGACCCAAACAGGGTGAGCAAGGCGGCCTATGACCCTACCCACTACCCAATGGCAGGAGTTGATCCCAATCCCCACCCAAGCTTTCCCTGCTCCTAAAGTCAATGGAGACATCAGGAAACAGACGGATTGTCAGCTGCACTGGCTCTGGTCAGGTAGAACTGGACCTGAACACCTCCCTGCACTCTCCTCCTTGTCCAAGGCCCCAAGTTTACCTCCAGGTCTCCAGCTTCAAAAGACCACACCTCTTCCTTGGTATCCACCTGCCACACTTTCAAGAGGCCACTCATGTCACCTGTGGCCACTAAGGTAGAATCATGGCTGAAACCAGCACAAGTCACAGAGTCTTTATGGCCTGCAAAGACAAGTGCCCAGAGAAGCCTCAGATCCTGGTGCCCTGGGAAGAAAAAGAAACCTGGCCCCCAGAAAAGTCAAAGGGAAAAAAGCAGGATGCATATCCCATCAGAGTAGGTAGACAGGCATCACATGGTAGCTCCAAGAGCGGAGAATCCATAATGCCATGTCCGCCATTCACCTTTGCCAACAGTAGGGGTCAGGAAGATACATCACCCCGTGGGTCAATTCATGTCCCTCACCTGCACACTCGAACAGCAGCTCCCCATCACTGAGTCTCCACACAAAGGCTTTGTCGTCTTCACCACCCGTCACAGCCAATGTGTTGGTCTTGGGGTCCAGGCTCACACAAAACACAGATGCTGTCCCAAGAGAAATTCCATAAGCAAGGGGCATCTATCTGTAAGCCCCTGCCACTAAGATTGGTCCCATATTCATCCAACTGGCCACAGCAAGTGTGCCAGGAACCCTCCCCAAGCTGGTCAAGCCCCCAACCTGTGCCAGGGCAAATCTCCAATCAGAGTACCCTTCCTCCAGTCCCCCTCAAAGAAGCCAGAACAGAAGGAAGGCTTGTACAGGGTTATCAGAGCCAGAGTGGGGGAGTGAGGAGAGCCCAGCGTTCTGATCTCCCACTTATAAAGAACTGAGTCAGTTATCTAAAATATGCCTGAAAGGATACTTTTCCCTCTGATTTGCACTCCACCCCCAGAACATCTATTAACTTTTTAACAAAGGCAAAATTCCTGACACAAATCTAAGCTCCTGGGATGTGGCTCAAAAGGCTAGACTAGAGCACATAAGTTGCATGTAGTGGGCTGCGTATGAACCCTGACAGGTGTGGCCTCAAAACAAACAGCAGAAATCCAGAGATAACTAGTTAAAGACTCAGAAGCAGGAAAGAGTGGGCCATGGAGCTGACTCAAGATGCTGACTACAAGGTTTTCAGGCAGTGGTCTGGATACCATGTCTGGCACCACAAGATCTCAGTACCAATGAGAAGCACCCCCCCCAACCCAGAGCCTGGAGTAGCCCCCGGAACAAGTCTGGTGTGGACCCAAAACATACAATACCAAGTGGAGGAGGTTTACTAAGCCTGGGATGCACCCCAACATATCCCTCACACCAACCTCTCTCACTGCACAGCGCAAAACCCAATCAGATTCTGCAAAGACTCACCTGAGTGCAGTGCAAAAGTGACCTCGCTATCATCGGGGCCTTCCATGCTGCCCACCACCCCTTCTTGGGGTTCCAGCACCCAGCCCTCTTCGTTGCCCTCTTCCTCCTCTTCCTCTTCCTCTTCCTCGAAGTCCACATCTTCCATCTCCTGGGCCAGATCATCTGCTTGAGAAAGGAGGAGGAGGGTGGGAGGGCAGAGTTTGTAAAAAAAAAAAAAAAAAAAGAAAAAGAAGAGCCCCCTCCCACAGTAGCAGGAGGGATGGACAGTGGAACTGGTGTGTGTGTGTGTGTGTGTGTGTGTGTGTGTCTGTGTGTGTGTGTGTGTGTGTGTGAGATGGACAGTGGAACTGGGATGTGTGTGTGTGTGTTAATGAAAAGTTAGAGGGGGGTATGAGGGGACGGAGGGGGTTCAGGAGATGCAGGAGAAGGGGACCTGGGCTTGGAGAGAGAGAGAGAGAGAGAGAGAGAGAGAGAGAGAGAGAGAGAGAGAGAGAGAGAGAGAGAGAGAGAGAGAGTGTGTGTGTGTGTGTGTGTGTGTGTGTGTGTGTGTGTGTGTTAATGAAAAGTCACAGAGGGGATAAGAGGGGACGGAGGGGGTTCAGGAGATGCAGAAGTGTGAGGGGACCTGGGCTTGGACTCGTGTGTGTGTGTGTGTGTGTGTGTGTGTGTGTGTGTGTGTGTGTGTGTGTAAGTCAGGTAATGAGAAGTCAGAGAGTGGGGGGGTAAGAGGGGAGGCAAGTAGGGTAAAAGACGCAAAAGAGATGCGAGGGGGGAACCAGGGCTTGTTGTAGAAGGGAGGACCGAAGGGATGGAGGGGAAGGGCCAGCAGTGGCGTCAGGGGAACCCCCCCCCCCAAAACCTGGGCCGGGCCGGAGAACTAAGTGCGACGAGAGGAAAGGCAAGCAGGAGCTCGGTAGCAATGCACGGTGGGGCGGAGTGTGGGGGTGCTGGGGTGCAAAGGGGAGCAGGGCTGAGGGGTTGGGGGGGTGTCCCATCCCAGGGCAGTTCTTTCTCACCCGGGTCCGGCGGACCGGGATCCAGCTCTACCACCTCGATGATCTCCTCATCGCCATGAAAACTCAGAGTCTCCAGCGGAGGGGTGTCAGCGGCGGCCCCGCTTTCCGATTCGGACTCCATGCGGCCACCACCACGGCGGGGTTGATGCCACTTCTCTGGGCCCAAACGCCTCCCGGAGAGTCCTGCAAGCAGCGAGCTCTGCGCGACGACGCGGAACTCCGACCCCGCCTCCCGGGAGGAAGTGGGCGGCGGCGACTCTCCGAGGGCAGGAAGAGTGACGCGGCGTGGAGCCAATAGGCGAGGCGGATGACTCGCAGCTCCGCCAATCAGAGTGGAAAAACTAAAAAGGGCGTGGCAAAACAGCTAAGACCCGCCCTACATGGCTCCACCCCCCCAACCAGAGGGTGGGGGGGGGGAAAACAAACGAGCGTGCGCGCCTCCGGGGTCTCCTGGGAAAAGTAGTTCTCTCGAGGTGTCCCGCCTCGTGGGATTCTGGGAAATGTAGTTTCGACCGAGTAGGCAGGACGGAAGGCGCGGGGGAGGCCCCTGACGCAAACTACAATTCCCAGCGGGCAGCGCGGCGAAGTTAGGGGGTGGGATCTGAACATGGCGGCGGTGGTAGCTGCTACGGCGCTCAAGGGCCGGGGGGCGAGAAATGCCCGCGTCCTCCGGGGTAAGGAGAGGGGGACCCTAGGGAGGGCAGGGGCTGCCAGGGTCTCCTCTTTTCCCCCCCGCAGCATGCACAGTTGCGCCAGGCGAAAGCACGTTAGCATTTCTGATTGCTTGCACGCACTTACTGCAGGAGCGTATAGAGCAGCAGGGGGGCCTCTGAGATGCTCTAGAAGGTCACTGGGTCCAACTCCCTGCCTTAGGGTTGGTTACAAGATGCCCCGGGGTCCTGGTTGCTAGAGGAGCCCCCAAGGAAGCCTTTGCATAGGCTCCCGCGCCTCTAGGTGCTTCACACGCATTGCAGTGCAGAGGGAGAGAGCCTTGGGTTTCAGGAACCGCGGGATCTAGCCCCGGATAATTAGCAATTTGACCTTGGGCAAAACTGTTAAGTCTCTCGCGGCTCCAGTAGAAGGTGGAGACTGGAGAAGACTTCCTCGTCCTCCTCCTCCTGGGCTGCAGTTTGGAAACCTTGTCTCAGACTCTCTCCTGCGTCTGCTCTTTTGAGTCCCACTGCAGCCCTTCCTATCCTGTCATCTGGGGAGTGGAAGATGCCCAGAGCTCGCTCCCCTGGCTGAGCCCGCAGTGACGTGTAGTTAGTGGCTTCCAAAGATGCCACCTCGCCTGGCGATTTTCCCATTTCCTTTTGGATTCTCCCTGGCACTTGTTACTCCAAACGGCAGGCAGGCAGTCGTCACTCTGCCTGCGCAGATCTCCACCTGCAGCACCTCCTCCTCCTCCTCCTCCAGGCTTTGTGCTCGTCCTTTCTTTCTTGACCTTGCCTCCCTTCTTCCACAGGGATTCTATCCGGAGCCACCTCTAACAAGGCTTCCCAAAACCGGACCCGGGGGCTGCAAAGTCACAGCTCCCCCGAGGGCAAGGAAGAGCCGGAGCCCCTGTCCCCTGAGCTGGAATACATTCCCAGAAAGAGAGGCAAGAACCCCATGAAAGCGGTGGGACTCGCCTGGTGAGTTTTGATGCATCCTTTGCCCACCGCCGGGATGGGTGGGCATCCAAGAGGATGGGTGGGGGAACCCAAAACATGGAAGTTGCAGGAGTTAAAACTCAATTCAGGAATACCGGGATAGAAATGTTTTGCATGCATGGATGAAGGGGGTCAGGGGAGGTTGGGGCCACATGAGGGAATAGAGTTGCTTTTCTGTAGAGTAAGCTTATTTCATGTCATTGAAATTTAACCTCATCCTTTTGGGGGGTGCAGTAGGTGGGGCAAGTCCCAGGGGACCGCTTTCTTGGCAAGGAATTGAGACTGTGAGATTCTGTTAGTTGCGTAGGAGCACCTGGAAGCGAAGCAGTTCTGCAGGTTCCTGGGATTTTACTGGCCTTAGTATGAATAGCTGTCATTGAAGGATGTTTAAAGGGAAAGGATGGGCAAATTGACATGTTTTTAGTATTTGGGTGTGTCAGTATTTTGCAGTCTCCTGCAGGTCTTTTTGAGATGAATGTCACTTCCCCACCTGACAGAGGAGGGACTTAGATATGGGAGTTTTGTGGGATTAGTATTTTGTTTGTTGTGTTTTTTGGTTTTTTGTTTTGTTTTTTTCTTCGGCCACACCTGGTGATGATCAGTTACTCCTGGCTATGTGCTCAGAAATTTCTCCTGGCTTGGGGGACCATATGGGACGTGGGGGGATCGAACCATGGTTCATCCTAGGCTAGGGCACACAAGGCAGATGCCTTACCTCTAGCACCACTGCTCTGGCCCCTGTATTATTTTTTTAAGTCACACCCAGTAGTGCTCAGGACTTACTCCTGGCTCTGCAATCATGGATCATTCCTGGAGGGCTCAGGGAGCCAATCATATGAGATGCCAGGATTTGAACCCAGGTTAGTTACATGTAAGGCAAATGCCCTACTTACTGTACTATCACTCCAGCCCATACCTGGGAGTTCTGACTAGTGCTCCCCAAATAGTAGATACCAAGATTAAAAGAAGAAGGTGGAAGACGATTTGGGGAGAATCCTGAGCCTGGCAACAATTGTGCAGGTGTGTGTGTGTGTGTGTGTGTGTGTGTGTGTGTGTGTGTGTGTGTGCGCGCGCTCACGAACATGTGTATGTGAGAGGAGAGAGAGAATGTGGGAAGAATCGTGTGTGTGTGTGTGTGTGTGTGTGTGTGTGTGTGTGTGTGTGTGTGTGTATAGAATCTGATTGGGTCTGGTAATTGTGCAGGAGGTATGTATGTAAGGGGGGCATTCAGGCTAAAGGAAAAGGTGTGAAGGGGCATCTGCCACATGGGGCCTTTTGTGCTGTGCTTAGGAGCTTGGACTTGGCCGGGAAATGACAGCTGTTAGCAGCAGCAGGATGTGACTGACAGCTCCCGGCATAAGGGCGGAATAGACCCAAAAGGTATTACTCAGGTTGAGGGGGGTGAAGCTGGAGTGAGCTCCCTGCCGTACCCCACACCACTACACCCAGCTTCTCACGATCAGCCTGGCCCCAAGCCCCATGCACGTCTCCCCACCCTTAGGGCCATCGGCTTCCCCTGTGGTATCCTCCTCTTCATCCTCACCAAGCGGGAAGTGGACAAGGATCGTTTGAAGCAGATGAAGGCTCGGCAGAACATGCGGGCATCCAATACGGGCGAGTATGAGAGCCAGAGGTTCAGGGCTTCCTACCAGCTAGCCCGGGCCCCCGAAGCCGGGTCGGGGGTACAGACCTGAGACATGCTGCAGCCCGCCCCTAGGCTGGATGAACTGTTGCTTCCCCACTGCTGCCTCCAGTCCTGAATCAGCACTGGGCTGCCTCTGCGGGAGTAGCCCCTCGTAAGCCCACTAGAGGGCACATGAGTCCAATTGCTGCCTGTCCTTACCCCTCCCCTCAGACAAGGCCGCCCAAAACAAATAAAGTTCTGAGTGTGAGTGGAAAGAAACCAGCCTGGGTCTGTGAGTCCCAGAGGGACCGGTGGGTTGGGGGGGGGGGTCGGAGGGAGCCCAAGGCGGGACTGAGTCTTTGTGAGGGCGCACCCTTGCACAAGGACTTCCTCTTGGAGCAACCACCAAGACTTTGGGCCCTGTGCAATGGGGGTGGGACCTTACTCAACCTTCTGCTGGAGAATGAGGTGAGGCGATGCAGAGGGAGGAGCCCTTTCAGGGAGTGGGGCTCCCCGCTCCCAGTGGTGCAGGCCCTGGTGACTCAGCCTCTCTGAGCTAGGTTCCTGTTTGTACTAGGGATGGTGACTTTTTCTGGAATGCCTGGGAGCAAGGAGCTTCACCCTGGTGGGTTTGGCTCCCACCTTGGAGCTGGTTCCCAAGCCATACCTAGGCTTTTTTTTGTTGTTTTTGTTTTGGGGCCACACCCAGTGGCGCTCAGAGGTTACTCCTGGCTCTGTGCTCAGGAATCACTCCTGGCAGGCATGGGAGACCATATGGGATGCTAGGAATTGAACCTAAGTCTATCCCGTGTTGGCACATGCAAGGCAAACAACCTGCCGCTGTGCTATCTCTCCGGCCCACTTTTTTTTTTTTTTAATTGAAACAGTTGTGATCTACAGAGTCCTTCATAGTTGAATTTCAGATATACAATGAATCAGGGCCCTTCCCACCACCGGTGTCAACCTCCCTCCACCAGTGGACCTAGAGTGCATCCTATACCACTACACTTTGCCCCCTGCCTAGGCTTTTTTTTGTTTTTGTTTTTGGGTCACACCCGGCAGCTCTCGTGGGTTACTCCTGGCTCTACGCTCAGAAATCGCTCCTGGCAAGCTTGGGGGACCATATGGAATGCCAGGACTTGAACCACTGTCCTTCTGTATTCGAGGCCCCACCTCCATGCCCCACCTGCCTAGGCATTTCTTTCTTTTTCTTTTTTGGTTTTTGGGTCATACCTGGCAGCGCTCAGGGGTTTCTCCTGGCTCTATGCTCAGAAATTGCTCCTGGCAGGCTCGGGACCATATGGAATGCCGATATTTGAACCACCGACCCTCTGCATGAAAGGCAAACGTCTTACCTCCATGTTATTTCTCCGGCCCCAGCCTAGGCATTTCTGAGGCAGAAGTTCAAGAATCTGAACCTGGGCCCTGTTTGTCACCTCTGAGCAGAACTGTGTGTACAAGCAGTAACTGCGGGTAGAGCTCCCACAGCACTTAAGGCTTTTATGGAGGCACAGAAAAGGGAGCTTGTTCCAGTAAATGTCTTTACCCTTGAGTCACCATCCCAACCACTAGCCCAGAGATGAATTTGCTTCCCATCTCCTAAGGGCAGCTTAGGAAAGATGGGAAGAGTGACCAAGACAGATGGAGCAGGGCTTGAATGCATTTGCCTTACATGGAGTGACATTGGGGGGTTTCGATCCCTGACCCCTTATAGGGTCTCCCAAGTCCTGCCAGGAGTGACTCCTGAGCACAGAGCCTAGAATAAACCTTGAGTGCAGGCTGTGGTCCCAAAAACCAAATGGGGGGATGTATGTGCTGGGAGAGAATAGTACCAGCTGGAAGAGCATTTGTAATTTACCCAAGCACAATCCCTTGGCCCACCTCAACTGGTCCCCTAAGCCTGCCAGGAGTGATCCCTGAGCATGGCTGGGTGTGACCCGGAACCAAAAAACAAAAGCAAAAGTGGGTGCTTGCCAGATTGCAAGGGCTGGAATGACTGTATAGAAGCCCATTGTGCACCCCAAACAGTACAGAGTGTGGCCCCAGCCCATAATGCAGAGACGTGGGTATTTTGGGCAAAGCTAGGCCTATCTTCCCAGAGCTGCACCTTCCAGTAAAGAAAACCAGAGTCAGGAACCTGGGGATGGGAGAGCACCAAGTTTGACCCCCAGCAGTGCCCAGGATATGGCCCAAAAAAACAGAGCAGCCAAGTTTGATTCTAACATTAAAATTTTATTTTTCATACTTCTAAATAGATCCTGATACAAGGTGGCCTTAGAACCAAGAACTTAACAAGGAAACCCTAATCATACCGTCAGGCTTTGCTTCCTGTCCTCTGTGCTCGAGTGAACAGCAGGGAGGAACCCCAAGTCATTCCCCAGGCACTTAGTGTCACACAGAAAGCAAAGGCTGGCTGGAGAGAGGGGTGCACATGTCTGAAATAAAGGACTCATCTCAGGCGAGCAAAAGCTTAAACGGATTCCTCCACGTTGGCCTCAATAGTTCAGCCCAAATATGGCACCCCAACTACTCTTCCCTGTCCCCACCCCATCTCTTGCCCTCAGATCCACACCTTGGGATCGAGCCATAGGAAGTTAGTGACTCACTCTAATAGAGACTCTCAGAGGCATTTAGAGAGGCCCCAGACAGCTTAGGAGCAAGTGGATGACCAGGAGAGCACTACTATGCTCTTCCAGACCCCCCCAAAAGTAGAGAGAAGGGACTGTAGCAGGGGAAGCCTAGGATACAGAAGGCCAGGACCAAGAGCTCTGACCTGGTTAAGGGTTGTGGCATCCCAAGTCATTTCTCCTCTGATACCTGTGACTCCAGCCCTTCCTGGCCGGCTGAGAGAATCCCCCACCCCTCCTGCTGCAGACAAGCAGGGTGATGAAACCCAGGCCATGCCTGGATACTCCAAAGCCTACACCCATGACAGGCCAGAGAGCAAGTGGAGCACATCACCATGGGAAGTGGGGTGAAGGGGGTGGGCAGAACCCAGTCACAGGGCCCTCCCCTCGGGAATGCTCAAGCAGGGGGTATGGTGCAGATCAGTTGCGGTCCCCCAACAGCTGCAGCACAAAGGTGAAGATGTAGATGATGTCAGTGTAGATCTGCAGGGCACCCGTGATGTAGTCCTCTGGACTGATGGTGTGCTTCCGGTTGCCCAGCACCAGCTGCGTGTCGTACGCCAGGAACTGCAGGCACGGGGGGGGATGGGGGCATGAGGGAGGGGCACGGCTCTGTGGAACACCCCCACACCTCCAGCATTGGAGGGGCTTATGTCTAAGCTCAGCAGTTTCCCCTCCCTGTGCCCAGAGTAGTCCCACTCACCAGGGTGAAACAAATGGCCCCCAGAGCCGCGTAGAGCATGTGCAGCCAATAAACCTGGAACAGGGATAGACAATGGGTATGAGAGATCTTGCATTTTTTTTTTTTTTAGTTTGGGATATGGCCTTTTAGTTTGGAATATGACCTTTTCCTGAGAAAGCAGGTTTCTTAGAAACCAACCAAATCCAGGGGTCAGAGGCAGTACAACAGGAAGGGTGATTGCTCCTGGTGCCCCATATTGTCCCCTGAACACCATTTGGAGTAGGAATTAAAGTAGGCATTGAGCATGGCCAGATGTGTGGCCCAAAACAAAACAAGCCACACCTGGTCAATGGCATTCCCGCCCTCCAGTGATGTAGCCACTGCCCTCCTCCAGACCAGACCCTGGCATTGGCTGGGTGAAGAGCCCCAACCCTGTCACCCCCATCCCTAACTTGAATCGGCCTTCCAATAGGCAGCTCTGCTCAACATCGCCCCTCCAACTACTGCCCTGAGAGGTGGGGCCAGACCATAGACCAGGAGCTTCCAGATCTATGGGTCTGCTTGCTTTTTCTTTATAGGGTGATTGTTTTGGGGCCACACTCTCAGGCATTCATTACTCCTCGCTCTGCACTCAGATCACTCCTGTCAGGTTCCAGGAACCATATGGGATGCCAGGGATCAAACCCAGGCTAGCCACATGCAAGACAAATGCCCTACCCCCTATCCATTGTGCTATAACTTCAATCCCTCCACTTGATTCTAGTATGTTCTCTCACCCTTGCCACAAGGTTTCCCACAGCCCAGTGGTCACATGGCAACTGGAATAAAAGGGGACTTGGGGGGCAGGAGAGACTGGACATGACTGAAAGTCCTGCATCCAACTGGTTGGATCTCCAGCATCATAAGGTCTCTCAGATACCCTGATGGCAACCCAAGCACCCAAGAGATACACTAACTCCTCAAATAGTCCGCCTGCCCCCAAGGTGCAGTGGGATACAGTGACCCTCCAAACCACCTGCCTCACTAGACCATCTTGTGTCTGGATTTCTCACCCCAAGTCCTGAAGGATCCAGATATCAGTGGTCCCAGATCCTTCCTCACCACCCTTGGAATGCTGCCATGACCTACACCCAGCACTTTATCACTTCAGCCGTCACTGGCCAGGTGGGGCAGGGGCAGGCCAGAGAGGCAGTCCAGGTTCCTTCCCTAGCACCCCAATTATAGAGGTTCAGGGCCTGAGCAGGGGCTGTCTTCCAGTTCCTTCATTCCCCCATTCCATTGCCTGTCTGCCCTGAACCCCAGCAGCACAGACCCTAGCTCTCGGGGACACTCACATATTTGAAGGCCAGGACAATGGCGGTAACAATGCCCGTCACCATCATCACGATGCCCAGGACACAGAAAAGGCCCGTGCAGGAAGTGAAATCCACCTGCGGGAAAGGAGCAAGGGTCAGGCACAGCCCTGAAAGCCATTCCAAGGCAGCAAGGAGGCAGGGTGAGGTTGGGGAGTGTGTGGGGGAAGTATGGGTTGGAGTGGGGGGTCTGTGTGTGTTGTATGTGGGTATGTCTGTGTGTGCATGCACATATGTAAGTGGTGTCTGTAGTTTGTATGTCTGATGTATGTGATCTTTGCATGTGTCTTTGGTGTGTCTGTATGTCTCTGCATGTGATCACGTGTATATCTGTGAGGGGGAGTGGGAAGGGCACCCTCACCTTGGTCTGGAAGCAGAAGATGGTGACAGAAATGGATACGATAGCAGTGATGATCATGGCGATGATGACAGCGTTGGTTTTGTGCATGCTGGGGGGGGCGGCAGAGGCATCAGCGCCCAGTGACCCCCCCCTTATCTGCACCAGCACATCCCACCCCAGCGCACAGTCAGTACCTGGAGATGGTGCCGGTCATGAAGCCCATGGCCAGTGTCTGCAAGAAGGACGAACTTACGTGAGAAAAAGGCGGAGCAGCATCCTACCACCCAGCCCCTTCCTGGGAACCCCTGTCCCATCACCCCACTCCCTGACCCTTCCCAAGGACTCACAAAGAGAGCGAGCAGGATGATGTTCCATGGGAAACGGCGTCTAAGGAAAGAAACGTGATATTCAGGGCTGAGAGCTCCCAGGGGTGGGAACTCTAGCCCTGTGCCTAGTGAACCCCAACTGACTGAGGTGGGCTAGGCCAAGCCTATGCCATCACCCTCCATGGTGTTCAATGCCTGCACACAGACCTGGACCTGTGGGCAGCTGCTGTGGGCTCCTGGGTGCCTGTCAAGAGTGGTCAACCTCCCTGAGCAGGGAGGTCACATTTGCTAAAAGCTTAAAGGTTGCATCTCATGGGCTAGAGCGATAGCCTTGCATGTGGTTGACCCGGTTTTATCCCCAGCATTCTGTATGGTCCCCCGAGGCCCATCAGCTGTGATCCTGTCAGTGCAGAGCTAGAAGTAACCACTGAATACTGCCAAAAACCAAACCAAGCCAAAAAGTGTGCTTCTCTCTTTTTTTCCTGTTTTTGAT
This sequence comes from Suncus etruscus, assembly GCF_024139225.1. Taxonomy (NCBI): domain Eukaryota; kingdom Metazoa; phylum Chordata; class Mammalia; order Eulipotyphla; family Soricidae; genus Suncus; species Suncus etruscus. The sequence continues at coordinate 33,150,346 of NC_064849.1, read as the reverse complement.
TTCTGGACCATAAGGGAAGCCAGGGATCAAACCTGGGTTGGCCATATGCAAGGTAAATGCCTTTCCTGCTGTGCTGTCACTCCAGCCAAGGGTGCATCTCTTGAAGGGCTGCAGGTCCTGACACCCAGTACTGCAGATTCACCTGGAGGACCTTGCTACGCCTCCCTCCCATCTCTTCAGTGCCACCAACCTGCCATGTCTGAATCTCAAAGACTCACCTGGGCCCCTGGCAGCAGGCGAGGGTCAGATAGGTAGCCATGAAGACGGCACTGCAAAGAAAGAGATGGCAAGTAGCCCCCCAGCCCACCAGCCCAGCCTGAGAAGGGGGAGGAGATACTGCCCAGAAGGACACGTGGGAGGCCCAGACATCATGAATGCCAGGCTTGCTGTGCCATGCTTCCCCCCACCTCAAAGGAGCAATTCTGTGGACTTGGAGCCCAGTTGGAGGAGTGGGGGCCCCCTCCCCACCCTTTACCCCACCACCCCATCTCCCAAGCAGGGTACACTCACTAGGATGCGTAGTACACAGCCACATTGTGCCTCACAAACTCACCGACTGGCTTCCTGAGGAGAAGCAGGGGACAGAGAAGGGGGTCACCCCACAGCCTGCACCCTAGCTCCCATCCCCTATACCTTCTGGAAGGCAGAGACTCACACAAAGGTGAAGATGGCAATGATGCCCACGGTGATGAGCAGCTGGATGGAGATGATGGTGTAGACCTGGAACACAGCCGCCCGGGGCCACAGTCACATCCCTTTCATCCTATCCCCCTACATACCTCCCCAAGGACATCCCCCCACTCACCTTGCGGATAAAGTTGTGTCGGACTTTCCTGTCATCCCACTCTCCCGCCCCAAAGCTGTCGCTCACCGCTCGCTCCCCATCATAGCCAGGGCCTAGAACAGAGCACATGAGCCCCGCCAAGGATTAGGGCTGGCACCCCACCTTCAGGGTCTCATAATCCCAGGGATCTCCAGCCAAGAACTTGGCCCCACCAAGGGGCTCATGGTACCCTCAGCAGGAATGAGGTCCCCCGCTGGAAGTCACATGGGACTGTGTATTCTGTCACAGATGTGAGCCAGGGGACAGGCTGAGGAAGCTGAGTGCTGAAACCAGCATGGCTTCTTGTTGGGGTCCTTGAGTCTACTGAGGAAGCCAGGCAGTCAGAGCAGGGACCTTAGCACAGAAGGTCAGGAATGGGGGAATGCAGACAAATGAGATCCAAGAGGCCTTAGGACCTGAGCAACAGCAAGGTGGAGTGACTGGCTAGGACCAAGGGCTCGAGTCATGGGCTTCATCCCCACTATGGCGGGGGGGGGGGTCCTTTAGGGGCCCCCAAGCTGTCTAAACCTATATTGAGACCCCCCCCCCCCGACAGAAAAATAGACACTGCCTCATAATATCTTGTTTGATGGCCACACCCTGTGATGCTCAAGTTATTTCTAGCTCTGCTCTCAGGAATCACTCCTGGCAGTGCTTGGGGGAAACATATATGAGGCCTGTTGGGATAGAAGCTGGATCAGTTGTGTGAACTAATTTTCCATCCCCTCATCTCTTGGTTTACATTCTGGGCTGAGCTCAAGCCCAGCAGCTTTCACACATGAGGCATGTCCTAGACCACACCATCACATCCCTGACCCCTCTGTCTCATGTTCAAATCAAACACAGTGCTTGTGCCTCCCTGGCCTCACCAACTACTACACAAATGACTCTAAGGCATTTGCAAATAGCAGCCACCCCCTAACAAACTACAAGTTGTGTCCCCAGAATCTGGAGACATAAAACACCTCTACCCAAAGTAGTTCTTTTTTTTTCTTTCAGGTTTTTGTTTTTATGTTTGTTTGTTTTGGTTTTTGGGTCACACCCAGCATCGCTCAGTGATCACTCCTGGTTCTCCTGGTTCTACGCTCAGAAATCGCTCCTGGCAGGCTCGGGGGATCATATGAGATGCTGGGATTTGAATCACCGTCCTTCTGCATGGAGAAAGCAAACGCCTTACCTCCATGCTATCTCTCCACCCCCGAGTAATTAGTTCTTAAAGATAGTACAATAGGGAAGGTCCCCTGAGCCCACCAGGAGTGAATGCTGAGTACAAAGGCAGGAAGAAGCCCTGCTTACAAAGATCCACACAGTTGCTAAGAGGATGGCTGGGGAAGGGGGGGAGGTTGGCTGGCAGCCACTAGTAGAGAGACAGAAATGATCTTAGGAGACCACTGAGCCCTTTCCTCGACCACTTTCTCATCCTTGCCAAATACAGGGTGCTTAGCCCATGATTGTGGGGAGAGGGAAGCAGGTGCTGGGGAAAGTAGCAGAAAGTAGAGGACCAGAGTGACACAATAGGTATTCAGACACAGCCATCCCTGAGTCAATTCTTGACATCACTATAAAGGGGAACTCCTGAGAACAGAGTTAGGAAAGGTTCCCCGGAACCCCTGAGTATATGAGGTCCAAAATCTCATAAAGAAAATAAATAAGGGGCCCGGAGAGATAGCACAGCGGTGTTTGCCTTGCAAGCAGCCCATCCAGAACCTAAGGTGGTTGGTTCGAATCCCGGTGTCCCATATGGTCCCCCGTGCCTGCCAGGAGTTATTTCTGAGCAGACAGCCAGGAGTAACCCCTGAGCACCACCGGGTGTGACCCAAAAACCAAAATAAATAAATAAATAAATAAATAAATAAATAAATAAGGGGCTGGAGCAATAGTACAGTGGATAGAGACTCTGCCTTGCATGAGGCCAATCTAGGTTTGATCCCTAGCATCCCATATGGTCCCACAAGGAGTGAGTCCTGAGTGTAGAACCAGGAATAACCCCTAAGTATTCCTGGGTGTGTGTGTGTAGAGTCATGTTTTCTAGGATATTGGTTGGGGTTGGATTCCCAAAGAGCTCCCAGGGAGGGAAGGCACTTCCCATTCTCCTGTCTACCCAGGACAGGAAAGCTATTCTGGTTGTATAAATCCGAGGTAAATAATCCACACAGACAGGAAGGTAAGAAAAGGCAGGAAGGTAGGACACCAAATCCTTTTCCAGCCGCCAGCTCCTCCAAAACTCCAAAGCACGCTAGCCAGCTGCAAGGAAGTCCATCCCCACAGTTTAACTCTTTATTTATTCAGATCTGAACAACGCCCCCCTACATGAAATGTTGTAGGTGGGAAAGCAGGCAAGGAAACATATACCAAAGAGAAATATTATGAAACCCTCAAAATTAAAATACTGGGCACCCTTCCCAAAAAATTGGGACAAGGAGTTGTACCACCAGGAAAGACCCCTGAACGAAGAGCCAGGTGTAACCCCTGAGCACTGCTGAGTGTGACCCCAAAACAAACAAACAAACAAAAAAAAAAACAAAACCCAAAAAAGAGCTATCTAATGCAGCAGGTAGGCTGTTTGTCTTGCAAACACAGGTTCCATCCCCGACACCACCAGGAGAAATTCCTGAGTGCAGAGCGGGAGTAACCCCTCAGCATTGCTGGGTGTGGCCTGAAAATAAACGAAAAGAAGGGAAAAAAAACTGGGAACGGGAATGAGATTCAGAGAGAAAATAGAAAGAAGGGAGGGAGAGAAGCATAGGAGTGGCCTTGGTTCCCACCCACCCTGTGGTACTCACCAAAGTTCATGGGCATCGGGTGGATGGGGGGCATCGGGCGGGTAGCCAGCAGGATGACCATAGCCAGGCTGTGGGTAGGCAGGGTAGGCAGGGTACCCCCAGGGGGTGCAGATGGCTGTCCATAGCCTGTGGTGGGGAGCCAGGAGGATACAGGGGGTTCCGGTCCTCATATGGAGGTGGGGCGCTGGGCTTGGACATGGTTGCTTAAGTGCTGAGGAAAATCTGAAACAGGGCTGGGACCTGAAACAGAAGGGGAGAACAGTGGCTGTGAGTGAACACTCTGGGAAGAGAACCCTCATTTTTCTCAGCTTCCTGCCGGGTGCAAAGGGTGCTAGGATCTCCCATGGTAGGATGAAGAGGAGGCTGGCACGCCCGATCGGTCCTCACTAGGAAGGTGGCACAGGGGCAGGAACTGTTTGGGCCCTGGAACCACACAGGCCAAACCACACAGGACACTGAGCACTGTCAGGTGTGACCCTCCCACCCAATCCACTAGTAAAATTAAGAAGTTTCTGGCAACCTAAGGGAGCAGACAGAGATGACCACCCATGGGGCCGGACGAGGACTGTACAGTGGAAGGGCGTTTGCCTTGCACACAGCCAACCCGGACGGACCATGGTTTGATTCCCGGCACCCCATATGATCCCCCAAGCCTTCCAGGAGTGATTTCTGAACGCTGAGCTAGGAGTAACCCCTGAGCACCACCGGGTGTGACCCAAAATACCAAAAGAGAGAGAGAGAAAGATATGCCACCCATGAGTCACAGGTCAATGCAGGCCTAGGCAGGCAGGTGCTGCCTGTGGGGAAAGGGCACAGCCATGGCAGAAGCCGAGTCAGGCACACTCAGGGCCCCAGCGAGTGTGTGATGGCCACTGAAGCAGGTGAGGACAGGACTTTCTGGTTCCTTCTGAGGGGTTAGCAGGGGACGAAGCTGCTCTCTCCTGGGCCTGCCAGAGGAAGGAGCAGCTCACAGTCCCCACAGCCCCCTGGGTGGGGTGATACAAGTCTTAGAGCACAGCTGTCCACTCTGGTATCCCTACACGGCTGCCAGAAGGGAACCTTATATAAGATCCCTGCAGTAAGACCCCCAAGGCCAGGGAGAGCTGAGGAATGGGAGGGACTTCCAGGTGGCAGGGCCCCAAGTTCAGACATGGAAAGAACGGGAGTGAGACCTGGGGTGGCAGAGCAAGCAGACAAAGGGCACAGTGGACAGAGGGCCTGGGGCACTGGATGGACTGGTGTCTGCCCCACCAGGCATGTCCACTTGGTCCTTTCAGCCAAACCAGTGTTCTCTGGGCCTGGAGTGCACACACCCATGCATAACATGCATGCGCGCATGCGCACACGCACACACACACATCCCAAGTAGCAGAGCCAAGGTCCCAAAGGGACCTGACCCAACAAGCCCCGAGGGTCTCGAGAGAAAGAATAGCAAGTAAGGCTTACTTTGTACAAGGCAGACCTGGGGCCCATCTCCAGCACCTTATATGGTCCCCAAGCCTTGCCAAGAGTGATCCCTGAGCACAGAGCCAGGAATCAGCCTTAAGCACTGCCAGGTGTGGCTCCAAAACCAGAAAGATTAAATATCAAATTTGCCTTGGGAATCTGAGTCCCCAACCACCTCCACCACATCCTAGCCATCAGACACCCTCTTGCCTCTGCTGGAGGGAAAAAAGTAGTCTCATTCCCAAAGGCAGTGGGCACAGCTGAGGGCTCAGTTAAGAGATCAGACTCGGGCCCAGAGAGATAGCACAGCGGCGTTTGCCTTGCAAGCAGCCCATCCAGGACCAAAGGTGGTTGGTTTGAATCCCGGTGTCCCATATGGTCCCCGTGCCTGCCAGGAGCTATTCTGAGCAGACAGCCAGGAGTAACCCCTGAGCACCGCTGGGTGTGGCCAAAAAAATTAAAAAGAAAAGAGATCGGACTCGGGCCGGAGAGATAGCATGGAGGTAGTGCGTTTGCCTTGCATGCAGGACAGTGGTTCGAATCCCAAGCCTGCCGGGAGCGATTTCTGAGCGTTAGAGCCTAAAGGAACCCTGAGTGCTGCTGGGTGTGACCCAAAAACCAAGAAAAGGGGGGGGGTGGATGCCAGAAAGACCTTCCTGAAGTAGTGTGGGGTGGGGACCCCCATGAGCGAGGCTGTAGCAGACCAAGGGGAGAATGAAAGCAGAGGGCATTTGAAGAAAGAGATCAAAGCTGGTCTGGGAAATGTTTGGAACTTAAGGCCTGGAATGCATCTTGCATGTGTAAGGTACCAGGTTCAATCCCCTATGCTGTCAAGAGTTTAAAAAAAAAAACATTGGGGGTGATGTCATGAAAATTATTTTACGGGCCTGGAGAAATAGCACAGTGGCGTTTGCCTTGCAAGCAGCCGATCCAGGACCAAAGGTGGTTGGTTCAAATCCCGGTGTCCCATATGGTCCCCTGTGCCTGCCAGGAGCTATTTCTGAGCAGACAGCCAGGAGTAACCCCTGAGCACGCCAGGTGTGGCCCAAAAACCAAAAAAAAAAAGAAAAAAAAAGAAAAGAAAATTATTTTACAGATAATATAGGGGTCAGGACCATTCCCTTGGCAAACCAGGTTCAAACAAGGCTGTCACAGAGATCCTTGAATGCAGAGCCAAAAACTAAGCACAGCTAGGTTTGGCCCCAAAACAAAATAAGAGCATTTTGGGAATGGAGCGATAATACAGTGGATAGGATATTTGCCTTGCATGCAGCCAACCTGGGCTCATTTCCTTGACATTCCATATGGTCCCCAAACATCACCAGGAGTAATTCCTGAGTGCAGAGCTGAATAACCCCTGAATAGCACCAGATATGGCCCAGTGCCCCACCCCCAAAATTAAGAGAATAACCTTAAGAGTTGGTGAGAAAAGGCTGGAGTCAAGTACAGTGCAGAGGTGTTTTGAAGGAGCAACAAAGCAGGTTGCCTTACATGTGCGGGGTTTGATCCCTGGCATCCCATGTGGTTCCCCCAAGCCTGCCAGAAAGGATTCCTGAGTGCAGAGCCAGAAATAGACGTGTTGGGTGTGGCCCCCCCCAACAAAAAAAAAAAAAAAAAAGATGGTGAGAAGTACAGGGGGTAAAGGTACCTGCCTGCCTTGCATGCAGCTGGCCTAGGTTCAACCCTCAGCACTGGATAGGGTCCCCTGAGCACAGCTACGAATAGCCTCTAAGCACCACTGAATGTGAACCAACCTTCCCCTTCCCCTCCTCACCAACACACACACACACACACACACACACACACACACACACTAAGATAGGGAAAGCAGAGAAGCTGATTTCTGAGATCAAAACTATACACATACACACACACACACTCTGAGAAAGGGAAAGCAGAGAAGCTGATTTCTGAGATCAAAACTACACACACACACACACACACACACACACACACACACACACACACACACACTCTGAGAAAGGGAAAGCAGAGAAGCTGATTTCTGAGATCAAAACTCCTCCCAATAGCCCTTTCTATGTTTCCTGGGAATGACTCTGGTTTTCAGAAAAGGGTTCGAGGTACCTTTAAGGGATCTTGGCCAAGGTGCTGGCTCAAAGGGCTGCAACACATGTTTTGCATGCAGGAACACCAGGTTTAGACCACCCCAAAAAGGAGACGGCATGATTTGCTGTTGTCTTGGTGGTAGGATCCCACAGAAGACACGGGCCCCAGCTAGGCCACCAAGCAGGAGGGTCCCTGTGAGTGGGTCCTGTCACCTCTTCCTAAGAAGCGCCTCCACGGGGAGACAGGGTAAAGGGGTCAGCTGAGCTCCAAGGTCACCTCCAGCTCTAATGGACTGTGATCCGGAATTACTGAGAAGGAGGATGCGTTGACCTGTCCTCCCCAGGCCAAAGGAGCTGTGGCCAGGAGATGCTGGTGAACCCAAAGGGGGGTTGGTGCGCTGCACCCCTGGGTGCTGACTCACTGGTACCCTCTGCCCCCAGTACACGGGGTCACAGTCCAGTTCCGGGGGCTGCACCACCAGCACCCTGCACTGACCACGGGCGGTATGCCAGGCCTCGATTTCACCTCCTGAACAATGGGGTTGGCACTAGAATCACACCACAAAACAGGCTAAAAAGAAGAGTAAGTGTTGGGGTGCCCTGAGGTGCTGCGCCCCGCCCCCCAGGGTGGTATTTCGTTCTGGCCTGCCTATGGCACAGTGAAAAAATGGAAAGATAGTAGCCAAGGGGCTGGCAGAAGAGTACAGAGATTTGGGGACTCCAATCTTATTCCAGTACCACAGGCCCCTCACGTGGAACTCTCAGCCCAGTTGGTTGAGTATCAAGAGAGGCTTGTGGGCCCCCTGAGCACAGTTTGGAATCAACCTCATCCCATCCAGCCGCCCAGAAAAAGAAGAAAAGAAACAAACACTGAGAGGCAATGAGTTGCTAAGTTATCCAGAATGTGACACGGTCAGGCGGTCAGGCCAAGCCATGAGTCTGCTCCCCCTCCCAGCTCTGACCATCCCCCATCCCTCCCAACTTCTCAGCACTCCTTTGATTTCCTTTGTGTGTGTGTGTGTGTGTATGTGTGTGTGTGGTTTTTGGGTCACACCTGGCAGTGCTCAGGGGTTATTCCTGGCTCCAGGCTCAGAAATTGCTCCTGGCAGGCACGGGGGGGGGGGGGGGGGGGAGGGGGGGGAAGACGGACCATATGGGACACTGGGATTCGAACTGATGGCCTCCTGCATGAAAGGCAAATGCCTTACCTCCATGCTATCTCTCCGGCCCCTTGATTTCCTTCTTAAGGTCCTTGAACAAAGGACCATGAACAAAGGAAGTGGGACCATTCAGCACCCCATTCTTTACCCCAGGGTGACAACCAGATGGAGAGGGCAGTACGTGAGAGCCAAGTGCTGGGTCCAGCAGTAGGACACCAAGGAAGGCCTTGCAACCTTATTTGATCCTGGGCACCTCGGGAATAATTACTGAATGCAGAGCTAGAAATAAGCCCTGAACACTGCCAGCTATAGTTAAAAAAAAAAAAAATGAAAACCTGATAAGGACTTTTCAAGGGCAGAGAGGAGGGATGTTGTCCTGGGCTGGGGGGCCAGGACCCCATCCCAATTCTTAGTGTAAAGATGAGAGGGGCACATTCCAGCCAGTGGGGGCCAGTTTGAGCTCAGCATTATGCCCTCCTTAGGGTAGTGCTGTGAGGACAGGAGCCTAAGACAGCTTCAGAGTTGCCCTCTGCCTGTGTCCCAGTCCCCAGAGAGTCCAGGTCACCTCAGTGAACAAGAACAGGGAGGTGGTCCGAGTTTTGAAGAACGGTAGGAGAAGAGTGGCACAGAATGGAAGGGACAGAGGAGAGTCGGCATATGAGTGAGAGACCTAAGAATGAGGGCATCAGGACCCGCAGGGACCTCTCAGGGCTCACAGTTCCCAGCCCCCCCACCAGGGGCTCTTTGAGTTTCTCTGCTGGAAGCCAGAATATCCAGACACACAGAAGCCATTCAAACAGCTTCTGTTCACACTCTCTTCTGCTAGCCAGTGAGAAGAGTTGCAGCCTAGATCGTAACAGCTGGTTTCTTCCCCTGCTCAGACAGCTGGAGCTTTGTAGATGGGGACTCCAATTTTGGTCTCCCAAGCACTAGCAGGGGAGATACTCCCACCCCCAACAGAGGCATCACTTGTAGTATAGATTGGCACAGAGATTAGCCACCAAACCAATCCCAGATATGGCCAAAAGAAAATCCATTTGGGGGCTGGAGTAATAGCACAGCAGGTAAGGCGCTTGCCTTGCACATGGCCGACCAGGCTTCGATCCCTGGTCCCGAACCCATCAAGAGTGATTCCTAGACGCAAAGTCAGGAAGTAACTGCTGGGTGTGGCTCAAGAGTGGGGCTGGAGTGGTGGCACTAGAGGTAAGGCAACTGCTTTGTAAGCCCTAGCCTAGGACAGCCTTCGGTTGATCTTGTTGTCCCATATGGTCCAGGAGCGATTTCTCTGTGTATAGCTGGGAGTAATCCCTGAGGGTCAATGGGTGTGGCACAAAAACAAAAACAAAACAGACCACAGCAGTCTGGTGAGATAGTACAGCAGATAGCACATTTAGCATGCATACAGCTAACTTGGATTCTATCTCCTGAATTCCATAGGGTCCCACAAGCAGTACCAGGAATAATTCCTGAGCAGAGCGCCAGGTGTAACCCCTGAGCATCAATGGATGTGGCCCCAAAACAATAGAAAAATAAATAAATAAAAACATCCACAAGGCTAGAGAGACAGTAAAAACAGTATAGCAGATAGGGTGCTAGCCTTGTAGAAAGCTGAGTTGGGGCACAGCATAGGGTCCCTGAGGTTAGCCCAGAGTGATCCCTGAGCACAGAGCCAGGAGTAAACCCTGAGCTGAGAACACACACACACACACACACACACACACACACACACACACACACACACACACCAGCAGCAGCAACAAAAGTAAAAGTGAGTGGGCTAAACCCTAAGCCAACACACACATAGCAAAAGTGGGTGGGCTCAGAGGCCAGACTTGCTGTCATCCAAGTTTAGGGGAGCTTGGTGGGAGCACACATATGGGGCACACAGCAAGGGTTAAGGCTCTGGAATCCATAGAGGAGGCAAGCTCTGGGGTTTCAGCAGAAGGGCGGGGTGTGAGAGCAGCTGACCAGTCCGGGCACACTGCCCTCCTCCCGGCCAGGAACTGATGCCCAGATGTCCGGTGCCAGAATGGAAAGAATCACTCAGAGGGCACATCACAGGAAATACCACCCCACACACCCAGGTTCCTCCCCATCCCCCCCATTTCCATGCACCCACCCAGCCCAGCTCACACACTTAGTCCAAGAGCAGGAGCAGAGATCCCCCCAACAGTCTGGTCAAGGCCCGAAGAGACACTCACAGCCACCCAGGGGCCTGTAGCTTCACAATCCAGAGTCTGCCTTCAGAGGAAGAGAAACCAAAACAAGTCAGAGCTGGAAAGGATCTGACACACCCTCTGCCCCTGACTAAATCCCAGAGCGAGAAAATTCTGACCCAGCCCACAACAGGCCCTCCCAGAAATGGGCTGGGAACTCAGGCCAGCACCTAGGCTGTGAAGTCTGTGCCGCCCATTCGCCCATTCCCAGCTGCCTGCTTCTGCCCTCCTGGCTACTTCCACAAAAGCTTCTCCCTTTTCTCTCCTACCCATGCTCCAGGTTTTGCTCTCTCCCTCAGATGCTGGCTGTGGCCCCAGTCTCCTAGGCGTCATCCAGAGAGCACAGGCTCCCCAGTTCCCCCCCCATACTCTTCTCTAAGAATACTCTATACTCTTCAGAGCTGCCCCCATCCCCAGTCAGGGCTCAGAGGCCCAGGAGTGCCCCTCCGGGTATGAACTCCTGCCTGTCCTGTGGAGTTCAGGGATGAGGACTTGGACTTGGAACAAGACTGGTAGAAAAGGGACTGAAGAGATAGTACAGAGGACCCAGGTTTCATTCCTAACATCCCATATAGTCTTCAAACCCACTAGGAGTGATTTTTCAGTGTGGAGCCAGGAGTAGGAGCAGGAGTGGGTGAGTAAATCAGTGAGTAAGACGCTTGCCTCTCATGCAACTAATCCAGTTTTAATCCCCTGTTTCCCATATGGTCTTCTAAGCACTCAGAACTGATTCCTGAGCACAGAGCCAGGAATAACCTCTTAGCACTTCTTTGTTTATCCTAAAAGACCAAAAAAAAAAAAAAAAAAAAAAACTAAGCAAAATCAACCAGAAGAAAATCCTGAACACGTCTGACTGTCACTCAAAAATAACACCAAAGGGGGCCGGGCGGTGGCGCTAAAGGTAAGGTACCTGCCTTGCCTGCACTAGCCTTGGACGGACCGCTGTTCGATCCCCCGGTGTCCCATATGGTCCCCCAAGCCAGGAGCAACTTCTGAGCACATAGCCAGGAGTAACCCCTGAGCGTTACCGGGTGTGGCCCAAAAACCAAAAAAATAAAATAAAATAACACCAAAGGGGCCCGGAGAGATAGCACAGCGGTGTTTGCCTTGCAAGCAGCTGATCCAGGACCTAAGATGGTTGGTTCGAATCCTGTTGTCCCATATGGTCCCCAGTGCCTGCAAGGAACTATTTCTTTTTTTTTTTTTTTTTTTTAGTTGTTGGGTCACACCCGGCAGTGCTCAGGGGTTGCTCCTGGCTGTCTGCTCAGAAATAGCTCCTGGTAGGCACGGGGGACCATATGGGACACCGGGATTCGAACCAACCACCTTTGGTCCTGGATCAGCTGCTTGCAAGGCAAACGCCGCTGTGCTATCTCTCCGGGCCCCAGGAACTATTTCTGAGCAGACAGCCAGAAGTAACCCCTGAGCACCGCCGGGTGTGGCCCAAAAACCAACCCCCCCCAAAAAAAAAAAAACCACCAAAGGCCAGAGAGATAGCACAGTGGTTGGGCGTTTGCCTTGCACCCGGCCTACTCAGGATTCAGTGGTTTGAGTCCTGTCATCCCATATGGTCCCCTAAGACTACTAGGGGTGATTTCTGAGTGCAGAGCTAGGATTAATCCCTGAGTGTCGCCGGTTGTGACCAAAAAAAGTAAATTAAAAAAAAATTGTAGGGGATGTGGCCAGAGAGATAGTACAGTGGGTAAGGTATATGCCTTCACTGGACAATCCAGGTTCAATTCTTAGCATCCCTCTGGTTCCCCAAGCCCACTCGGAGTGATTTTCATGCACAGAGCCAAGAGTAACCCCTAAGAACTGCTGGGTATGACCCAAAGACAAACCTACAAAAAGGTAAGGGCCAGAGCAATAGTGCAGCAGGTAGGGCACTTGTCTTAAACACAGCCAAGATGGGCTCAATAGCGGGCACCCTCTATGGGGTGGAATTCAACAGGAATGATCCCTGAGCACAAATTCATGAGTAAGTTAAGCCCTGAGCACTGCTGGGTATGACACCAAAACAAAATACAATTTTTTTTTTCAAAAGACTATTGAAGAAGGTCCCGACCCCCCAATGGGCAGGAGACAGGGAAATTGCCAGACTTACAGAGCAGTGAGAACAGCCCTTACCACTAGCCATCAAGGCCCCTCTGACCCTCCCAACCACCTCTAAGGTGCCAGAGCTTATCCCCATGGTACAGATGAAAAAACCAGCAGCCAGAGCAGAGATAAGAGCTAACAGACTCAGGCCTGTAGGAGCCATGGCTGCTGCAGATGGATAGAGGAGAAGCCCCTTCACTTCCCCCACATTAGCCACACAGGGCAGATGAGGGCGGCTATGCATACCTGCCCAACCCACCTCAGGGCCCTGGGTTAGCAGAGAGGATGCCAACTTCTCAGCTGTGGTTGGCTCTGCCTCCATTGCATGTGTCTGGGGAAGGCCACCTCACCGCTCCCGATTCAGTTTTTTCATGCGTAAAATAGGTGTCCTGAACCAAACAGGCTAGTTCCACTCCAGACCCAAAGGCCTGGAAACTGAATGAACAGCCCAGCAGAGCCCAAGTCCTGGCTGACCTATCTGCCCCATGAACCGATGAGACGCCTTGTGACTATTGTGAAATAGGTCTGAGGTTGTGGGCAGGTTCGACTGATGTGTGATGAGTGCAGGGGTGAGCCTGACTCCTCTCCCCTCTTGCAAATGGCAGCGAGTTTTCTGGGTGCTCCCAGCTCCAACACCCCCACCCCCCAGCCAAGAAAGAAAGCCTGAAGAACTACATGAGAAATCCCTGTCTAGGCCCTGAGTTGGGGAGAGGTGAGAGGGAACCGATTCCAGGAACCGAATATAGAGCAGCGTGAACCAGCAGGCCAGACATCTCCAGAACTGGCTGTGAAAGAACACAGCCTTGGGCAGGGGAGCTGGGCAGGCAAGTGGCAGGGGTCCCAAGCCCCTACCAGCAGTGAATCCTGAGCACACAGCCAGAAGTAGGCCCCTGAGCACAGTCAAGAGTGAACCGAACAACAACAAAAAAAGAGTGAACCGAACAACCAAAGAATTTTATTTCCTGGGGCCAGAACAATAGTACAGCAGGTATGCTGTACTTGCCTTGCATGTATCCAACTCAGGTTCAATCCCCAGCATCCCATAGGGTCCTCCAGCCTGCCAGGAGTAATTTCTGAGTGCAAAGCCAAGAGTAACCTCTAAGACCATCAGGGTGTGGCCCAAACACCAAAACAAACAAAAAACAAGAGACGGGTTTGATGGTTTAGAGAGCAGGTAAGGTGCTTCTTGCCTTATACACAGTAGACCTAGGTTCCATCCCCAACACTGTATATGGTTCCCTGAGCCCTACCAACAATGATATCTGAACACAGAGCTAGAAGTTAAGCCTGGCTGAGTGCTACTGGATGTTGCCCCAAAACAGAATAATTGTAAGAAAGAGTGCAGCTTCAGGAAGTATTGATGGGGAAACTGAAAACAGTACATCTAAAGAATTATTTTCCGGGCCTGGAGAGATAGCACAGTGGCGTTTGCCTTGCAAGCAGCCGATCCAGGACCAAAGGTGGTTGGTTCGAATCCCGGTGTCCCATATGGTCCCCCGTGCCTGCCAGGAGCTATTTCTGAGCAGACAGCCAGGAGTAACCCCTGAGCACTGCCGGGTGTGACCCAAAAACCAAAAAAAAAAAAAAATTATTTTCCTTTCAGCAATCATGAGGCAGAGTCCCCCGAGCAGTCCGGCAACCAGCAAACCTGTTTAACACTAGAAGCCAGTGACCCCTCACTATACTTCCTGAACCTGAAACATTTTTATCAGGACACACCTAATAATAAATAGCCGGGCTGGGCAATAATGCTAATACAGCTTACAGTGCCTCACAGAGAGCCCCAGCCCTGTGAATGAATGACTCATCTCCCGGCTCCCCACACCAGAAACCTCTCACCAGCCCCCAGAGTATCATGGGACAGATATACCAGCCTTTGTCACTACCAATGGTAGCCTAGTGCTTGAACTTTTGTTAGGGTCCTTTCCTTGCCTCTACCCACCCTCAGTGATGGTCACTTCCTCTCCCTTCGAGCATATTGCCAAGGGTTAGGGGACAGTTCCAGCTATCACAGGGCCTGGAAGCCAATGTGTCTGACCTCACCTCTGTTAGGAAAACCACAAGTCATGATAAGAGGAAAGATTCAATTCATTCCTTCTTACTCTCGGGGGTCCTGAGTCGGCCAGGGCAAGGTCACTGGGGGGTCTGGCTTCTACTTCAAAACACAACACAGGTTTTTTTTTCCTTGGTGTTTGAGGGCTACCCCTAGCTCTGTTTTGGTTTGTGTTTATTTTGGTTTCTGGGCCATGCCCAGCAATGCTCAGGGACCTTTCCAGGAGTGCTAGGGATCCTATTGGGTTGGCCACGTGCAAAGCAAGCCCACATTCCCCTGTCCTATCTCTCTTATACTCGTGTGTTCCATCTCCCAATCATAGCTCAGAGGTGGCTCCCAGCAATCCTTAGGCAGACGGGTGGTTTAATGAGGCCAAAGGATGTCATGCAGCACAGAACCTTCAGCCCAGTGATCATCTAGGTCTGGGATAACTTAATATTGCTCAGAAAACTTCAGGGTCACACCGAGCAGTGTTCAGGGACCTCCAGGACTGCACCCAAGAAATGTGGGCTGAGAGAAGAAACTGGGATCAGGAACCAGGAAGATAATACAATCGGTAGGGCATTTGCTTGTACACAGCCGACCCAACACCCAATATGGTTCCTTGAGTCCACCCTGAAGTGATCCTGAACAGAGCCTGGAGTAAGCTCTGAGCATCACCAGATATAGTCACAAACAAAAACAGAACTGGATTCTTTCCTGCAAGGCACCCTGAAACGCACCCTAACACCTGAACCATCTCTTTACACCATCCACCATGCACAGGTTTCGACCCAGAAACTGAGGAAGGAGGGCTTTATCAAGGTCATCCGCTGTATAGCATTGCCCACAGAATATCCCATAAAGCCCACTCCAGAGTTGGCTGTGTGTCCGCAGAGGCTTCCTCAGGTTTCTGCACATACATCAATTCTCAGACTCTCCAAGCCTGTGTCCCCTCTCTAAAGGTTCTGAAGGTAGTGAAGGTTCTGGAAGTGCTGAGGCAGACAGTTTCAAGTGGAGAGGCCCAGGGGAGGAGGCTGAGCTGAGGTGACTATTATCCCAACTTCATACTCGCACTGCAGGTGGACCCCATCATTACCTCTCTAACTCACTTTTACAAGTGATACGCTGAGGTCACAGCACAGCGCCCAAACAGGAGACATAGGGCCCTCGACACAGGCCCTACACTTCTGAAGTGGCCCACCATGGGGGAGGTCAGAGAAGCTGGCAAGTGAGGTGGCCAGCCCCGTGGGGGGTCCCCCAGACTTTTGCTGCAGACAAACCAGCAAGCAAGCTGCCCAGCCCAGCCACCACTGGCCAGTCCAAAGGTGCCAGCTTTGAAACCAAAGCTCATGGGGAGATGAATATTTCAGAGACCCAGAGAACTGGACACCCCAGGACTTTCTGTGACATCTCGTCTGGCCCAGCTTCCCAGACCCGTCCAGGCTTCTCCCGACCCTCTAGGGTGAGGAAACCAGGTGGGTGAAGACCCCAAGAATTGAGGCAGAAGGACCTGAAGGGATAACACAGGAACTAGAGGGCTCTTGCCTTGCTCACTGTCAACTGGGTTAGATCCCTACTTCCCATATGGTTCCCTGAGCTCCAGAGGAGTGAACCCTGATCGTTTCAGGGCCAGGAATAAACCAGCCCTGAAACATAGTCGGGTGTGGCCCAAAAAAGGAAACAAAACAAACAAAAAACAAGAGTTGAAGCAGAAGCCCCAAGACCAGGGCCCACGGGCCCCCTCTATTCCCTAGATTCCTCCTCTTCTGTGTAGCCTGGTCGGAACTCGGGGTTGCCAGGGCCTGGGCCACGCACACCGGGGTCTCCCAACTGGGGCTCCCCTCTCCCCCCAGCTGCTTCCAATGCCATCCACCTGTCTACACCCGGGCCGGCCTCCTCCCCTTCCCCCCAGCGCCCTCATTCCAGGCACAGCCGCGCGGAGGCTGGCACGGAGGACACGCCCTGCCACGGCCGCTCGCCAGAAAAGGGGGAGTCCCTCCTCCCCAAGGACCCCCCAAAGCGCCACTCGCCCGCCCTGGACGTCCGGGAAAGCCAAAGGCCAGCCAGATCCCAACCCTAAAGCCACCCGCCGCGCCCTCCGACGAAGTTTGGGGTTCCCGTACCCCCAGATGCCACGCACCACCCAACTCCCGTGGGCCCCGGCTACCCCACGGCTTGCCTGGACGCTGCGCTCGACCGTGCGCCCCGGGCCTCGGTGCTGGCGAGTCTGTACGCTGCGCAGCTGCGTTGGTCAGGCCAGAGCGGCGGCCCCGCGCCCCGCCCCGCCCCGGCCCGGCCCGGCCCGGCCCGTCCACGGCCTCCCCAGGGGCGGGGACGCCCCGGCCCGGCCCCCAGCCGCCGCCACCGCCTCCCGACTCGCAGCTCCCCCGGCCGCAGGGACTTCCGAGAATTCTCAAATTTCTAAGGAGTCCCGGAGCACTGCTGGAAACTTAGTAAACGCTCTAACCGGGCCTGTTCAGTTGCGCCAGAGCAAAAGGTTCTTGCCTAGTCCCCGGAGCCTGCAGATGATACTCAGAGACCCGCGGGGAGTAAGCCCTGGGCACTGCCTGCGTGTGAGTTGCAAAATGCCCCCACCCCACCCCGTTTACACTCACCCAAAAAAATAGAAAAAAAGAACAAACCTCAAGGGGCTGGAGCAACTACACAACTGGTAGGGCGCTTGCTATACAAGGGCGCCGCCCCGGATTCGATCTCTTGCATGGCATCCCTTGCAAGATATGTGGACAGAGGGGCTGGAGAGATGGCACAACGGTAGGGAGGGAGGGACCCAGTTAGTCTCCCGGCATCCCATCGCCTGCCAGGGGCGATTTCTGAGTACTGGTGGGTGTGGACCAAAAACCAATCAATCAATAAAGTTCAAAAAAAAAATGTGGATAGAAAAAGAGAAAAATATGAAAAATAATAGGGATAAAATCGAGGCTTTCTTTCCCACTCCACTAAGGCAGGAAGCGCTTACTTTGGATTTTGAGTGGTGTTGTTAGTTTGGTTTGGTTTTAGGGCCACACCTGGAGATGCTCAAGGGTTACTCCTGGCTCTGCATTCAGAAATCATTCCTGACAGTGCAGGGCGGAGCGGAGGTTGGGGTAGGGTGGGAGGAGCTCTTAGGATGCTGCGAATTGAACCTGGATCAGCCTCCTGCAAGGCAAATACCCTGCCTAAGAAATGCTTAGATTGGGAATACCTGCCAAGAGTGCTTTTCAAAGTGCAGATCCAAAAGTAACCTCTGATTGGGGATGCATTTTTGCCTAGATATTTTCTGGGGGGTTACTTACAAGCTAATTTTGGCTTGCTGTTTTTCTTTTATTAAGTTTTTACCATTAACTGTTTTTGTTTTTGGGCCACACCTGTTGATGCTCAGGGGTAACTTCTGGTTCTGCATTTAGGAATTAATCCTGGTGGGCTCAGGGGACCATATGAGATTCCAGGGATTGAACAAAAGTTGAGCACTGAAAATACTAGAGCTCTGGCCCCAAATTTGGGGTGGGGGGGTTGTGTCACACCCGGCAGCGCTCAGGAGTTACTCCTGGCTCTATGCTCAGAAATTGCTCCTGGCAGGCTCATGGGACCATATGGGATGCCAGGATTCCAACCACTGACCTTCTGCATGAAAGGCAAACGCCTTACCTTCATGCTATCTCTCCAGCCCCAAATCTTTTTTCTTAACTCATCAAATAGTTCTCCAAAGCACAAGTTTTCTTTGAGATTTTTTAGGGGTTACTCCTGGCTCCATGCTCAGAAATTGCTCCTGGCAGGCATGGGGGACCATATGGGATGCTGGGATTCTAACCGATGACCTCCTGCATGAAAGGCAAACGCCTTACCTCCATGCTATCTCTCCAGCCCCTCTTTTTCTTCTTTTCTTTTTTCTTTCTTTGCTACACACTGTAATGCTGAGGGGGAGGGGTTACTCCTGGCTATTCGCTCAGAAATCGCTCCAGGGGATCAAACCAAGGTCCATCCTAGATTGGCTGCATGCAAGTCAAATGCCCTACCTCTGTGCTATTGCTCCGGCACATACCTTACATTACTCTATCATATCATTGGAATGGCTTACTAAAATTTAATGTTTGCTACTGGAGAATTTTAAATTTTATCCTACAATAGGACTTCCACCTGGAGAAATGTCAACTAGGCAGAAACCTGGGCCACAGTACAATGGATAGGGTGTCTCCCTTGCACACAGCAGACCTAGGCTCTGTCCCTGGTATCCCATATATATGGTCCCCCAAGCCCTGCCAGGAATGATCTCTGAGTGCACACCAGCAGTAAGTCTTGAGCATCACCAGATGTGACATAAAAACCAACAAAAAGTTTAATGAAAAAATTAAACTAGACATCAATCTGTGATAAGCATCCTTGACAATGAGACATTTCTTTATTCAAAAGTGCCGAGATGGGCCGGAGTAATAGCACTTTGGGCAGAACATTTGCCACTGCATTCCATACCAAGAGTGATTTCTGAGTGCAGAACCAGGAGTAATCCCTGAATGCTAACAGGTGTGCCTCCCAACCTCCAAAAAAAAAAAAAAAAAGGGCCTAGGAACTGCTCCTACTCTGGTCTTCCAGGCATGCAAAAATCCAGTTCAGGGAATCAAACCTGGCCTTTAACTTCTCAGAGCACAGCATGCTAGGAATCTGGTATGATCTCTAGCACTGCATAAGATTTTCTGAACCCAACCAGATGTAATATCTGAACACAGAACCAGGAGCAAGCCCTGAGCAGCACTCTCTCCCTCCACAAGTAGCCGTGGAATTTGAAAAGCAGGTCCACATCCTAATCCTCACTCAGAAGAGTCCCACTGTTTGGGCTTTTCATCACATCAGCCCTCTCTCATTCTTGGCCTTCACACTCTACTTACATACTTCATCCAACTGCATGGAAGAGTGTTCTCTGAAGTTTCATTTTCACCAACCAGAAAATAGGTTCTGGGAAGTTTGGCAACCTTGCCCGAGCTCAGCCAATTTCATGAAAATCCAAAGTCAATGTTATTTTTTCCATCACACCAAGGCAGTTGGAACCTGAGATGAACTGCTTTATGGCTTTATGTGCTTATCTTGTATTTGTAGCTCTGACCTACACTACCTTCAGAGCCTGTTGATACTTTCCTTAGCTCTATCTGAATGGAGAGAAGGTGTCAACTTGAAAAATACAGCTAGGAAAGAATGTAGTTAAACCAGTCTTCACCTTTTTTTTTTTTTTTTTTTTTTTTTGTGGTTTTTGGGTCACACCCGGCAGTGCTCAGGGGTTATTCCTGGCTCCAGGCTCAGAAATTGCTCCTGGCAGGCACAGGGGACCATATGGGGCTCCGGGATTTGAACCGATGACCTCCTGCATGAAAGGCAAACGCCTTACCTCCATGCTATCTCTCCACCTGCCTGTGTCTTGAATCTGTGGATGGGCAGTTATAACCAAGGCAGTGTTTTTCAACCTCTAGGAACCAGTGGTTGAAGAAGCCAGGGCTAGACATCTAAGTCAGCTAGAGCACATCCTCGGCTCAAGGCCATCACTCAGCACTTTCCATTACCATCTACAGCACCTGTCCAGCTCTTTCATGGAGTAAGACAGGAAGAAAGGGCCAGAAGCTTATTTATTTGCACGATGAGCATAAGTGAAAGCAGAGTGCTTAGTAGTAAACTAGCAGAGATACCACAGAGCTTGTATATTTCAGACACATTAAAATTAAATGATGTGGTGCCGGAGTTTTAGCAAAGTGATAGGGCATTGTCTTGCATGCTGCTGACCCTGGATGGAGCTGGATTCAATCCCCAGCATCCCACATGGTCCCCCAAGCCTGCCAGGAGCGAGTTCTGAGTGCAGAGCCAGGAGTAATCCCTGAGCGCAACTGGGTATGGTCCAAAAACTAACATTAAATTAGATTAAATTAAATTAAGTAGTGTGGGCCAGAGTGATAGCACAGTAGGTAGGATGTTTGCCTTGCACGTGGCTGACCCAAATTCAATCCCTGGCATTTCATATGGTCCCCTGAGCCTGCCAAGAGTGCTTTTCAAAGTGCAGATCCAAAAGTAACCTCTGAATACCTCTGATGTGGCCCAAAAATTATATAATAAATAAATACAATTAAGTGGTATGTATATGGAAGCCAAGGCCCAGAGGCTGCTCCTCACCCCAGGTGCTCAGGGGACCATGTAGTACCAGGGATCAAACCCATGCTGTAGCAGGTAAGGCATATGCCTCGCCAATCTGGATTCCAGCCCTGGTATTCCATAGGGTCCCTGAGTACTGACCACCAGAAGGTATTTGAGTGCAGTGCCAGGAGTAAGCCCTGAGCACTGCTGGGTGTGTTCCAAAAGCAAACATAAAAGGTCCTGACTCTCTCCAGTTGGCACTCAGCTCATTTTACTTTCTCTTTGAATTATACCAACCAGATTTGATCCCGTATCACATATGGTGCCCTGTGCCCCTCCAGGATTGATCCCTAAGCAAGCACAGAGCCAGGAATAAGCCCTGAGCACTGATGGGTGTGGCCCAAGAACCCAAAAACATTTTGTAAAATAAACTGCCTCCTTCTAACACTGTGCGTTTATTTGTACAGAATCATGGTGTGTGTTTATGGGTTTGGGGCCACATCCAGCTGTATTCAGGCTTACTCCTCATTCTGCTCATGGCAATATCAAACTCAAATCAGCTACATACAAGTCCAGTGCCTTACCTGCTGTCCTGCCTCTCCAGCCCCAAGATAGATCGCCTTTAAGTAGGAGCATTTAAATAGGGGACTCATGAACAGTATAGCACCCTAACTCCCTAGTCACTCCATTCTTCAAAGCAAGTTCAGTTTTCAAGGACCTATACAGATCTCACTGTATAAATTGTCCCCTGCCCGTCCAAGGAAAGCTTTTTGCTGGAAGATTAACTGCTTTGCTCAAGAGAGGCCATATGGCTCAGAAGTTGAACACAAATCTTACATGTCTGAGACCCTGAATTCTATCCCAGAAGTGCTGGGGAAATGGATCAAAAGTTGGTGCACAAACATTGCATGTAAGAGCCTGGTGTTTGCACACAACTGGTACCACATGGTTCCCTGAACAACACTCAGAGCAGGATTATCCTCCCCCCTAACAAAAAAACAAAAACAAAAACAGGTCCAGTGTTCATCTTCCCTCTACTAGTGGAATAAGGCCATAGGCAAAGTGCAAAAACCTCCCAGGTCCTTTCCTGCCTCTCCACAAAGTATCCTCCACATTCTAAAACAGAGGGTCTCCAGAGATTAGGTTTGTTTTTGTGTCTGTTTTTTATCTTGGTCCACACCCAATTATGTTCAGGTCTCTGTGCTCATGGATCTCTCCGAGGTGTTCAGGAGACAATATATGATACAGGAATTGAACTCAAGTCAACCATGGGCAAGATAAGCATGCTACCCTCTGCCCTATCTCTCCAGCCCCTCCACAGAGACTGCTTTTGCCACCAGCCATTTCATAAACTTCACATCTGCTCTGGTGGGAAACCACAGACAAGCCCCATCCAGACTAGGCTGGCATCTCTCATGGCTAGGTTGTTGCTCAGAGAGAGACTTTAGCCCTCAAAGCCAGTCCTAATCTCCAACCACTGGAGTTCAGGTTCTTGTCTTCATGTCACAGCACAAATAGGATTTCCGGCAAAGACAGATAGTGAAGTTACACAGTTTTATTTTAAAAATAGGAGAGAGTGGGGACAAGGAGATGGCTCAAAGGGTTGGAGCACACATTTTGCCTGCAGCTGCCCTAACACCCCCCCCCCAAAAAAAAACCCACAAAATAAGGAAAAGAATTACAGACTCAGGGTTGGGATATGAGGCACCCCAGGGTGGACTATTCAAAGCTGCTTTGGGAAGCTGATTTGTTTTATTCTGTCTTGTTTTGTTTGTTTGTTTTTATTTGGAGTCCATACTCAGAAATTACCCCTAGCTCTGTGCTCAGGAATCACTCCTGGTAGGCTTGGTGCAGGGAGGCAGGAACCATGTGGAATGCTGGAGATCGAACCTGGATCTGCTATCTGCAAGACAAGAGCAGTATGTGCTATATTATTGCTCTGGTCCCTAATTTTTGGTTTGTTTGTTTTGGTTTGTTTGTTTTGGTTTTGTTTGTTTTTTGTTTGTTTGTTTTTGTTTTGTTTTGTTTTTGGGTCACACCCGGCGGTGCTCAGGGGTTACTCCTGGCTGTCTGCTCAGAAATAGCTCCTGGCAGGCACGGGGAACCATATGAGACACAGGGATTTGAACCAACCACCTTAGGTCCTGGTTCGGCTGCTTGCAAGGCAAACGCTGCTGTGCTATCTCTCCGGGCCCTGTTTTGTTTTTTGAGCCACACATGTCAATGTTCAGGTTTTACTCCTGGCAGGTTTGGGGGAGGCGGGTCCGGGTACTGTATAGAATATGGGGTTTGAATCCTGGTAGTTGTGTGCAAACCCTATCCACCTGCTGTACTCTGGCCCACTTTTATTTTTTTAACATATAAATAAGTTTGGTGGATTTTTTTTTTTTTTTGCTTGTTTGTTTTTAGTTTTGGGGCCACACCTGGCGATGCTCAGTGGTTGTCTCCTGGCTCTTCACTCAGAAATCACTCTTGGCAGGCTTGGGAGACCATATGGGATGTCTGGAATCAAACCCAGGTCTGTTCTGCGTGCAAGGCAAACACCCTACCATTGTGCTATCACTCTGGCCCCTATAAATAAGTTTTTTGCACTGCAGTTTACAGTACTGTTGTAATAGAGTTTCTTTTAGCACCTTTTCTCCTCCAGGTTGAACTCTTCCATCCACCACTGCGCCAGTCTGACCTGCGACCTGCCCTAGTTTCCCGGGGAGATTTAAATGAGCAGTGAATTAACTAGCTCACCT
This sequence comes from Suncus etruscus, assembly GCF_024139225.1. Classification (NCBI taxonomy): domain Eukaryota; kingdom Metazoa; phylum Chordata; class Mammalia; order Eulipotyphla; family Soricidae; genus Suncus; species Suncus etruscus. The sequence continues at coordinate 33,126,868 of NC_064849.1, read as the reverse complement.
GGCTCCCCGCCCTTCCCTTCCCTGGGTACCTCTGGAAATAAAAAGGGCTCTTTGTTTCTGTGGGGTCCCACAGAGAAACGCTTGGGGTCAGAGGCCAGGAAGGCTGCTTGGAGCAGGCGATCCCCTGATTTGACTGCAGGGTCAGGAAACAGAAAGAAAGATAATCAGTGGAGGGAAATTCCTGGAGGTTCTGTGCCCTGTACCCCTAAACAAGAGTGCAAGAGGGTGGAGGGTAGGAAGTAGGCCTGGGCAGAGACTGAAGCAAGGCCAGGAGTAGAGCTTCCCTCCCTCCCTCTCCCCCACTCAAGGAGATTATCCAAAGGAAATAAATGTTCAGAGGGAAGATGGAAAGTGTCCGAAAGACTTAAGCAAATTAAACAGCTCCAAGAGTCCAAACTGAACTTCACACAAACAGTAAATAGCCTGGTTTTGGTTTTGGTTTTGGTTTTAGGTGACCAAACCAAACCAGCAGTGCTCAGAGGGCACTCCTGCTAGGACTCGGGTACGGCTATACTACAGGGATTAAACTTGATTTAGTCTCTTGTAAGGCAAGTCCTTACCGGCTCCTCTGTCTAGTCCTAACAAATAGCTGCTTGTTTGCTTGTTTGTTTGTTTAGCTACACGAGCGGTCCTCAGGGATCATTCCTGGCTCCACACTTAGGGAGTACTCTTGGCATGCTCAGGGGATCATCAGAGGCACTGGAATCATGCATGCAAGGCAAATGACCAGCTATACTATCATTCAGGACAGTCTTCTGCATAAATAATCCCATTGTTCCATTGCAAGTTTGGAAATACACATACCAAAATTTTAGTTTGTTTTGGGTTTAGGGCCACACCCAGAGGTGCTCAGGGGTTACTTCTGGTTCTGGGCTCAGAAATCGCACCTGGCACGCTAGGGGGACCATATGTGCCAGAAATCAAACCTGGGTCCGTCCCAGGTTGGCAGCGTGTAAGGTAAACGCCCTGCCTCTGTGCTATCGCTCTGGCCCCCACAAAACTTTATTTGAGGCTGAAACTTCACGATCATTGTATTTTTCAGGCGGTTCAGAGCGGGAGGAAAGTCATGTGGGAGGCGGCAGGAAGTGGGTGGGGAAATGAAAGGCATCAGGCTGGGTTATTTTAGGAATGAAGTAGGAGGGGTCGCCTAGAAGGGCCACAGAAAGTCCCAGGTAGAATTTGAAAGGAGAGAGGTGAGGAGGGAAAAACCTAACCTGAATCTAGAACTTTCTCTGCTGCTCCACACCTCCTTCCAGTCCCCAGGGAACTGAACTATCTTTGCTCCCTGACCGGCCTCTCCTCCTGCCTTGTCCCCTCCCCTCCCTTCTCTCCCCTCCTATCCTCCCCTTTCCATCCTTTCCTCCCTCTCCACTCCCTTTCTTTTCCTCTCTTCACTTATTGCCCCTCTTCTCATTCCTATCCCTTCTTTCATTTCCCTCTCCTCTATTTTCAGCCACACCCAGTGGCACTCTGACTACTCACAGTTTAGTGCTCAAGTGCCTCCCTCTAGTACTGGGAACAAACACACTGTACCAGGCACTGGACCAAACATGCTGGAGATACAGAACAGCCTGTAAGGGTATTTGTCTTGCATGCGGCTGACCTGAGTTCCATCCCTGGCATCCCATATGGTTCCACCCGAGCATCCCAAGAGTGATTCCTGGGTGCAGAGCTAGGAGTAATCCCTGATCATCTATGAGTGTAGCCAAAAAAATACAAAACAAACTAATCCCAAAAAAGTGCTCAGTTTACTGAACTCCCTACAGCTCAGAGGTCTTTCTCCTAACATCTAAGCCCTTTTCCAGAGAGCTATTTTTTTTACTATACTGAGGCATTTTTTTCTAGGAATATTTCTAGGAATGTCTAGAAATATTCCTGCTTCTCCCACACCAGACAAGGACAAAGTTTCAAAGACTTCCTGAGGTCTCAGGGCCCTGCCCCATCATTTGCTGAATAAAGGGACCCCAGTGCTCTTTCTGGGGCTCCCAGACACCAGGGTCTAGCCTTGCTAGAAAGCACCTTATTCATAACTAGTATTTTGTACTCTTCAAGGACATGTACTATGGAGAATAGTGAGTTCAGGGGTGCTGAGCACCTAGGCCTTGACTCTAGGTTTGTTTTTTGTCTTTTTTTGGTCACACCCAGCAGCACTCAGGGTTTCTCCTGGCAGGCTCGGGGACCATATGGGATGCTGGGATTCGAACCAATGACCTTCTGCATGAAAGGCAGATGCCTTTCCTCCATGCTATCTCTCCAGCCCCTGCTGCCAACTCCTTTTTTTTTTTTTTTTTGGTTTTTGGTTTTTGGGCCACACCCGGCATTGCTCAGGGGTTACTCCTGGCTGTCGGCTCAGAAATAGCTCCTGGCAGGCACCGGGAACCATATGGGACACTGGGATTCGAACCACCTTTGGTCCTGGATCGGCTGCTTGCAAGGCAAATGCCGCTGTGCTATCTCTCCAGGCCTGCTGCCAACTCTTACTACAGGTTTGTTTTTGTTTTTGTTTTTTTGAGAGTGGCAATTGTTGTTTGTATAGGCTCCACAAAATATGGGGAAAATAGAAAGGAAAAAAAAAAAAGCCTTAGCCTAAATACAAGGAGACCTTACCCCTGAAGTTTTCTGGCTAAGACCGACTCTAGGCTCCCTTAACAGCTCAGGTATAACTCTTTTTGAATACCCTCTTATATAGTGACAATTTGCCCAGTTTTTTTTTTTTTTTTTTTTTTTTTTTTTGGTTTTTGGGCCACACCCGTTTGACGCTCAGGGGTTACTCCTGGCTATGAGCTCAGAAATCGCCCCTGGCTTGGGGAGACCATATGGGACGCCGGGGGATCGAACCGTGATCCGTCCTACGCTAGCGCTTGTAAGGCAGACACCTTACCTCTAGCGCCACCTTCCCGGCCCCAATTTGCCCAGTTTTTTTTTTTTCCTTTGTGATCTGTTCAATAAGGAATTCTGGTAGAAGAGTTTCTCTGTTTAGAGTTCATGTTAGAACCAAGTTACGGGGATTGTTGGACTTGTTCCCTCGGCCCCCAGATGGACCAATAATACCTTGTGGCATTGTTTCTCTTTTGCATATGCACATTAGAATGGGAAAATATTACATATGCAAACAAGCTCTTATCTAATAGAGATAGAAACACAAATCTTGTAATGCAGTTAAGTCTTATACTCTGAACATTGGCATAATGACTTGGCTCAGGCCTTAGAAGAATGGGCATTGCACATATAACCCTGAACCATGGATACCATCTATGGAAACAACCACAATTGTCTTTAACATCACCAGGAAGCAAACCTCTACCAGGGAAGACTCTACCACTGCCCTGGCATTGACTTACTCCAGAGTGTTCTCTTAATGCCCAGACAACTTAGCAACATCAACAACCTGCTTGCAGGGCAGGGCTCTCCGAGTCTAGTGGTGAGGTGAAACAGAGGACGCTCCTCATCAGCCTGACTCAATGAAGGAAATGTGCAAAAACCAGAATCTTTACATACAGGAACCTGACACCAAGGACAGCTAATGTGGGGGAAAATGTCACCGGGACCACAGAGAATGACTCAGAAGTTACTGCAGTTTTAAAAGGATTAGTTTTTTTTTTTTCTTTCTTTCTTTTTAGTTTTTGGGTCACATCCAGCAGCACTCAGGGGTTACTCCTAGTTCTACACTTTGAAATCGCTCCTGGCAGGCTCGGGGGACCATATGGGATGCTGGGATTCGAACCACTGTCCTTCTGCACACAAGGCAAACGCCCTACCTCCATGTTATCTCTCCGGCCCCAAGGAATGGTTTTCTGTTTGTATGCAATGCCTGGATCTAACCCAGATCAATGCTTACAAGTCCATTGACTTACCAACTATGCTGTTGCTCCAGCTTGCCAAAGAAGCTTCTTTAAATCACACATTGATTTCATTTCCCCAAACCTTCAAGGCTGCCTTCCAGCAGCAAAGTGCAAGGCGAGGGGCCGGGTAGGTGGCGCTGGAGGTAAGGTGTCTGCCTTGCAAGCGCTAGCCAAGGAAGGACCGCGGTTCGATCCCCCGGCGTCCCATATGGTCCCCCCAAGCCAGGGGCGATTTCTGAGCACATAGCCAGGAGTAACCCCTGAGCGTCAAACGGGTGTGGCCCAAAAACCAAAAAAAAAAAAAAGTGCAAGGCGAGAGCTCTATGGCTGAGCTGTACCTCACCTTTTTTTGTTTGTTTTAGTGCCACACTTTGTTGAGGATTGCATGGACCTCTGAATGTTAAACCTATGCACCAGCTCCTAGGGCTACACCCCTACCCCAGAACGAGCATTCCTATTGACCCCAGGTGTGGGTCTTCCACTACTTCAAGTATGTATTTTTTTATTATTATTATTTTTTGGGTCACACCCAGCAGTGCTCAGGGGTTGCTCCTGGCTCCATGCTCAGAAATTGTTCCTGGCAGGTTCAGGGGACCATATGGGATGCCAGGATTCGAACCAATGACCTTCTGCATGAAAGGCAAACACCTTACCTCCATGCTATCTCTCCAGCCCCTCAAATGTGGATTCTAATAGCTTCCTCTGATTCCTTCTGGGAGGTATGCACAGGAGAGGCCTGAAAGAAAACTCATAAGCACCATTCAGTAGAAATACTACATGAGGTGCGAAACACAGTACAGCTGCTAAAGTGCTTGCTCTGTACTCAGCTGAGCTGAGTCCATTTCCCAGCAGCTCATGTGGTTTCCCCAACCCACCAGAAGTGATCCCTGGGTACTGCTGGGTGTGACTCCAAAACAAAATAAAACACAGAGAAGTGCCACATGAGCCACTGGAGTAGTTTTAGATTTTCCTGTAGCTACATTTAAAAGATAAAGGGTGGGACTGGAAAAATAGCACAGCAGTAGGATATTTGTCTTGTACATGGCCTCTGAGTGCATAGCCAGGAGTAACTCCTGAGCGCTGTCGGGTGTGGCCCCCAAATCAAAATAAATAAAGAGAAATAAAAGGTAAAGGGCAAGTTGGAGCATTGCCAGGCCTCAAAAGTCAAACCAAGCAAACAAGCACATAAAAGGAAATCAAAGACACGTTAAGATAAAGGATGGTTGGGCTGGTTAGTACTTTTGCTGTGCATGTGGCAAGCTGAGGCTTGATTCTAGCATCTCAGGCAAAATAAAATCAAAGAAGTTAGGGGCTGGAACAGTGGCGCAAGCGGTAAGGCATCTGCCTTGCACGTGCTAACCTAGGATGGACCACAGTTCAATTCCCCAATGTCCCATAAGGTCCTTTAAGCCAGGAGCAATTTCTGAACTCATAGCCAGGAGTAACCCCTGAGCGTCACCGGGTGTAGCCGCCCCCCCCCCCAACAATCAAAGGAGTTGAAAATAGTACAACCAATAGACTGTTTACCTTGCACAAAGTTGACCTGGGTATGATCTCTGAGGAACCATATGGATCCTCTGAGCCCCTTCAGGAGTAACCCCTGAGCACTTCCAGTTATGGCCCCCCCAAAAAACAAAAAAGCAAAATTAGGGCCAGAGTGATAGTACAGCAGGTAGGACATTTGCCTTGCATTCAGCAGACCTGGGTTTGATATCATTTTATATGGTGCCCCAAGGCTTTTGGGAGTGATTTCTGGATGCAGAGCCAGTAAGTAACTCCTGAGCACTGTTGGGTGTGGCACCAAAACAAAAACAAAACAAAACACAAAACGCAAAGTAAAAAGAAGGGCTGGGAAGCTAGAAAGTAAAGAGAGGTTTAGACGCTTGCCTTTTATGTGGGCAACCCAGGTTTGATCCCTGGCACTGTTTGTGGTCCCCCAGGTACCACGCAATGTGACTCCCAACACCTCTCAAAAAAATAGATTCACGGGCCCGGAGAGATAGCACAGCAGCGTTTGCCTTGCAAGCAGCCGATCCAGGACCAAAGGTGGTTGGTTCGAATCCCGGTGTCCCATATGGTCCCCCGTGCCTGCCAGGAGCTATTTCTGAGCAGACAGCCAGGAATCACCCCTGAGCACCGCCGGGTGTGGCCCAAAAACCAAAAAAAAAAAAAAAAATAGATTCACGTACTTAAATATGTGTTTTCTAGAAACTGAAATTAGAAGTAATTTTTATATTTAAATTAATTTAATTTCCATTTTTTTGGGGGGCTTGAGGTCACACCATGCAGGCTCAGGGGACCATATGGGATGCCAGGATTTGAACCACTGTCCTTCTGCATGCAAGGCAAACGACCTACCGCTGTGCTATCTCTCTGGTCCCTAAATTCAAATTTTTGAGTGCACTAAATTTTTTAACTTTTTATGGGGAAAGGGGCTATACACAATGGCTCTGGGTTTATGGCTACATGCAAAGAAAACACCCAGCCAGCCCTATACTATATATATATATATATATGTTTTTTTTTTGTTTGTTTTTTTTTTTTTTGGTTTTTGGGCCACACCCGGTAACGCTCAGGGGTTACTCCTGGCTATGCGCTCAGAAGTTGCTCCTGGCTTGGGGGACCATATGGGACGCCGGGAGATCAAACCACAGTTCGTCCAAGGCTAGCGCAGGCAAGGCAGGCACCTTACCTCTGGCGCCACCACCCGGCCCCCTATACTATATATTTTTGGGAGGCTACATCCAACAATGTTTAAGGGTTACTCCTCGATCTATGTATGGCAATTGTACTTGGACACGCCCCACTGTAATGACTATTGAACCTGGACATGCCCCCTAGACACACTTTTGTCATGCCCGGTATAAAAGAAAAGACTTGGACATGGGGTGGGGAGTTCAGGACAGGTTAGTGACCAGAGCAGTGCTTGCTAATCCACTGGGCAGGGGAGGAGGTAGATAAAGCATCAGAAAGATGCTGCCTGCTTTGTATCTATTTTCTTTTCTTTCTTTTTTTTGTACCAGGGCCTCCCCCAGCCATCTCTGTCAGGTGAATTTCCATCTTTTTCTCTCTTCCTCTATCTGAAACCTTTGGGCAATAGCGGGGGCAGGCCTCAGACTCCAGAAGGAATAAAAAGTATACTGGTTTTTCTTTTTTTTTTTTTGGTTTTTGGGTCACACCCAGCAGCGCTCAGGGGCCATTCTTGACTCTATGCTCAGAAATTGCTCCTAGGGGCCGGGAAGGTGGCACTAGAGGAAAGGTGTCTGTCTTGTAAGCGCTAGCGTAGGATGGACCTCGGTTCGATCCCCCGGCGTCCCATATGGTCCCCCCAAGCCAGGAGCGATGATTTCTGAGCTCATAGCCAGGAGTAACCCCTGAGCGTTACCGGGTGTGGCCCAAAAACCAAAAAAAAAAAAATTGCTCCTGGCAGGCTCGGGGGACCATATGGGATGCCATGATTCGAACTACCATCCTTCTGTATGCAAGGCAAATGCCTTGCCTCCATGCTCTCTCTCTGGCCCCATGGTTTTCCTTTCTTCTCTCAATCCTGGGCAGGTAGTCACTACATGTTGGCATTCCTGGGTGAGCACGAGGCTCCACCCGGTAGCCAGACCCCATGGGCCCCTGTGAGGCTTGTGGCACCAGGCCCTGGCAGTGTTGGGTCTCTGCAGCTTGCAGCTCTGCAGTCCTGCAGCCCTGGTAGCCTTGGACCATTGCAGATCAATACTCGAGATTATTATTGGTGGAACTCAGGATGTAATACAGAATGCTGTCAGTCACATTCACATGCAAGACTAGCACCCTACCTCTGTACTATTTCTCCAGCCCCTTGCATTATTGTTTTATTTTTGTTTGTTTGTTTTTGAGCCACACCAGGCAGCACTCAGGGATTACTCCTGCATTGCATTCAGAATTACTCCTGGCAGGCTCAGGGGACCATATGGGATGCCAGGGATCAAACCCAGGTCAGTTGCATGCAAGGCAAATGTCCCACCTGTTGTGCCATCGCGCTAGCCTTGCACTAAGTATTTTTCTTTTATTTTATTTTGGTTTTGGTGCTGGAGTGATAGTACAGCAGGAAGGCTCTTGCCTTGCATGCAACTGACCAGATTCAATTCCGGGCACCCAGAACCCATCAGGAATCATCCTTGAGTGTAGAGGCAGGAGTAAGACCTGACCACCAACAGTGGTCCTTAGCCCCAAAATATTATTTTGGTTTTGTTCTCCCTCTCTCTACCACCATACCCAGTGATGCTAGATACTACTTCTGTCTTTGTGCTCAGGGGTCACTCCAGAGCTGCTCAGGTGATCCACATCTTTTTTTCTGTTTTGGCATGCAAGGATGGAAGATTTGTCCTCCACATGAAAAGGAGGCGATATATCATGGACCATATTTCAAGGACTCCAGGCTACTATGCTGAGTAACACAGAACTGTAGAAGTTATACTTGCCATAATTCATTTCAAAGCTCCCTCATCTTTTACCCACACCCCTCCCTCGAGATCCCTTGCCCAAGTCTCTCACTCTGCCCTTTTAACTGAAATGTATTAATTAAGATTTCCGGGGCCGGCGAGGTGGCGCTAGAGATAAAGTGTCTGCATTGCAAGCGCTAGCCAAGGAAAGATCGCCATCGCGGTTCGATCCCCCGGCATCCCATATGGTCCCTCCAAGCCAGGGGCAATTTCTGAGCGCTTAGCCAGGAGTAACCCCTGAGCATCAAACGGCTGTGGTCCGAAAAAAAAAAAAAAAAAAAAAAAAAAAGATTTCCAAAAAATCAAAAATTGACCTCTGGAAAGAGGTCATTTCTCAACTATGACCACTAGGGGGCAGGCACCGACTATCCTGACTCGGCAAACAGTTTTCTAATCTGGCATTAGGATCATTTTCCAGTATTCCTGGATATGACGCTTTAGGGAAACCAACTAAATGAACCATTCCAGCATTAAAAAAAAAAAAAAAAGGGCCCGGTGAGATAGCATGGGAGGTAAGGCGTTTGCCTTGCATGCAGAAGGTCAGTGGTTCGAATCCCGGCATCCCATATGCCCGCCCCCCAGCCTGCCAGGAGCGATTTTTGAGCATAGAGCCAGGAGTGGCCCCTGAGCGAAGCCAGGTGTGACCCAAAAACCAAAAACAAACAAAAACAAAACAAAGAAAACCAGTAGAAAACGAGTCTATAAGCATCAACATTGTGTAACTTTGTTGTAATTTTGTTTTATTTAGTTTTATTTATGTCTGTTCTAGCAACCAACAATACAGAGTATCTTTTTTCTTTTTCTTTTTTTTTTTTTTTTTTTTTTTTTGGTTTTTGGGTGCTCAGGAGTTACTCCTGGCTCCACACTCAGAAATCACTCCGAGCAGGCTCGGGGAACCATATGGGATGCCGGGATTCGAACCAATGACCTTCTGCATGAAAGGCAAACGCCTTACCTCCATGCTATCTCTCCGGCCCCATTACAGAGTATCTTTACAAATAGTAATGTAAGTGCTGAAGGAAAGTGAGTTTAGCGCCCTAAGAGAGCAAATACATTGTCATCTCCTTTTTTTTTTCTTTTTTTTGCTTTTTGGGCCACATCCAGTGATACTCAGGGGATACTCCTGGCTAAGCGCTCAGAAATTGCTCCTGGCCGGTGGTGCTAGAGGTATGGTGTCTGCCTTGCAAGCTCTAGCCTAGGATGGTGGTTCGATTCCCGGCATTTCTTATGGTCCCCACAAGCCAGGGGTGATTTCCGAGCTTATAGCAAGGAATAACCCCTGAGAGCTGTCGTGTGTGACCCAACCCCCCTACCCAGAAAAAAGAAATTGCTCCTGGCTTGGGGAAACATATAGGACATGGGGGGGGGGGATCGAACTTCGGTCCATCCTAGGTTAGCTCATGCCAGGCAAACACCCTACGGCGTGAGCCACCGCTTTGGCCCCCCTCCTTCATTTCTATTCACCTAAGAAATAGAAATACTTTTCATTTTTGGGTCAGAGCTAGCAGTGCTTCCGGCTTACTTACTCCTGACTTACTCCCTTATGGAAATGCTTGGGGACCATATATAGTGCTGTGAATGGAACATGAGTCAGCTGAACACAAGGCAAGAGCCTTAACCCATCTTTCCTCCTCCTCCTCCTCTTCTTCCTACTCTTTCTCCTTCTTCTTTCCCTCCTCCTCCTTCTTGTCCTCCACCTCCTCCTTTTTACTCCTCTTCCTCCTCCTAGTGAACAGGGTTCATTCCTACTGTGTTCAAGGGATTGTATGTGTGACCCCAAGCTGAGCACACATAAGACAAGCATTCAACCCACTCTGCTACCTCTCCAGCCCCATTCTCTGTTTAGTAGCATTTCTACCCATCCCTGTCCCTTCCTGGTGATGCTGCTGTGATTAGGGCCCTGGCTCAGGGCTATTGTCAGCAGGGTTAAGACACTTTGGCCTCAGTCCATGTTTGGTTGTGGCTCTGTTCATCACATATGTTGTAATGATGCTGGGGACTTGGGCTTGTGGGTGGTCTGGGATCAAACTCACGGCCTCACCACCTGCACACTTGCAAGGCAGGATCTGTTCTGCTGTTGCCTTCTCCAGAGCTCCCAGGCACCCTGTTTGGGTTAAAGCAGCCAAGAAAGCTGCTCTGGGGAGGTGACCTACAAGAGTACTCAAGTCAAACAGTGTGTTTGTGTGCTGTTTAATGTGTCTGAGTTGTGTGTATCTGTGGTATGTGTGTGGTATGAATACATAAGATACATGTGCTATGCATGTACTTGGTGTGTGTATACACATGTGTCATGCATGTGATTTGTCACATGTGGCATATGTACTCGATGTGTGTGGCATGGATACATGACCTTTCTGTGTCTATGCCATATGCATGGTATGTATGTGTATGTGAAGTGCAATGACAGACATGCTGTGATCAGGTTTCACTGCAAAACAAACTATGTGAAGGTGGTAAAGGCTAGCCTGCAGCTAAGAGTGTGAAGTGTTCTGGAAACTTCCAAGAGATCTGTGTCACTGGGGTGTAGTTAGCACTGGGCTGAGACTAAGAGGCAGGGAATGGGGATAGAAACCACATCTGTAAGAACCTCTTTGGCCTTAAGGCTTTTGCATTTGGACCTCAGAGAGCTCCCATGGTTCCTACTGTATCAGATCCCTGGCTCCACATGGTCCCTTATTGCCCCCCAAAGTAGCCCACAACACCACCATTCCCAGACCAAAAAAAAAAGATTTTGGATTTTACCTGCAAGAGAAGCCACAGCGTGGCTGGGGGGGGACCATGACCTGGACTTGTATTTGGAGAAATCCCCGGGTATGATGGGAAATGGAGTGGATAGGGGAGTCGATCACCAGCTTTGTGGAACCCCACACTCCCTGGAATTACCTCCATTCATTAGAGCAAACCTTTCCTTTGGAGACCTTTTTTAGGGGGTGGGTCATACCCAGTGGTGCTCAGGAATCAGTCCTGGCAGGCTTGGGGAATCCTACTGAATGGCAAAGATCAAACCCAGGTTGACACCCTATGGACTGGCTATCTCTTCAGCTCCTTTGTAGATGTTTTATTTATTTTGGGGGATGGAGGTCTGCCAAGCAGTGCTCAGGAGCCTCAGGACCACTTCTGTGATACTCAGCCTGGCTATGTGGGATGTTTCATGCTTAGGCCAGCTTCATGACTCAGTGCTACATAGATCTAGTGGTATTCAGGGGACACCACATCCATACTAGGCAATGTTTGGGGGCCTTGCAGTGCTGGGGATCAAGCTCTGGTCCTCACATATAGTGAGGCATATGCCATAGCAGGCAGGGCATTTGTCTTGCACGTGTTCAAACCAAGTTCAATCCCTAGCATTCCATATGGTCCCCTGAACCTGCCAGGAGTGATTTCTGAGTGCAGAGCTAGGAGTTACCCTTGAGCGCCGCTAGGGGTGGCTCCAAAACAAAATAGCAACAAAAAAAGTTGTGGTGATCACAGGACTAGAGCAATGGTACAGCAGGGAGGGCAGAAGGCTTGCATGAGGCTGACCCCAGTTTGAGCTCAGCAACCCGTATTGTTGTCCCTTGAGCACCACTAGGAGTAGTTCTTAAGTATAGAGTGAGCCTCAAGTGTCACTGAGTGTGGCCCTAAAACAAAACAAAACAAAAATCAAACAAACAAAAGGTTGTGATCAGAAAGGACTTCAGATAGAAGGAATTTATTGTTGATTTCTAGGAGCTAGGCATGAGATTAAACTTAGGTTTCTGGCTTCCTCCCTCAGGGAGCCTTCCAAAATGCTCTGCAGCAAGAATCCTAATTTTAATTAGCTATAGCTACTCCTGGGAGTACGTCGGGTCACTTCAGTGTGCTGGGGACCATGAGAAGTGTGCCCTGCAGGATTTCTACAGAAGTGCGTTGTGAGGGAGAAGGGCTCTGGGCGAAAGGAGACCCAGGTTCAGGGCAGCAAGGGCACATGGGATACTGGGGTTACAAACAGGGAAGCTGGGCTCAGGGCCTGTGAACTTGTTTGTGTGATTTGTTTTGTTTTGGGGCCACACCCAGCTGTGCTCTTCGCTCAGGGATCACTTATGACAGTGCTCAGGGTACCACATGGGATGCTGAGGGTAAATCTCAGGTTGTTTTCTTTTGGTTTTGGGGTCATACCTAGCAGTGATTAGGAGTTACTCCTGGATCTGCACTCAGCAATCACACCTGGAGGACACGGGACCATATGGTATGCGGGGATTGAGCCCGGGTTGGCCACATGCAAGGCAAATGCCCTACCTGCTGTACTATCTTTCCAGCCCCAAACCTGGGCTGTTTGTATGCAAAGCAAGAGCCCTATCAGCTGAACTATCTCTCTGGTCCCCAAACCTAGTGGTATAGACAAGAACTTTGGAGGCACACAAATTCAGAGCAGGATTGGCACTGGCCCTGCATGGCCACTAAAGTTTCCAGCAAGAGACACAGGCTGAGAATTCAAGGACTGGATTTGGGGTACAGTAGCAGCAGAAAGTGGAACTGAAACCCAGGGAACACTCCCTGGGTGCTCCTTGGAATTGCAATGGCATGATTTGCTCTGATGAGGTGATCACTGGGGACCCTCAAGACAGCAATGCATGACCGTCAGTCCCTATGCAGGGTAAGACAGAGTCCCCCAAACCTGCCATTGGCACCTGGAGATGGTTAGAAAGAAGACAGACTTTCAATGTTGACTCAGGAGCAAGCTTCAGAGTTTATTGCTTGGGGCCGGAGAGATAGCATGGAGGTAAGGCATTTGCCTTTCATGCAGAAGGTCATTGGTTCGAATCCCAGCGTCCCATATGGGCCCCCCCCCCCCCCGGCCTGCCAGGAGCAATTTCTGAGCATGGAGCCAGGAGTAACCCCTGAGCACTGCCAGGTGTGACCTCCCCCCAAAAAAAAAAAAAGAAAAGAAAAGAAAGCAGAGCTTATTGCTTAACACCATGGAGACAGGGTCAGGAGTGTGGTAGGAAAAAGGGTCAGGCAAAGAATCTCGCCCTTAACTTGCAAGCAGATGGTGTCTCTTGTACCTCCTGCAAGGGATGTGGGAGGGACTCAGAGAAAGGGAGGTGGTGGCTCAACAAAAAAACTCTTGCTTTGCTAGTGTGAGGCCCTAGGTTTGATCCCCAGCACTGACCTAAACAAAATGAAACAAAAGATCCAGAGATTATGGATGGGGCAGAGTGGAATCATGGTAAAGTGGTTTGACGTTTTTAGGGGGTGAACGGTGAAGCTCAGATGAGTGACCTGAGAATGGACATGGAATAAAAAGTAGAGATCAAGAAGGTTAGCCTTAAGTGTTTTAGTGAAAGAATAGTTTTTGGGGCCCAGAGAGATAGCACAGAGGCATTTGCCTTGCAAGCAGCCGATCCAGGACCAAAGGTGGTTGGTTCGAATCCCGGTGTCCCACATGGTCCCCCATGCCTGCCAGGAGCTATTTCTGAGCAGACAGTGAGGAGTAACCACTGAGCACCACCGGGTATGGCCCAAAAACCAAAAAAAAAAAAAAAAAAAAAAAAGAAAGAATAGTTTTCTTTTGGGGAGACCACACCCAGCGATGCTCAGGGGTCATGCTTGGCGGTGCTCAGGGGACCATATGTGGTGCCAATATTGAACCCAGGTCAGCTGTGTGCAAAGCAAGTGCTGTACTATTTGCTGGATTGTCTTTCTTGCCCTGTGTAGAAGTTTTGTTTCTTGGTTTTGTTTTATGGTTGTTTTTTTCCCCCATGTTCCACTCCAGCCCTATTCAGTACTAGTTTGGGTGTTTTGGGCTTCAAGTGTCAGAAAACCCAATTGGAGTTCAAGTCTGCTGGACCTTTCTTGTGGGGGACAGTATTTGAGCCACACTTTGCTGTGCTAGGAATCACTCTTGGTGGTACTCAGGATCCATATGTGGTGCCAGCAATCTAACTGGGCTTAGCTATGTGTGAGGCAAGTTTTTATATAATTTTTCTTAAGTAATAAATATCTGGGCCCGAAGAGATAGCACAGCGGTGTTTGCCTTGCAAGCAGCCGATCCAGGACCAAAAGTGGTTGGTTCGAATCCTGGTGTCCCATATGGTCCCCCGTGCCTGCCAGGAGCTATTTCTGAGCAGACAGCCAGGAGTAACCCCTGAGCACCGCCGGGTGTGGCCCAAAAAACAAAAAACAAAACAAAAAAAAAAGTAATAAATATCTATTGAGAATTCCTGGATTAGTGATTATTGTCTCCAACTAGAGGGAGGAACCAACATTGTTAGAAATGTCCAAGAAATGGCACTGAGACTGTCCCAGTCTTCTTGGCCAACACAAGGGAGGAAGGTCAGTGTTCATTCATCTTTTTTTGTTTATTTGTGTTTTGAGCCACACCCAGTAGCTCAGGGGTTACACCTGGCTCTGTAATCAGAAATCGCTCCTGGCAGGCTGGGGGACCATATGGAATGCTAGGGATCGAACCCACATCTGTCCCGGGTCTCTGCATGCAAGACAAACACTGGCCTCAGTTTTCATTCATCTTTATCCTTCATCAGGATACTGAGATGTGTCTGTGGACCCATGCTGGTTCCTCAAACACTAGGGAAAAGGAGACTTACCTTATTACCAGGCTCATTTCTTTTTTTTCTTTTTTACAGAGTTGGTCACATGCAATTAAATGCCTTAAACCCTTTACTAGCTCTCTGGCCTAAGACAGTCTTTTATTTATTTATTTTTGGTTTTTGGTTTTTGGGTCACACCCGGTGGTACTCAGGGGTTACTACTGGCTGTCTGCTCAGAAATAGCTCCTGGCAGGCACGGGGGACCATATGGGACACCGGGATTCGAACCAACCACCTTTGGTCCTGGATCGGCTGCTTGCAAGGCAAATGCCGCTGTGCTATCTCTCTGGGCCCCTAAGACAGTCTTGACTTTTTATTTTTATTTTTTTCTGGATCACACCAGCAGTGCTCAGGGCTTATGCCTGACTCTGCACTCAGGAATTACTCCTGGTTGTGCATGTTGGGGATCAAACCTGGGTTAGCTTTGTGCAAGGCAAGCAACCTACACGCTATGCTATTGCTCTGGCCTCCACCAGGCTCTTTTCTTTCCTTTTGTTTTTGTTTTTGTTTTTTGGGCCACACCTGGCGTTGCTCAGGGGTTACTCCTGGCTGTCTGCTCAGAAATATCTCCTGGCAGGCATGGGGGACCATATGGAACACCTGGATTCGAACCAACCACCTTTGGTCCAGGATTGGCTGTTTGGAAGGCAAACGCCAGGCCCGTTCTTTTCTTATCCTTGATGAGACTGTTACTTCCCTGGGTGAGACTTTCATCCTGGAAGTTCACCACGAGGTTATCAGTAGTGAGATAGATCTGGTTCTGGGATGTGGGGATCGTCTGGTTCTTATGCAGTTGGAAGTAGCCAAGGTTCCCACTCAGCAGCACGGCATGAGTTTTAGCCCCTCTACTGTCTATCTCTCCAGACTTCAGAGCTGCTAGGAAATAAGTGTTATTTAAGAAAAAAAAAAAAAAGGCAGGAGCCGGAGAGATAGCACAGCAGCGTTTGCCTTGCAAGCAGCCGACCCAGGACCTAAGGCGATTGGTTTGAATCCCAGCGTCCCATATGGTCCCCATGCCTGCCAGGAGCGATTTCTGAGCATAGAGCCAGGAATAACCCCACAGCGCTGCCAGGTGTGGTCAAGAAAAGGAAGGAAGGAAGGAAGGAAGGAAGGAAGGAAGGAAGGAAGGAAGGAAGGAAGGAAGGAAGGAAGGAAGGAAGGAAGGAAGGAAGGAAGGAGGAAGGAAGGAAGGAAGGAAGGAAGGAAGGAAGGAAGGAAGGAAGGAAGGAGGAAGGAAGGAAGGAAGGAAGGAGAGAGAAAGAAAGAGAGAGAGAGAAAGAAAGAAAGAGAGAAAGAAAGAAAGAGAGAAAGAAGAAAGAAAGAGAGAGAAAGAAGGAAGGAAGGAAGAAAGTAAAAAAAGAAAGAAAGGAAGAAAGATAGAAGAAAGAAAGAAAGAAAGAGAGAGAGAGAGAATGAAAGATAGAACGAAAGAACGGAAGAAAGAAAGAAGAAAGAAAGAAAGAAAGAAAAAGAAGAAAGAAAGAAAGAAAGGAAAGAAAGAGAGAAAGAGAAAGAAAGAAAGAAAGAAAGAAAAGAAAGAAAGAAGAAAGAAAGAAAGAAAGAAAGAAAAGAAAGAAAGAAAGAAAGGAAAGAAAGAGAAAGAGAAAGAGAGAAAGAAAGAAAGAAAGAAAGAAAAGAAAGAAAGAAAGAAAGAAAGAAAGAAAGAAAGAAAGAAAGAAAGAAAGAAAGAAAGAAAGAAAGAAAGAAAGAAAGGAAAGAAAGAGAAAGAGAAAGAGAAAGAGAGAAGAAAGAGAGAGAAAGAAGAGAGAGAAAGAGAAAGAGAGAGAAGGAAGGAAGGAAGGAAGGAAGGAAGGAAGGAAGGAAGGAAGGAGAGGGAGGGAAAGAAAAAAATTGATCAAATTAAGAATAACTTAAATAATGACAAATTGTGTTTTGTTGTTGTTGTTATTACTTTTTTTTTTTTTTTTGGCCATACCCAGAAGTGCTCTATGCTCAGGGATCACTCCTGGCAGGCCTGGGGGACTATGAGGGGTGCAGGGGTCTGAATCTGGGTCAGCTGTGTGCCTGCCGTACTATCATACTATCTTTCCGACTCCAAAGGCCAAATTGTGGTGGGTAGGTGTGCACGTGTGTCATGCTCAGGTGCAAAGAATGGAACCTAGTATCTCATGCATTCTACCTCTGAACTACTGACCTGCCTGCACCCACATAAGAACATCTGTTATCTCACTTACTGAGAAGTTTGGGCACCTGGTAAGCCAGACTGCCTCATTCAGCATCTTAGTTATCACTTCAAGAACTCTGGTTCAAGCCCACTTTCAATCTGCTAGAACATCTTCCTAGTCCTAAACTGGCTATAATGGTTCCAGCCTTCACAGCAGACGGCAGGCAAAGAACTGACCATATAGCCACCCCTTCTGTGATTAGGAAAAACCTTCTGAGGAGGCCTCTAGCCTGTTTCTCACCCTCTCTCACAGCTGTGTGACCTGAAGATGAGTGCCTCCAGAGCTTGTCTGTTTTATTGGATACAGCAAGTTGTTGCAAGTTGGTCTGTGTAAGATACTTCCAACAGTACCTGGCACATGATTGGTATGATTGTGTCAATATTTTTTATCATTATCTGAAGGAAAGAATTACTTTATAGTTCTGATCTAATCAGCTTCTTGGTGGGACAATTTGTACAGATAATGGTTGGGCTCAATTGAGATCCATCAGCAAGGCTGGAGAGAGGCTCCGTTAGAAGCTATGGCTAGTGAAGGAAACTTGAAACATCATGTTAAAAGGAAAAATTAATTTTTTGGTGGGGCCAATACCTCGCATTGCTCAGGGGTTACTCCTGCTTCTGGAAATCATTCTTGGCAGGCTTGGGGAACCATATATATGCCAAACCTGGATCAAACCTGGGTTGGCCATGTGCAAGGCAAACGCCCTACCCGTTGTGCTATTCTCTGGCCCCCAACAGGGGAAAATCAGGCATGGGGAATGGGTATTACTCAGCCAACAAGATTGGCTACCTATGTTTTGTTGTTTTGAGCCAGCCTTATCAACATGTGAAAAACACAGTTGTATTTGTATGTAGTTTTTTCTTTTTAAAAATTTATTCTAAAAAAAAATAATAAAAAAAAAATTTATTCTGGGGTCGAAGTGATAGCACAATGGGGTAGGGCGTTTGCCTTTCATGCAGTCAGTCTGGTTCAATTCCCGGCATCCCATATGGTCCCCCAAACCAGCCAGCAGTGATTTCTGAGCACAGAACCTGAGCGTCATCAGGTGTGCCTCCCAAAACAAAACAAAAACGGAAAACAAATTTATTCTTTTTTTAATTAAAATATTTTGTTTGCTAGTTTTAGGAGACACATCTGGCAGGGCTATGGTGGCCATGTGGGGTGCCAGGAAGTGAAACTGGGTCCACTGGGTTTAAAGCAAGCATTTGAATCCATCTACTATTACTTCAAGCCCACCTATTTTTCTTTTTGGACCTCACCAACTAAGTCCAGAATTTATTCCCAGTTCTGTGTTGTTGGGGGGGGGGGGTCACTCCTGGTGGTGCTAGGGAATACCTACTCCCTTTTCCCTCTTCTTTTTTCTCCCTCTCCTCCATCCCCCCTTCCTTCCTATCTTTTTTTTTGTGTGTGGTTTTTGGGTCACACCCAGCAGTGCTCAGGGGTTATTCCTGGCTCCAGGCTCAGAAATTGTTCCTGGCAGGCATGGGGGACCATATGGGACTCCGGGATTCGAACAAATGACCTCCTACATGAAAGGCAAACGCCTTACTTCTATGCTATCTCTCTGGCCCCCTTCCTTCCTATCTTTCTCCTCTTTCCCTCTCTTCCCTCACTCCCTTCTCTCTTCCCCTTCTGTTAGGGTTCGAGTTGACACCCGGCACTGAGAATCAAAGACCACCTTCAATAATGCAAGGTGCAAAAGGAAGTTTATTTGGTTAACCAAGGTCCGAGTCTCATCCCACTAGAGGAATCTTGGCAAGGACCCCGAGTCCAATCTTCAAGCATTTTATATAGAAATTACAAGCATTAAAAGAAATTTTTTGTTTGTTTGTTTTTTGGATCACACCCGGTTGTGCTCAGGGGTTCCTCCTGGCTCTACGCTCAGAAATAGCTCCTGGCAGGCTCGGGAAACCATATGGGATTCTGGGATTCAAACCTCCATCCTTCTGCTTGCAAGGCAAACACCCCATCTCCATGCTATCTCTCCAGCCCCCAACATTAACAGAATATTAACAGAACAATCATTTCATTATATAGTTGTCTTAATTTATCACTGATTTTTCTGGATCAATCTTGGCTGTCTAGGGATACTATCATTCGAACCCTGGTTGTCCAGGGTGGAGGGATCTCTGATTTAGACTTTTGGTTGTTAAGGGAGACTTTTTCCAAGCTCACTCAACCCCTAGTTCCTGGAGGAACTAGGGGCACCAACTTCGGTTTTATTTCTGAGCTAACTCTTTCTCTGCCTTCAGCCAGGAGTGATAAAGTACACTTTACTAGGGTTTGGGCTTGTCTTAGTATATAGTTCCTTATCATGGACTTAGGGGAGAATCTTGGTTCTTTTTTTCTTTCTTTTTTTTTTTTTTTTATTTTGTTTTGTTTCCTTCTAGATCTCTTTTTTTTTTAATGTTTTTTTTTAATTTATTTAAACACCTTAATTACATACATGATTGTGTTTGGGTTTCAGTCATGTAAAGAACACCACCCATCACCAGTGCAACATTCCCATCACCAATGTCCCAAGTCTCCCTTCGCCCCACCCGACCCCCGCCTGTACTCTAGACAGGCTCTCCATTTTCCTCATACATTCTCATTATTAGGACAGTTCAAAATGTAGTTATTTCCCTAACTAAACTCATCACTCTTTGTGGTGAGCTTCCTGAGGTGAGCTGGAACTTCCAGCTCTTTTCTCTTTTGTGTCTGAAAATTATTATTACAAGGGTGTCTTTCATTTTTCTTAAAACCCATAGATGAGTGAGACCATTCTGCGTTTTTCTCTCTCTCTCTGACTTATTTCACTCAGCATAATAGATTCCATGTACATCCATGTATAGGAAAATTTCATGACTTCATCTCTCCTGACAGCTGCATAATATTCCATTGTGTATATGTACCACAGTTTCTTTAGCCATTCGTCTGTTGAAGGGCATCTTGGTTGTTTCCAGAGTCTTGCTATGGTAAATAGAGCTGCAATGAATTTAGGTGTAAGGAAGGGGTTTTTGTATTGTATTTTTGTGTTCCTAGGGTATATTCCTAGGAGTGGTATAGCTGGATCGTATGGGAGCTCGATTTCCAGTTTTTGGAGGAATCTCCATATCGCTTTCCATAAAGGTTGAACTAGACAGCATTCCCACCAGCAGTGGATAAGAGTTCCTTTCTCTCCACATCCCCGCCAACACTGTTTATTCTCAATCTTTGTGATGTGTGCCATTCTCTGGGGTGTGAGGTGGTATCTCATCGTTGTTTTGATTTGCATCTCCCTGATGATTAGTGATGTGGAACATTTTTTCATGTGTCTTTTGGCCATGTGTATTTCTTCTTTGTCAAAGTGTCTCTTCATTTCTTCTCCCCATTTTTTGATGGGGTTAGATGTTTTTTTCTTGTAAAGTTCTGTCAGTGCCTTGTATATTTTGGAGATTAGCCCCTTATCTGATGGGTATTGGGTGAATAGTTTCTCCCACTCAGTGGGTGGCTCTTGTATCTTGGGCACTATTTCCTTTGAGGTGCAGAAGCTTCTCAGCTTAATATATTCCCATCTGTTAATCTCTGCTTTCACTTGCTTGGACCCGGCAGCACTCAGGGGTTACTCCTGGCTCCACCTCAGAAATCTCTCCTGGCAGGCTCGTGGGGGGGGGAGGGGGGACCATATGGGATGCCGGGATTCAAACCACCAACCTTCTGCATGAAAGGCAAACGCCTTACCTCCATGCTATCTCTCCGGCCCCAGAATCTTGGTTCTTACATTTCTTCCTTCTTTTCTTCTCTCCTTCCTTCTTTCTCCCCCCTCCCCCCATTCTCCCCTTCTCCCTCTCTCTTTTCCTTCATCATTCCCTCATTCTTTTGGTTTGGGACCATCAACAGACAGTGTTAAGGGCTTACTCCTGCCCTTGCACTCAGGAATCCGTTATACAGTACTGAGGATCAAGAGGTGTCAGACAATGTCTTCATCCTTGAACTACCTTTAATTCCATTCCCTTTCTTTTTCTTTTTTGGTTCTTTTTTGTTTGTTTGTTTTGTTTTTGGACCACACCCATGATGCTCAGGGGTTACTCCTGGCTATTCGGTCAGAAATCGCTTCTGGCTTGGGGGAACATATGGGATGCCGGGGATCGAACCAAGGTCCATCCTGGATCAGACACGTGAAATGCAAATGCCCTACCGCTGTGCTAGCGCTCCGGCTCGCTCCATTCCCTTTTTTTTTTTTCATCTCTATACTTATAAAATACTTGCCAAAAAGCATAAGGGACTTTAGAGCAATAATAGTACAGTGGGTAGGATACTTGCCTTTCACATGGCTGATCTGGGTTCATCTCCTCTTACCCCATATGGTCCCTTGAGCCCATCAGGAGTGATCCCTGAGTGAAGAACCAGGAGTAAAATCCTGAGCATCTCTGGGTGTGGCCCAAAAACAAAACAAGGAGGTAAAAGAAATACCTGCCCCTTAGCTTCTCCAAATCTCTCTTCACCTCTCTCTTAGCTGCACTGTCAGTATCAGGTCCAGGAAATTAATACCTTTTCTTTGGAGGTTGAAGTGATAGCACATTGGTAGGGTATTTGCCTTGCATGCATGCAGCCACACCAGAGGGACCTTGATTTGATTCCTGACATCCTATATGGTCCCTCGAGCCTGCCATTATCGATTTCTGAGTGCAGAGCCAGGAGTAACCCCTGAACGCAGCCAGGTGTGACCCAAAACCCCTTTTCTTTGTTTATTTGGGGGTCATACCCAGTGGTGCTCAGGACTTCTGACACTCAGGAATCACTCCTGGCAGAATCAGAGACCATATGGGGTCCCAGGGATCAAACCCAGGTCAGTCTAGAGTCTTACTCACTATACTATCTCTCAATCCATAATAATCTTTTTTTTTTTTTTTTAGTTTTTGGTTTTTGGGTCACACCTGGTGGCTCTTAATGGTTACTCCTGATTCTGTGCTCAGAAGTTACCCCTGAAAGTCTTGGGTGACCACATGGGATGCCGGAGATTGAATCTAGGTTAGCCTCATGCAAGGCAAATGTCCTACGCACTGTGCATCACTCTGACCCCTCAACCCATAATTCTAATAGCCTCCATACCATCTTTGTGCAAATTTTGCCACTATGCCTGATGTCCAACCAGGACCACAAGGATTAACTCTTACATATGGTTCTCATTATAAACACCATTTGAAAGCAGCAGGGTTAATCACAGACCAAACTATATTTTTATTGTTTGTTTGTTTGTTTGTTTTTGGGCTACACCTGGCAGTGCTCAGGGATTCTCCTGGCTCTGCACTCAGAAATCTCTCCTGGCAGGCTAGGGACCATAGAGGATACTGGGAATCAAACCCGGGTCTGTCCCGGGTCAGCCATATGCAAGGCACGTGGATTTGATCCCAGGCACTGTATGATCCCCAAGCACCAATAGAAGTAACCCTGAATAGCAAGCAGGGTGTGGCTCATAAACAATCCCCCAAACCTCAAAGATCTAAAATCAAAAAATTTCTTTCAGGTGTTATTTTGGGGTGTCAGTGGGGCACATTTATTTTTTTTTCCGGGTCACACCCAGCAGCGCTTAGGGGTTACTCCTGGCTCTACGCTCAGAAATCACTCCTGGCAGCCACAGAGAACCATATGGGATGCCGGGATTCGAACCACCGTCCTTCTGCATTCAAGGCAAATACCTTAGCTCCATGCTATTTCTATGGTCCCAGTGGGGATTATTGAAAGTGCATGAACCTTTTTGTTTTGGGTTTTGTTTTTGGGCCACACCAGGCATTGCTCAGGGGTTTCTCCTGGCTCTGCATTCAGAAGTCGCTCCTGGCAGGCTTGGGGGACCATATGGGATGCCAGAGATCGAATCCAGATCCGTCCTGGGTCAGAAACTTACAAGGCAAATGCTCTACTGCTGTGCTATCAATCTGGCCCCTTTGAACCTTTTTGAGGGTGGAGGACCCTCTTCAGACTGGGTACGTGGGGGACCATGGGGGCCAAGGAACAAACCCTAGATGCCAGCCAGTATGTAGAGTATGTGCTTTTGTCCTTCAATCCATCCCTCTTGGTCCCTGTGAACATTTTTGTTTGTTTGTTTGTTTATTTTTGGGTTACTCCTGGCTCGGTGCTCAGAAATGCCTGACAGTGCCCAGGGGACTATATGGAATGCTGGGGATTGAACCTATGTTATCCACAAGCTAAAGCAAATACCCTACTTGCTGTACTCTCTCTCCAGCTCCTTTGTGAACATTTTAAAAATTGTGAAGTATAGAGGGAAGTTGCTTTCTAGAAAACTATACTAATTGACACAATTGAAAAGCAATGAAAGAACCTGCCCCATCTTCCCATTTCCAAAGAAATCTTCAGGATTTTATGATTGTTCCTGCAAGTGCCATACTTGCTGTGCTATTGCTCTGATATTATTGTTGTTCATTTGTTTGTTCATTTGAGGTCTTATCTGGCAATGCTCAGCAGCTACTCCTAGTTCTGCACTCAAGAATCACAAAGGATTGTGAGAGCAGCTGAGTGATAGCACAGCTGTAGGGCATTTGCCTTGCATGCTACCAACCGTGGACATGGCCCAGGTTTGTTTCCTAGCATCCCATGTGGTTCCCTGAGCCTGCCAAGAGTGATTTCTGAGCGCAGAGCCAAGAGTAACTCCTGAGCACCACCAGATGTGCCCCCACCCCCGATAAAAACAACAAAAACAAAGAGTTGTGAGACCTTATGGGATGCTTTGGATCAAAGCTGCATGTCTGGCCCCTCTTTTTGTTTGTTTGTTGGGTTCACTCAGTGGTGCTAAGGACTCCTGGCAGGCTCAGAGGACCTTATGGAATGCCAGAGATCAAACTTGGATTTTTTTTGTTGTCCCTCATTTCACAATATAGACCAGGCAAAGGGCCTGGGTTGAGGAGTATATGGGGTGCATTTACTGTACCTCCTCTTTCTATACAGTGTAAAGAACACAGCCTGTGGTAAGAATTGGGAGGTCTTATCTTTTTTTAAGATATATATATATATATATATAATCTTTCACCAGTACAATATTCCCATGACCAATATCCCAAGTGTCCTTCCTCCCCACCCCACACCAGCCTGTACTCTTGACAGGCTTTTTTTTTTTTTTTTTTTTTTTTTTTTTTTTTTTTTTTGGTTTTTGGGCCACACCCGTTTGATGCTCAGGGGTTACTCCTGGCTATGTGCTCAGAAATCGCCCCTGGCTTGGGGGGACCATATGGGACGCCGGGGGATCGAACCGCGGTCCTTCCTTGGCTAGCGCTTGCAAGGCAGACACCTTACCTCCAGCGCCACCTACCCGGCCCCAAAGAGAAGTGACAGTCAAATCTTTTTTTGTTTTTGTTTTTGGGCCACACCCGGCGACTCTTGACAGGCTTTTTACTTCCCTCATTCAGTCACATTTTGTTATGATAGTTCTCAGTGTAATTATTTCCGTGACTGCACTAAATGATCCCTGTGGTGAACTTCATGTGAGGAGCTGGACCCTCCAGTCCTCCTCTATTTTGTCTCTGAGAATCATTACACAAATGTTTTTCATTTTTCTCAAAACCCATAGATGAGTGAGATCATTCTGTGTTTATCTCTCTCCCTCTGACTTATTTCACTCAGCATAATAGATTCTATATACATTCATGTATAGGAAACAAGTAAAAGCAGAAATAAATAGATGGGATTATAGTAAGCTGAGAAGCTTCTGCACCTCAAAGGAAATAGTGCCTATAATACAAGAGCCACCCACTGAGTAGGAGAAACTATTCACCCAATACTCATCAGATAAGGGATTAATATCCAAAATATACAAGGCACTGATAAAACTTTACAAGAAAAAAAATCTAACCCCATCAAAAAACGGGGAGAAGAAATGAACGGACACTTTGACAAAAAAGAAATACAAATGGCTAAAAGGCACATGAAAAAATGCCCCACATCACTAATCATCAGGGAGATGCAAATCAAAACAACTATGAGGTACCATCTCATGCCACAGAGATTGGCACACATCACAAAGAATGATAACAAGCAGTGCTGGCGGGGATGTGGAGAGAAAGGAACTCTTATCCACTGCTGGTGGGAATGCCATCTGGTCCAACCTTTGTGGAAAGCGATATGGAGATTTCTCCAAAAGCTGGAAGTTGAGCTCCCATATGATCCAGCTATACCATTCCTAGGGATATATCCTAGGAACTCAAAAATACAAAAATCCCTTCCTCACACCTATATTCATTGCAGCATTGTTTACAATAGCCAGACTCTGGAAACAGCCTAAATGCCCCTCAAAAGATGAATGGTTAAAGAAACTATGGTACATATACACAATGGAATATTATGCAGCCATCAGAAGAGATGGAGTCAGACACTTTCAAGCACCTTACCTACTGGACTATTGCTCCAGCCCTCACTTGGAGTTACTTTGGTGTTGTCTATGAGGTACGGACCTCAATACTCTTTCCCTAAATTGCTGATGAGCCAAGCCCCTGTTTCTTCCCAGCACCATTAACTTCTAATTTCTTTCTGCTTCCCATTATCTATGAGCCACTTTAGTAACAATGCTGCATAACAAGCAAACCCCAGACTGAAGGGCCTGACTGCAGTGGTGAGCCTGTGATCAGCAGAGCTGGATGAACTTTTCTAGGCTGGGCTCATCACAGCCTACTCAGTTGCAGGATATGATTTGATGTGCTAGATTGGCTTCTTCCTCCTCTTCATATCAGCAATCAGTTGAGGAAGGTCCTCATGACCTGACATGAATACTGAGACAAAGGTCAACCTTGTCACACTTCATACTCCTGCCTGTCCATTGGCCAAAGCAAGTCCCAACACCAAGTTCAAATCAAGGATATTGGAGAATAGATGTCATCTCTTTTAGTGTCAAGTCGTATGCTAAAGGGCATGTTGACAGGAAGTGGAGAAGCTTTGAAAACTGAGAAGCAATCTCTTCACACACACACACACACACACACACACACACACACACACACACACACAACTTTCATGAAACTGGGTTGAGTAGAGATAAAGTATCCCCAGAATCTAGAAAGAAACCTCGGGCCAAGCAACATGTTTTTCTGTTTTGTTCTTTTTGCTTTGGGAACAATGCTCAGCAGTGCTTAAGGCTTGCTCCTGGCTCTGCACTCTGGGATCACTCCTGGCTATACTAGGACACAATGTTGTTGTTGTTGTTGTTTTGGTTTTTGGGCCACACCTGGCTGTCTGCTCAGAAATAGCTCCTGGCAGGACGGGGGACCATATGGGACACCGGGATTCGAACCAACCACCTTTGGTCCTGGATCGGCTGCTTGCAAGGCAAACACCACAGTGCTATCTCTCTGGGCCCCACTAGGGCACAATGTTGGGATCAATCTTAGGTCTGCCATGTGTAAGGCAAACACCGTGCCTGTTGTACCCTTTCCAGCTTTGCAAGGAACATTTTCTTGTTTTCTTTTTGCCACACCCGGCTATGCTCCTCCAGGCTAATTCCTGGCTCTATACTCCAGAATTGTTCCCAATCAGCTCAGAGGACCGTATTAGATGTTGGGGATCAAACTCAGGCCGACCATTTACAAAGTAAAAGCCCTGCCTGTTCTACTACCACTCTGACCACTCAGGGACATTGTTTTAAGGCAGATGATTCTCCAGTTTGCTCTGAGGGTGAGGACCAGTTGTGGAAAGAAAAACATACCTTTTTTGGTTTGATTAGGGCTACACCTGGGTGTGCTCAGGATTAACTCCTGGTTCTATGCTCAGGAATCATTCCTGGTGTTCCTTGGGGAACTATTTGGGGTGCCAGGGATCGAACCCACGTTGACTGCCTGCAAATCCAGTACCCAACCCATTGTACTACTTCTCTGACCTAAAAAATAGTTATAGATGAGAAGAGGCTAATAGTTACTTCATCTAAAAATTCATGTTAGGAGCAGAGCTGGAGCAGCTGGGTAGATAGGTAGGTAGGTAGGTCCCCAAATGATTACCGTATTTGCCGGCGTATAAGACGACTGGGCGTATAAGATGACCCCTAATTTAGCAGTTAAAACATAGGTTTAGGCCTATATTCGCTGTATCAGACAGAACGTTCCTTTGCTGCAACTGTATGTACCACAGTGAGCCAATCACAACAAGCAAAGGTTCAAAGGTTATACTATAATAGACTTCCTCTCTGACTCTGGCCCATCTGAGCAGGCTTTTTACAGTGTAGATTCGGGTCCAGAACATTGTCTAATTTGCATGCATCAAAAGCTTGGTTGGATTGGCTGATTTAGAGAGGCGGTCCGAGCAGCCTTGTAGTGATTGGTGCAGGATCGAGTTGGAAAATTCGTTAGACAATTTTCGTTTAGCGGCATATTGAAACATTTTTCAGGATATACTCAGCGTATAAGACGACCCCCGATTTTTGGTTAACTTTTTTTTTTGTTGTTTCAAAAGTTGTCTTATACACCGGAAAATACGGTACTTCTAAGAATTCTGGCTGAGGGCCGGAGTAATAGCACAGCTGTAGGGCATTGGTGAACTCGGAACAGGCCTGGGTTCAATCTCGGGCATCCCATAAGGCTCCCCTAGCCTGCCAGGAGTAACCCCTGAGCACTGCCCAAAAACCAAAAAGTGAAAAAAAATACTCTGGGGACCGGAGAGATAGCATGGAGGTAGGGAGTTTGCCTTGCATGTATGTAGAAGGATGGTGGTTTGAATCCCGGCATCCCATATGGTCCCCTTGTGCCTGACAGGAGCTATTTCTGAGCACAGAGCCAGGAGTAACCCCTGAGCACTGCCAGGTGTGACTCAACCCCCCACCCCCCAAAAAAAACCAACAACTCTGGTTGAAAGCATGAGTCAGAAGTTTCCAATAACTACTGCAGATGATGAGAGGCAACCTCAGTAACACCAAGAACTGCTCATCAGCCAGATGGGATTCTGGAGAGGGGGCCTGCAGTCACTTTCTCCAGACCTGGCTGGCACTAGGATAGTCACAGTGGTGGGCAGGTGGGTGTGGTGGATGGTTACCTAAAGTTGCCAGAACCAGAGACTGAAAATGCTGTGAACAGTTCAAGGAACTGTAGCCAATTACTGATAAGGAGAGAGGGACAGGCCAAAGAGCCACATTGTTTGAGGTGACTAGGGGAGTCATGTGGGATATTTGATGAGCAGGTCAGAGGAAGAGATGCTTGGATCTCCAGTAACCAGAGAGCATTTCAGCGTAACTGAGGGGCGTGACTGTGTGACTAGGCCATTGAAATTACACTCAAGGTCTTGGAATTGAGGCCAGGGCAGAGGTCAAGACTCATCTCTGCACAATGCAGACCTGTGGACTTCAGACAGAATTGCCAAATCTGAATGAGAACTCTGGGATCCCTTCCTTGGTTCCTTCCTTTCCTTCCTTCCTTTTCCTTTTGGGGGCCACACAGAATGGTGCCTGGTGTTACTTCTATTTCTGCTAATGATGCTTAGAGGACCGTATGGGATGCCAGGATTGAACCTGTGCAAGGCAAGCATCTTCCCGCTATACTATCATGCTTCTCTATTTTGGGAGTGGAGTGTGGGGAGGTTTGGGCCATACCTGGCATGCTCAGGAGTTATGCCTGGAAGGTTTAGGGGACTGTACAGGATGCCACTGATTGAACCTAGTTGGCCGCATGCAAGGCAAATGCCCTATCCACTGTACTATTCCCTGGCAAAGCTTTTCTATTTTAATAGGTTCCCTGGCTCCAGTCTTAGGCTCAAAAGAGTTAAGAACTATTGAGCTACCATGTTGTATGGGCCATGCTTGTTGAGTAGACCCAATGTCAGCAGTCGGAAGGAAAACTAAAGATTTGTGTCCTCTTGGTTGGGTCAATGAGTGGCCAATGGTTGATGATTGGGGGAGGGGAGGGCTTAGAGAGCAAGTTTTCTCATGACAATGCTCAGGGAATCATCAAACCCAGCCAGCTGTTATCATTCTGCATATAAAGCTCATTGTCTCTTGAGATATCACACTCCAACTCTGGAGAGAAATTGCTCAAGGAGACAGAAGGGGCAGTGAAGCAGATAGTATATACAGAGGTTAAGGTACTTGCCTTGCATGGGGCCAACCCTGGTTTAAACCCAGCACTGAATAGGGTATTTCTGAGCATTTTCAGGGGGGTAATTCCAGAGCACAGAGCTGGGATTAGCCTCTAAGCAATGCCAGATAAGGATGGAAGAAGGGAGGGGAGGAGGGAAGGAGGGAGAGAGAAAAGGAGGGAGGGAGGAGTGAACCTGACCTAGAATGGCAGATGACTAGGGTAAAAGGTGAAGGCAGAATGGAGGGAGGAATCAGAGAGGCTAGTCAGTCAGGTGGGGACTGTCTAGATGTGAGTAGTCAGAAAATGGGGATGGGAGGGTACCATATTTGCCAGTGTATAAGATGACCGGTCGTATATAGAAATTTTGCAGTTAAAATATAGGGTTAGGCCTATATTCGCTGTATAAGAAAGAATGTTCCTGTGCTGCAACTGTATGTACCACAGTGAGCAAATCATAACAAGCAAAGGTTATACTGTAATAGACTTCCTCTCTGACTCTGGCCAATCTGAGCAGGTTTTTTACAGTGTAGATTCGGTACAGAACATTGTCTAATTTGCATGCATCAAAAGCCTGCTTGGATTGGCTGAGTTAGAGAGGTGGTCCGAGCAGCCTTGCAGTGATTGGTGCAGGATCGAGTTGGAAAATTCGTTTTGTGGCAATATTCAGACAATTTTCGTTTAGCGGCATATTAAAACATTTTTCGGGATATACTTGGCGGATAAGACGACCCCCGATTTTCGGTTGACTTTTTTTTTGTTTCAAAAGTTGTCTTATACGCCGGAAAATACCGTATTTATTTCCAAGGCACCAGGATTCCAGCACTTACTGGGAAAGGGGAAAATGGGATGAAGAGATTGGGTGGGGGGACAATCTTCTCCTTCCCGGTCCAACCTCATCTCTCTTTTCTCTGCCATTCAAACAGCTCCAACCATCCTGGTCATCGCCATAGCCATCGTGGTCACCACCTCGCCACCATCTTCATCCTCACAAACTCCATCATCAATGCTTGCGAACACCCAAGTGCCAGTCTGGCTGCTGGCAGTCTGGCTGCTGGCAGTGTGCTGAGCTGTGCTGCGAAGACTGAGGCAGACCCTGCCTCTAAGGGTGGATTACAGACACCGAGGGGAGGAGGGAGTGAGAATGGACACCTGATGGTCCCCACTCAGGGGCCAGGAGACACTCCCACCCACCAAGGGAGATCCTCTAAAATTGTCCACCTCCTGACATGTTATTAAGGGGATCTTTCCCAACTGGGTCCAAGGAGCAAGCTGTAACCTCCACAGTACTCCCCCAAACTGTAGAGTTCATGGGCAAAGACCCCGTGTGTGGGTACCTTACACTAGCTGTATGCAGCAGCCTTCTCAAGATGAAGAAACTCGTGGTGCACAGAGCTTGCTCTCTTGAGGGGACCCTATACATTATTCCCACAGATATTCCAACCCACTGGCCAGACCAGGGACAGGTAGGTCTTTGACAGTCACAGTGCTTAGTGGCAGTAGGAAAACAGTCATTCATTCTTTTATTTATTTATTTTTGGTTTTTGGGTCACATCGGCGGCACTCAGGTTACTCCTGGCTCTGTGCTCAGAAATTGCTCCTGAGGGGCCGGAGCAGTGGCGCAAGTGGTAGGGCATTTGCCTTGCACACATTAACCTAGGACAGACCTAGGTTTGATCCCCCAGTGTCCCATATGGTCCCCCAAGCCAGGAGCGATTTCTGAGCGCACAGCCAGGAGTAACCCCTGAGCATCACTGGGTGTGCCCCCCACCAAAAAGGGAAATCGCTCCTGGTAGGCTCGGGGGACCATATGGAACAAACCTCCATCCTGAATCGGCTACTTGCAAGGCAAACACCCTACCACTGTGCTATCTCTCTAGCCCCAATCATCCATTCTTTTTTCTCTAGTCATCCATTCTTGATTTTTTAATTTTGGGCCACACCTGAAGATGCTTAGAGGGTTACTCCTGGCTCTGCTTTCTGGAATCACTCTTGGCAGCACTCGGAAGGACCAAATAGGATGCCAGGAGTAGAATCTGGGTTGGCTGTGTGCCCTACCAGCTATCACTCCAGCCCTCATTCATTTTTTTGTTTCTATCAATCACTTCATTCATGCTACAGTCCCTTCCTGACACTTGCTCTGGGCCAGGCTTGGCTCACTCCTTTCTTCCCCATACCTCCCCTCTACCTTTGGCTAAAGACAGGTCCCTCCCTGTCTTCCTGGTGCAGACTGACCAGGGAGGTGTCGGCCAGAACTACAAAATGACCTCAGACTCTGAAATATATCAAAAGAAGTATGTGCCAAAAGAGTTATGGAATAGTGATGGGGCCAGAGAAAATGCAACAGGCGGAGCAGTGGCGCAAGTGGTAGGGCATAGTGGTAGGGCAGAGAAAATGCAACAGGCGGAGCTCACTGCTTTGCACACAGGTGGCTTGGGTTCCATTTTCTGAGCACCAAGCCAGGAGCAGCCCCTGAGCACTACAGGCATACCCTGACCCTCCCCCTAATGAAAGGAGTCAGTGAGATAGTATAAGGTGCTTGCTTGACTGACCCCAAGTTGCTCCTCAATACCTCATATGACCCCACAGCCTGCCAGGGTGAGCCAGAAGTAAGTCCTGAGCATAGAGTTAGTAGCTAAACCTAAATATCACCATCATCTGATATGGTCTTTTGAATACCGCCATGAGTAACTTCTGAGCACAGACCCAGGAGTAACTCACAAAAACGTCAGGTGTGACCCAAAAACTAAAGAAAAATTTAAAATGGGGCTGGAGCGATATCACAGCATTAGGGCATTTGCCTTGCACGCAGTCATCCCCAGACGGACCCTGATTCGATCTTCAACATCCCATATGGTCCCCAAGCCTACCAGTAGTGATTTCTTTCCTTTCCTTTCCTTTCCTTTCCTTTCCTTTCCTTTCCTTTCCTTTCCTTTCCTTTCCTTTCCTTTCCTTTCCTTTCCTTTCCTTTCCTTTCCTTCCCTTCCCCTTCCCCTTCCCCTTCCCCTTCCCCTTTCCTTTCCTTTCCTTTCCTTCCTTCCTTCCTTTCTTTCTTTTTTTTGGCTTTTGGGTCACAGCCAGCTGCGCTCAGGAGATATTCCTGGCTCCACACTCAGAAATTGCCCCTGGCAGGCACAGGGGACCATATGGGATGCTGGGATTCAAACCACCATCCTTCTGCATGGAAGGCAGATGCCTTACCTTTAGGCTATCTCTCTAGCCCCACCAGTAGTGATTTCTGAGCATAGAGGTAGGGGTAACACCTGAGCACTGTTGGGTGTGACCCAACACCCCAAAAAAGAAAAAAGATAATGAAATTATTAATAATAATGATAGTGGGGTCGGAGCGGTGGTGCAGTGGTGGAGCATTGGCCTTGTATGTGGCTGACCTAGGATGGTCCGCAGTTCGATCCCCTGGTGTCCCATATGGTTCCCTGAGCCAGGAGCAATTTCTGAGCATAGAGCCAGGAGTAACCCCTGGGCATCTCCGGTGTGGCCCCAAAATCAAAATAATAATAATGATAATAATGATAGTAACGGTGAGGTGCTCTGTAAAGGTCTTCCAGAAGCCTTTCTGCTTTCATTGTTTGTAGAGCTTTTATCACCTTTGGTGATTCTCCTTTTTCAGATGTCAGGGATCCTCAGCCTCTGTGTTTCTGGCATTTGAGACTGCATAACTCATTGGTGATAGTAAAATGGACGTCTGGCATTATAGTGTGCTTCCCGGCATCCCTACTCTCTCTCTATTAAATGCCATATAGTCCTCCCTTGACACACACTTCAGTGGTAATGATGGGAAAAATACAAATCTCTGGACATGACCCCACATCTCTGGGAAGAACTGCCCTAGCTGTCAGCCCTCTGCCACCATTCAGCCCAGGTTCTGTCCAGCACGAGGGGTGAGCACTGGAGCTGATGCCCCACCACAAGAAGCTGCCATGTGTTGGTGAACAAGCCTGAGGTGGGAAGCAGTATGGCTCCTCTGAGGGGCTGTGGGCACAGGAAGACAGTACAAGGGGCTGGAGCACGGGTCACGAGTTTCATTCCTGGCTTGGCCTTCCACCCGGTCTAGTCCCCGTGGCCCCCAGCACCTCTGGAAGGTCTCCCAACAAATGAGAGACATATGACCCCATTCTGCAGGGACCTTGCCTTTAGATTTGTCAACATTAGTAAGTCTTTAGTTGGCCTACTGAAGGATCAGATAATGAACGAAATAAAAAATTTCATCTTCAGGGGCTGGAGTTAATCATACAGAGTGGGTAGGGCATTTGCCTTGCACGTGCCAACCTGTGTTTGATCCCTGGCATCCCACATGGTCCTCTGAGTACTTCCAGGTATGGTTCAAAAACAAAAAGAATTTTCTTCTTCAGGGGCCAGGAAGGTGACGCTAGAGGTAAGGTGTCTGCCTTGCAAGTGCTAGCATAGGATGGACCTCGGTTCGATCCCCCGGCATCCCATATGGTCCCCCCAAGAGCCAGGGGCGATTTCTGAGTGCATAGCCAGGAGTAACCTCTGAATGTCAAATGGGTGTGGCCCAAAAACCAAAATAAAATAAAATAAAAATAAGAATTTTCCTCTTCAGGAAGACAGGGAAATCCTTAGCGAGGCACATAAACAGTATTAATAAAAATTTCAGGGGAGAGGCAGAGCTATTCAGAGCAATTTCTGAGTGTAGAGCCAAGAGTAACCCCTGAGCACCACCTGGCCCCCTACAAAAATGTCTAAACGGAATATGGATAGCATTGCAGGAAGCAAGTACTGGATTTAGAGTTGGCATAAATGAAATAGAGAAAGGGGCTCAGGGAATATAAGCATTAGGCTGCAGGATATATAAATTCAGGAGAGAAGCAGGAGAGGCAGAACAGAAGTTAAGGGGCTGGAGTGGTGGAACAGTGATAAGGCATTTGCCTTGCACGCGTTTGACCTAGGATGGACTGCGGTTGGATCCCCCGGCATTCTATTTGGTTCCCCCAAGCTAGGAGCAATTTCTGAGGGCATAGCCAGGAGGAACCCCTGAGCATCACCGGATGTGGCCCAAAATAAAAAAAAAAAATAGAACAGGAATTAGGACAATTATAAGCAAATCTACATTGATCTCTGAGCACAGCCAGATGTGATCCCATCTGACACTTTCCAGTCCCCTAGTCCAGAACATCCTTTGGCAGCACTCAGGGGTTATTCCTGGCTCCAGGCTCAGAAATTGCTCCTGGCAGACACGTGGGACCATATGGGACGCCGGGATTTGAATCCATGACCTCCTGCATGAAAAGCAAACGCCTTACCTCCATGCTATCTCTCCAGCCCCCAGAAACATTCTTATATGTGAGAACGGGGGAGCAGATATGGGCCAGGTGTTGAAAATCTTTCAGAACAGTCCACAGGAAGGGAGGATGGATGCCTGAGCCAGTAGAGTCACCTAAAACACTACCTTTAATTCTGGTCCCCAGCCCTCCTTAGCTCCCATGTTTCATAAACTGTATCTTGGGTCATTACAAGTAATCTTTTTAATGTTTGACCTGACACTTAGGATTCAATCCCCCTTGGTATTCTCTCCTGGCTAGTCCCTGCCTGAGCCTGCATTTCTCGTTTGCCATGACAGGGACTGTGTCCAAATTTCTCAATACAATGCATGGCACACAGCCTTCCCTGACAGTAAGGCGTGTCTGCAAACGCACAGAACAATACCCCACAATTCCTCCCATGTAGACACAAGAGAGGCAGAATGACTTTTGCTCTGGAAGGGCTTTTTGTGAACAAGTTTTTTGGGCTCCTTTCCCCTCAGCCTCCTCCATAGCATGTAGGTGGGAAGTTGATGTTTACCCTGATTCTTTGCGTGCCCTTTTCAACCAGGCCACTGAGAAACTGACTTGTGGACCATGAGTCAGGAAGGGAGCAGGCCCAAGGCCCTCAAGGTATATGCACAAAGGGCCCGGAAAGAGGGCATGTCTGACAAAGTTGGATGTCTGGCACTTCATGGGCCCAAGACCTCAATAAGAGCAAGTGGCTCTTAGAAAAGTAAATTAAGAGCCCAGGCCAGAAAAGTAGCTCAGTGGTAGCTTACTTGACTTGCATGTATGAGGCTTTTTGATCCCTTGTACCACTAGAAAAAAGAAAAGATGTACACAGAGATATAGTAAAGAGGATAAGGCACCTGTCTTGCACAACTCAGTGAACACTGAGTGTTTCAGGGAGGGAGGGAAGAAGGAAGGAAGAAAGGAAGGAAAGGAGAAAGAAAAGACAGAACAAAAAAGGAAGGGGGTAGTGTGATATTACAGTGGGCAGGGCACTTGCCTTGCACATGGCTGACCTGGGTCTGATCCCAGGCATCCCATATGGTCCCTTGAGCCCATTAGGAGTGATTCCTGAGTGCAGAGGCAGGAATAAGCCTGAGTGGCTAGATTCGGCTCAATAACAAAAATAATTAATACAGGCAGGGGCACGAGGGAGGAGGGAGATGGGGAGGCATTGGTGGTGGGAATGTTGCTATTTTTATGCCTGAAACCCAACTACAATCATGTCTGTAATCATGATGCTTAAATAAAGATATTAAAAAAAAAAAAAGGAAAAGAAAGGAAGGAAGGAAGTTACTTGGAGTATGGATTGTGGTAAGTCCAGGTTTTAACCTCAGTACCATATGGTTCTCCAAACACTACCAGTCTTTAACATTTTCAAGTTTCAAACAAAAACTTAGGGCCTGAGAAAATGGTTCCAAGGGCTGGCTAGCATGCGTACTTTGTATTTGGGAGCCCCAGATTCAATCCCTGTTACCACATAGTTCAATAGTTCTGTCAGTATATCCCTCTACCCCCAAAACACAGTTGAGGGGGCTGGAGAGATAGCACAGTGGTAGGGCGTTTGCCTTGCGTGCAGCTGATCCAGGAGTGATGGTGGTTTGAATCCCTGCATCCCATATGGTCCCCCATGCCAGGAGCGATTTCTTGAGTGCAGAGCCAGAGGTGTGAGCACCGCTGGGTGTGACCCAAAAATAAAAATAAAAAACAGTTTATATATTCAAATAAAAAACTCCATGTCTGTCTGGGTCTCTAAATAAAACCCAGGATTAGGTATTGGATTAAGAGTTGGAAGGGGAGGGGGGGCCCAGAGAGATAGCACAGCAGCTTTGCCTTGCAAGCAGCCGATCCAGGACCAAAGGTGTTTGGTTCGAATCCCGGTGTCCCATATGGTCCCCCGGGCCTGCCAGGAGCTATTTCTGAGCAGACAGCCAGGAGTAACCCCTGAGCAATGCCGGGTGTGGCCCAAAAACAAAAAACAAAAACAAAAAGAGTTGGAAGGGGGAGCAGAGAGATAGTACTGTGGATAGGGTGCTTGCCTTGTATGCAGCTGACCTGGGTTGAATCTCCAGCATCCCAGATGATCCCCAAGCATTACCAGGAGTGATTCTTAAGTGCAGAACTAGGAGTATCCCTGGGCATTGCAGAGTGTGGCCAAAAACAAAATGAGTCCATGGTGGTGATGGGAAGATAATACAAGTATTAGGATACAAGAGGTGTTTATACCTGGCACCATATGTCCTCTTCACACCACTAGGTGCAGCCCAACAGGCCCCAAACACTTCAGAGTGAGCCCATAGATCCTCTGTACACCATTCGCCTGGCACAACATCCTTGAACTCTAGCACCAACTCATAGTCAGGTTGACCAGGATGTGCCAAGACTGGCTTTGGGGCCCCCTGACCTCCAGATTGAGGGAGACCCTCTAAAAATGTAGTACACTTGGGGGTGATCATTTAATTTTTAACTCGTCTCTTAGCTTTGTGGTGGATGTTTCATCCTTCAGTTCTTTCACATAACAATCCTATATTTACTTAATCCCCACCCTAGATCCCAGCTTTTATTTTTCACATAGTAAAACCATTATGTCAGACAGTGCAAATGGATAAATATCCTGGGACTCCGGTCTGAAGAGCTCTGTACAGCACAGAAAGATAGAAAGGAATGACTTACGGCTGCAGCTCCCATCTGGCCAGGGTGATGAACAAGGGCACTGCAGCTCACCTGTCCCCCCAACCCCCATTCCTGGCCAGCTTCCAGGGAGAGGCAGAGGAGAGGCATAGTCTGGACAGGCTCCACTTTTTTTTTTTTCCATTTTATTTTTGTACCCTACCCAGCAGTGCTCAGGGATTACTCCTAGTTCTGCACTCAGAAATCGCTCTGTGAAGGCTGGGGGACCATACGGGATGCTGGGGATCAAAGGGGTCACCACCTGCAAAGTAAATGCCCTCTCTGCTGTGCTGTCACTCAGGCCCTAGCTCTACTGTTTGTAGCACTTCCTTCCAGAGCACAGCCCTGGCTCCTGCAAGCCAATCTGGAGATGTGGCCATGCATGCCCGAATCCATTCCACTTCTATTTTAGGAGCATGGACGATGCAGGGACCCTCAGGCACAGAGTAGCAAGGAGAGTCCCAAGTGAGGTGGAGGTTATTGTGAGTGGGCTTCTGGCTAGCTTGGGCCCTGTCTGCATCCTGATTCTTATTATGCCTAATTTTAATCAGATTACTCCCGCTCATCTGCTACATCTCTTCTTTTCTTTTTGTTTTTTGTAGGAGGGAGGGTGATATTGGGTAACAGCCAAGGTCATTCAAGGTGCTCAAGGTCATTCCTGATGATGCTCAGGGGAACATGCAAATGCCAGGGGTTAAACTCAGATCTCTGGCATGCAAAACATGTGCATTTGGGGCAGAGACAGTACAGCAAGTAAGGCTTGCATATGGCTGATCCCCAGCACCACATAAGGTCCCCAAGCTTCAAAAGGGGTGACCCCTAAACACAGAGACAGCAATGATTCCTGAGGACTGCTCAGGCCTTTCCCCACCCCAAATCATGCAAACTAGCCTTTTGAGCTATTTCTACAGCCCCTCTAGCTTTTTGTTAAGCATACCTAGCAGCTCAAGGCTTACCCCTATCTCTGCACTCAAGATCACTCCTGGTGGTGCTTAGGCACGATATGGGGTTCCAGAGATCAAACCCAGCTCTACTGCATGCAAGCATGTGACCTCTTATCCTCAAATCCTCTGTGTAACCTTATCTATCTCCACTCAGGGAAGTTCTCCCTTGTTTCAAAACTGGTCTTTCTGTCTTCTAAATCTCTTGCTCTCTGTTGGATTCTTGGGTTCCTATTTAGGATGACAATTTGTAATCACATGCACACACAACACGTGTATGTGTGTGTGTGTGTGTGTGTGTGTGTGTAGAGCTATAGGTTCATCATTATTTTTTTCCTTGTTCTTTTGATTTGTTTCTTTGACAGACTGATTCTAAATTGTAGGTTCTAGGAATGCAAACATTGTCCCTGTGCCACTGATCCCTCCATTCTCAGAGCCTAGAGCAGTACCTGGCACACAGGAATGGGATGCACAGGAAATGGGAGGCATGAGTGTCAGCTGGTCCTTAGGTTGGCTGAGATTCCTCCCAGCTGAAAAAGATCCTGCCTAAAAGCAGTATTGCCTGGGTTGTGGCTCAGCAGTAGAGCATTGAGAAGCCCTGGGAAGGAAGGGAAGAGAAGGAAGAGAAGGAAGGAAGGAAGGAAGGAAGGAAGGAAGGAAGGAAGGAAGGAAGGAAGGAAGGAAGGAAGGAAGGAAGGAAGGAAGGAAGGAAGGAAGGAAGGAAGGAAGGAAGGAAGGAAGGAAGGAAGGAAGGAAGGAAGGAAGGAAGGAAGGAAGGAAAGGAGGAAGGAAGGAAGGAAGGAAGGAAGGAAGGGAGGTAGAGAGGGAGGAAGGAAGGAGAAGGAAGGAAGGAGAAGAAGGAAGAGAAGAAAGGAAGGAAGGAGAAGGAGAAGGAAGGAAGGAGAAGGAAGAGAAGGAAGGAAAACAGGGCTGGAGCCATAATACAGTGGTTAAGAGCACTTACCTTGTATTTGGTTGACTTGGGTTTGTCCCCTGGCACCCCATAAGCTCGGTCACCGAACACATCAGGAATAATTTCTGAGTGAAGAACCAGAGAGTAACACCTGTGCATCGCCAGGTGTGACCCTAAACAAAAACCACAACAACAAAAGAAAAACATAACATCCAAATCATGGGTGGATATAGCTTAGCAGCAGAGCCCACACCTCATATATGTGAGACCCTGGTTTCCATCCCTGGCAACATGCACACACAAAATCTCCCTCTAGATCATTTCAGGGGGCAAGAAACGATAGTACAGTGGATCGGGCATATGCCTTACACACAGCTGACCCGGGTTCGAACTCCAGTGAGTGATTCCTGGGTGCAGAGCCAAGACTTAAGTCCTGAGCACCTCAGTGTGACCTCAAAGCAAACAAACAACCGTTCTAAGACCTCCCCGAAATACTCTGGATCGGGAGGGCATGGAGGTGCCCCAAGAGTCTGGCCCATCAGGGACTGGGGTTCCTAGGGTCCTGACCCGCGCAAAACCTCCTCTACCGACCTGGCCGGCCGAGGGGGCGTGTCCGAGGCGGGGGCGTGGCGGACGGGAGCCAATGGCCAGGCGGGGCCACCTAAAGCCTGCGGTCGGTTCCCCGCGTGGGGTGCAGGGGGTTGGTCGAGCCGTCGCCCGGCAACACGCTGCAGGCTCCGCCCCGGCCGAGGGCGCCCGGCCCCGGCCCCTGCCCCCAGCATGGCCTGGCGGAGCTGGCCCGCGCCTTGGCTGTGGGTCGCGGGCTGCGGGCTGCTGGTGCTCGGGGTCGTCCTGTGGGTGAGTCCCCGCAGCCGCCGAGCGCGGAGGACGCTGCGCGGCCTGTTCATGGCGCGCAGCAAGCGGCTGCTCTTCCGAATCGGGTTAGTGCCGGGGATGCGGCCAGGTCCGGGCCATCGGGGCCCGGCAAGAGGGAGAATTGAGAAGGGGGCGGATGCATGGACTTGGGGCCACTTGAAGGAAGGACTTGGGGGGCTGGAAATTACGTGCCGAGCCGAGCCAGGACAAAGTGGGGTGTGCCAACCCGGCTGGCTGGGGAAAGGGGCGTGTGAAGTCTTGCAGCTAAGGCGATGGAGCAAGGGGGCTGGGAAGCCCCCTCCTGTAGGCAGGTGCCCCAGCTCCTCCTGAGTGTCATTGGAAACCCCGACTCTTTTCGCCTGCCCTTCTAGTCTCTCACCCTGAAAAGCAACCGATTCTGCTTGAAGAAGTTGCTCCGACCTCCAATGTTTGGTTTTTGTTTGGTTGGTTTGGGCTTTGGGTCAAGCTGAGCGATGCTCAGGGCTGTCTCCCGGCTCTGTGCTCAGGTGGGGTTTCGGGGGACGCACCTTATGTGCTGCTGGGGATGAAACCCAGATCAGTCCTTTCAAAGCAAGCACCCTTTCTGCTCTACTATCTCTCTGGCTCCCTCCCTACCTTTCATGACTTTTTCCTGTGGAAACACCCTTCTCCCCAGATCAATCCCACTTTTGTTGCTTTGTTTTGTTTTGGGACACACCCTGCTTTGCTCAGGGGTTTGTTCTTGGCTCTTTACTCAGAAATTATTCTGGCAGTTTTGGGGGACCACATGGGATCAAACCCTGGTGGGCGGTGTGTAAGGCAAGGGGTCGGTTGCTCCTGCTTTCCTATCTCTCCGGCCTGTCTCCCTATTTATGCTCTTTTCTAACCCTGAGACTTAAAAAAAAAGTGAAGGAACCCCAAGAAGAAAGGGGTACTAGAGTCCCTAGCCACTATGAAGCCCTACCCTAATGGGAGGTTGGACACAGGACTGGGAGAACTGGCCCCAGGCCAGGGTGGGAGAGGCCCAGAGCCTGGGAATTTCCTGCACTTCAGAGAAGACATTGTCTCTATCACCCCTCCTCCTCCCCAGATCACCCCAAGTATCCCCTCACATGAAATGAAGCCTGAGGAATAGCGACTTACAAGCTGCTGAGGGTGGTGGTGGGGGTGACAAAAATCATGAAAGGGGTCTTGTGTGTTCACCCGTAGGACATTCCTGTCTCATCACTTAGTCTGGGTGACATTCACGATAAAGTTCCTACTAAGTATAGCAGGAAAAATCCAGACATATAGACAGTTCCAAATAGCTTCATATTAATTTTTTTTTTCATTTTTTTGGGGGGGTACTCCCGGCACTACGCTCAGAAATCGCTCCTGGCAGGTTTGGGGGACCGGTCATATAGCAAGATTCGAACCACTGTCCTTCTGCATGCAAGGCAAATGCCCTACCTCCATGCTATCTCTCCGGCCCCCCCAAATAGCTTCATATTTAAAAAAAAATCTCTCACCCCCACCTTTTCTTTTTGCAACTCGCTTATGGAGGAATTTTTAAATCCACTTTTCTGCCTTCAAAACAGTCTTTATTTGGGGGGCTCAGGGTTTGTACCTGGCTCTGTGCTCAGAAATAACTCCTGGCTGGCTTGGGGGAGTACATGGGATGCAGAGGAGGATCAAACCCAGGTCAGCCAGGTGTGGTGCAAGGCAAAAGCCCTAGGGCTGTGCTATTGCTCCA
This sequence comes from Suncus etruscus, assembly GCF_024139225.1. Classification (NCBI taxonomy): domain Eukaryota; kingdom Metazoa; phylum Chordata; class Mammalia; order Eulipotyphla; family Soricidae; genus Suncus; species Suncus etruscus. Next base: position 33,085,380 of record NC_064849.1, on the reverse strand, counting down.
GCCCCTGCTTTCAAAATTAGTAACACTTGGGGCCGGAGAGATAGCATAGAGGTAAGGCGTTTGCCTTTCATGCAGGAGGTCATCAGTTTGAATCCCAGAGTCCCATAGGGTCCCCCGTGCCTGCCAGGAGCAATTTCTGAGCATGGAGCCAGGAGTAACCCCTGAGCACTGCCGGGTGTGACCCAAAAACCACACACACACACACACACACACACACACACACACACACACACACACAAATTAGTAACACTTATGCCCTACAGATGGCCTGAGAAAGTGGAAACAAGTTTCCACCAGGAACTGATATCAAAAGGCTCCAGATGGGAATTCTCTCCAAGGGATTTTTGGGACCTCTATTCCTTCAATTGGTATCTGGGACATGTTAAGTCTTTTGTTTTGTTTTATCTTTTGTTTGTTTTTTTGTTTTATGGGTTACTCTCAGCGTTGTTCAGGGTTTACTCCTGCCTGTAGGGGATCCCCGAGTTTACCCAGGGATCATTACTAGTGGGGCTCAGGGGACCATAGGTGATGCCTGGGATCAAATCCCATTCTACTGCATGCAAGGCCCAACATGCCAAGTCTTAAAGAATTCTCTGAGACTTTCTTGGTAAGCAAGGAGCTTTCCTAGACCTCAATTTTAAATTTGCCTTGGAATCAACCCCCCAACTTTACAGCACAGCCAGGGCGTGCCAAAGATCTGAATTGAATTCCAGCTCCTGCCGCCCAGAATCTTGGAAACAATCAGCGGGGTCCCTTGGGGGGTGGTGAGGCCTTTGGCTAATGGGACATGGTGTGGGGGGGTTGTTAACATAGCAGGAAACAGTGGGGGGGAGCAGGTGGGGGAGGAGGTGAGCTAGTATTGATGCTGAAGTAAGGGGGGGCCTCCAGGAAGGATGGAGAGGGAGGGGATGGGATAGGAAGAGATGCTGTGGGAGAGGCTGAGTGGCTGGACTCACTCCCCCCTACCCCCCTGGAGGTGTGGCTGGGAGGTCCACAAATAGCTGCTGTGTCGCTGGAAAGCAGATGGTGGAAATGCCAAGCTGGGGCTGAGAGGTGCAGCTGCCATATTCTAATGTGCCAGTGGCCCCTGTCAGGCAGGTGTCTGAAGCACTTTTCTCCAGGATTTATCTCATGTGACAACCGGGAGGCAACTCACACTGTGGAGGGCCCCTGAGGGCCTGCAAGACCATGGCTTGGGGTGGTGTGAAAATGGATCTGCCTTTGTTGCTAGCAGCCACCTCACCTTGGTGGAAAGTCCTGCCCTGCCTCAGCCATTTGCAGCTGTAGGATGGGTGTGATGATATTACCTGCCGACAGGGGGCGTCTCTGAGGGGGGAGTGAAATTGGCTATGGAAGAACATGGGACAGAAAATGGCACGGAAAATGTTAGCATTGTTCATTGTTTTTTTAATTTTTAAAAATTTTTTTTTTTCTTTTTCCTTTTTTTTTTTTTTTTAAATTTTTTTTTTTTTTTGGTTTTTGGGTCACACCCAGCAGTGCTCAGGGATTATTCCTGGCTCCAGGCTCAGAAATTGCTCCTGGCAGGCACGGGGGACCATATGGGACGCCGGGATTCGAACCGATGACCTCCTGCATGAAAGGCAAATGCCTTACCTCCATGCTATCTCTCCGGCCCCTAAAATTTTTTTATTTTTAATTTTTCACACCCGGCAGTGCTCAAGGATTCCTCCTGGCTCTATGCTCAGAAATCGCTCCTGGCAGGCTTGGGAGACTATTTGGGATGCTGGGATTCGAACCACCGTCCTGGTGCATGCAAGGCAAACACCCGACCTCCATGCTATCTCTCTGGCCCCAGCATTGTTCATTGTAATGTTGAGGGTGAATGCCAGAGCCGCAGGTGTCTTCTGGAGCTTTGTTATTATTTTTGGTTTTTGGGTCACACCTGGCAGCGCTCAGGGGTTACTCCTGGCTCTACGCTCAGAAATCGCCCCTGGCAGGCACAGGGGACCTTATGGGATGGTGGGATTCGAACCACCGTCCTTCTGCATGAAAGGCAAACGCCTTACCTCGATGCTATCTCTCCGTCCCCCTTTTGGAGCTTTCTAAGGGAACCCCACTCCTGCCCACCAAATGGTCAGACATCCCACATGCCATCAGAGCTAGGAGTCAAGGCTGCTCTAATGTCTGTACTCAGGGAGAAGAGAAAGAGTTTATGACTGGAAAGGTGGCTGGAACAGGGGCCTGGCAATCTCCTCCTAGGAGTGACATGGTGTCCAGCCACCTAGGGCCTCAGGAGAACAGAATTCTCCGATAGGCTTCTACTATTTCTTTATATTTGTTTTAAATTTTTTTATTATAACATCATGATTTACCAAGTGGTTCATAATACAGTCATTTCAGGCATTGAATGCTCAAACACGAATCCCACCACTAGTATGATCTTCCACTTCACCAGTCTCCCCAGTCACCCATCCACAAACATTTACTTTATATGGTTTGTTACAACACAAAGGCATATGTGATTATCAAACTTAGGTCAACAAGGGTCAATTTGAAATGACTGTTGTATCTCTCCATGATATTCCTAAAGTCAGTGTCTTAAGGATTTACTGGGCTGTTGGTGTTGGTTCACTCTTCTATATTACTGTTTATGCCCAGTAAGCTTGGTTGATTTCTATGTAACTTTCCCATCAGATTTCCTGTGATCCTATTGGACTGACACTACTATAAAATTTTGTAGTGTTTTGCTGCCATTTATGTCCATGAGGCCAAGGATTTATAGATCTGAAGCATATTTGGTGGTTTGGCAGTTGGATAAGGTTAAATTGTAGAGCTGGGCCATTTCTGATGGAGGGTGGAGGGCGTGGTGGTGCTAGGCTGCTGTTGTTTATGAGGAAAGGTGAGGAAATGGGAATCTGCCACCCCCACCCCTTTTCTGAGAATGCCACAGAAGGATCAGACTGGATTGGGATGTGTCAGTAGCCATCAGAGTGACCCAGTGTTTTGGAAGCCACATTATGCATGGAATCAAACTCAAGGCTCTGAGCAAGCTTGGTGTGATCTCCAGCCCTCTCAGCCATCTCCCTGGTTGGGAATGATTGGAACAGCTGAGGCCTGTTTGAAGCAGGAGGCAGCCAGCCACACCAACCCAATGCTGCCTGCAAGAGACTCAGGGTCTTCTCCCTTCTACAGGCTTTTGGGGTCTTGGATTGCTGTGGTCACCTTATCCACGACAGCCCTGGGTCACTCTGCTCCCGACAACAACCCCCGTCTAACTTCCCATCCCTGGCTCAGTTCCTTTCCCAAGTTTGGCTCTGAGCAATGCCCCCTTCTAAATGTCTCTAAATGTCTGCAGAGTGCCCAGACCTGTCCCAGGCCTCTGCCATCAGGAAACACTTCTGTCTTGACCAGCCTCTGGGTCTTTCTAGACTTGTGGCTGGTCAGCTGTCACTTCTCCTCCTAAGCTCTTTCTACTTGTCAAGCTGTTTGGCTTCCTCAAAGCTTAATCGAAACTAAGGGCTTGGAAGATGCTCATAGGACTAACAAAAAGTTCTCTAAGTTTGATCCCCAGCCCTGCACATTTGATGTCTCCCTGGAAATTTTTTAGTACATGATTTACCTTTGCAAAAAGGGCAAAGTCGATTTTTGGTCAATTAGGGACTGGAGTAATAGTATAGTGGTGCTTGCTTTGCACGCAGCTGATCTGGGTTCGATCCTTGAAAAAGGCAAAAAATGGGGCCAGAGAGTTAGCGTGAAGGTAGGGCATTTGCCTTACATGCAAAAGGACGGTGGTTCGAATCCCAGCATCCCATATGGCCCCCTGAGACTGCCAGGAGCAATCTCTGAGCGTAGAGCCAGGAGTAACCCCTGAGAGCTGCCGGGTATGACCCAAAAACCAAAAAAAAAAAAAAAAAAAAAAAAGGCAAAAAATATTCTTTGCTGGGGCCAGAGATATAGCATGGAGATAGCATTTGCCTTTCATGCAGAAGGTCATTGGTTCGAATCCCGGCATTCCATATGGTTCCCCGAGCCTGCCAGGAGTGATTTCTGAGTGTGAAGCCTGGAGTAACCCCTGAGAGCTGCCGAGTATGACCCAAAACCAAAAAAAAAAAATTCTTTGCCTACCCACGTTACTCCTCTGGTGGTAGGGGCTCTCCTAAACTGCTGCTTCTTTGCCTTCCACCCCACCCCCCCCAAACTCCCACAGTATTCTCTGCATGACAACTTGAATGAAACAGAAGACTTTAGTCAGGAATGTAATTTCTGGGGCCAGAGAGATAGAATGGGATAGGGCGTTTGCCTTGCATGCACAAGGATGATGATTCGAATCCCAGGATCCCATATGGTCTCCCGAGTCTGCCAGGAGTGATCTCTGAGCATAGAGCCAGGAGTAACCCCTGAGCACTGCTGTGTGTGACCCAAAAACCAAAAAAAAAAAAAAAGTCACTAATGTCACTTCTCTGTTCAGTTCTGAAAATCCCCCTATTTTCTGAGCACTCCAGCGGTGCTCAGGGGTTACTCCTGGCTGTCTGCTCAGAAATAGTTCCTGGCAGGCACGGGGGACCATATTGGGACACTAGGATTCGAACCAACCAGCTTAGGTTCTGGGTCGGCTGCTTGCAAGGCAAATGCCGCTGTGCTATCTCTCTGGCCTGAAATCCCCCTATTTTTAAGCACCATGTGACTTTTTTTTTTTTTTTTTTTGGTTTTTGGGTCACACCCAGCAATGTTCAGGGGTTATTCCTGGCTCTACGCTCAGAAATCACCCCTGGCAGGCTTGGGGGACCATATGGGATGCCGGGATTTGAACCAGTGACCTTCCGCATGTAAGGCAAAGGCCTTACCGCTGTACTATCTCTCCGGCCCCACCATGTGACTTTTTAAGCACACATGTGACATGTGTTTTGATAGAACCTCTTCCCCTCCCAAACACACACACAAACACACACACACACACACATCCTTGCAAGGCAAACACCACTGTGCTATCTCTCTGGCCCGAAATCCCTCTATTTTTAAGCACCATATGACCTGCCTCTACACACACACACACACACACACACACACACACACACACACACACACACACCACACGAAATCCCTCTATTTTTAAGCACCATGTGACCTGCCTCTACACACACACACCACACACACACACACACACACACACACACACACCCTTACCCTTTTTTTATTCTCCTCTTCACTCAGTCATTCCCAGGTCACAGCTCACATTACCACTCTCAGCTTCTCAGAGCCTTTTTGTGCTTTCTCACCTTGCCCCCAAATACCATGAAGCTTGCTGCTCTCTTCTTTTCCATCAGGTACCTGTTGAAATCTCATCTCTCGTTTTCCCTGTGGTTCTCAGCCAACTGGCTGGTGGGCCAAAACTTGAGCTCCAGGATGTAGTGCTGGGTGGGTCTGGAGTGATAGTACTTAGGGTACTTGCCTTAAACGCTGCCTACCTGAGCTCGGTCTCTGGCATCCCCTATGGTCCTCCAAGCCTGAGTGTGGAGCCAGGAGTAACTCCTGAGCATAGCTGAGTTTATCCTCACAGCAAAATAACTTACCTCTTGTGCTCTCTCTCCCTCTCCAGCTCTTTCCTGCCTTTTTCTTTTCTTTTCTTTTCTTTTCTTTTTTTTTTTTTTTGTAGATGTGGGAGAACTCCCACGTGATGCCCAGGAGGTCAGGGATAAGGGGGTCCCACTTACAGTTCTCAATTTAATGCAAGGTCCCAAAGACACAGTGTTGCTCAGACCTGACAATGCTGGGGATTCCTGGGTTTCTCCAATAATGCTACCCCTAATGATGCTTGGAACCATGCTTGCTGGAAATCAAACTCTGGATCAGGTGCTTTCCCAGTCCTTTCCCTGCTTGCTTGTTCTCTGCGGTTCATGCTAGCTATCGACTTGTCTATTGATTTTCTCCTTCAAACAAAATATGACCTGAGGAGGGAAGAAAACTTTGCTCATTAATGTATTTCCTCCAGACACTGTGCCTGGTTCTGGCTTGGTCCCATTAAATGTACTTTAGGACGGACTCCCCACCCCCACCCCACCCCCACCCCCGCCCCCCAGCCATGTTAGAACCCTGGAGGCTACTGCTGCTGATTTCTAGCCTTACTGTGTGGGCATGACAGATTGGGGCTCAGGCCCAGTCTATGTTGCTTGGGGGGGGGGGTCCATCATGGACCTACAGTGGGGAGGAGAGTTATTTAAGTGGTGCTGGGGATTTCACCTAGGGTATTCATCTAACTCTTCTGAGTCCTGGGTCCCTGTATTTGTTTTGTTTTTTTGTTTGTTTGTTTTGATAGAACTTAGCCCTGTAGAGCTAAGGACTTCCTTTTCTTTTTCTTTTCTTTTTTGGTTTTTGGGCCACAATTGGTGGCACTCAGGGATTACTCCTGGCTCTGCACTCAGAAATCGCTCCTGGCAGGCCAGGGGACCAAATGGGATGCCTGGGTCCCGCATCGGCCAATGCAGATGCCCTACTCGCTGTGCTATTGCTCGAGCCCTGTAGGGCTTATTTGTGACTCTGTGCTCAAGGATCACTCCTGAAGGGATCAGGGGCTGCTAATGATTAAGCCCAAGTCAATTGCTGTGTGCAAAACAAGCGCTTTACCCAATGTACTGTTTCTCTGGCCACTGATCATGGCGATCTGTTTTGGTCACCTGCAAGGAGAGCTTCTGTGTCCTGTGACAAGAAGAAACAGATGCCTCCTGAGCAGGGAAACTTTCCCCAGCTATTAGCTGGCTGTCTCAGCAGCTCTTCATTATACTCAGGGTTTACTCCTGGGTCTGTGCTCAGTATTCACTCCTGGTAGGTTTGGGGACCATAGGCAGTGCTAGGGATTCATCAGCCACAAGCAAGCATGTGTGTTACCCACTGTACTATTGTTTGCCTTTTTTTTTTTTTTTAGGTGTATGGGGCAGGTAGTTTAGGTCACATCCAACGATGCTCAGGTTCTGCTCTCAGGAATCACTCCTGACAATGCTCAGGGGGACCATATGGGATGCGTAGGATCCCACTCAGGTAAGACACATGCAAGGCAAGTGCCTTACCAGCTAGCTGTACTATTACTCCAGCCCCAACTTCTCTCCCTTTTGAGAAATCACAAAGCATTGTCCCTAAGGAGCCTGTACCAGTTAGACACACAACTAGAACATTCCAGTGGGCTCCCCCTAATAGAGGATTTCCCCAGAGAACGCCTTATACCATGAAGTCTTTGGTAAGGGGTGCACGAGAGAAAAGGCAAGTGGTATTCGCTGCTTTCATCCTGGACTGTATTTCAAGTCCCAATGGAGTCTGGAGCCCTTCCAGAAGAGGATTATTTTGGAAGTCTGGGGAGAAGGGGAGGGGTTAAGGCCCTGTCCTTGACAATGGGGGACCTTCCTAGGCCCTTCTGCAGGACACAGGGCCTCCCCTTGCTGCTGAGGTCTTGGGCCTGAGGATGGGGGAACTGGGCCTTCCTGGGCTCTCAAACTGCTTGGGGGAGGAGAGGAAAAAGAAGGGGTTCATTGTGTGTTCCCAGCTGGGTGCCAAGGGGAGGGGCCTGAGGCAGAGTGGCTGTGTCCCATCCCCAGCTGTCCTCCGAGGAGGCTCAGGCACCAGAGAAGCTGCTCTGTGGTGAGGGCAGGCTGTGACCCGCTGCCCCCTGAGAGGAAGCCCCAGTGCTGCTCCTCAACCCCCCACCCCCATCCCACAGTAGGGTTTTCTGCCTCCCATTGGGTCTCAGTTAGGGAACTAATTTTTTCTGTTTTTCTGCCAAGGTGACTGTGGGTAGTTCCTGAGAATGCTGAATCAGTCCAGGAAGGGGGAGCATGGCCAACAGAAAGGCCAGGATCTTCCTGTTTCCCCAGTACCCCAGGACACTGTTAGGCAGGGTGCCCAGGGGCCTAGACCCCAGTTTTGACCGCGCCCTGGATCTTTGACCTAAGCCCCAGATCTCTGCCATAGGCCCCAGTGTGCAGGCTTATCTCGAAGGTCACAGGAGTTTTCTGGATCTTGTTCCTGTTAAAGAACAGTGTGTTTCACTGAGAGGGAAATCGAGGTAGGGCTAAGTCCCTGGGGGTAGCCAGCAGCAGCTGTGCCTGGAAACTTGTGGGAGGAGGCAGGTACACCCTAGCCATGTCTCCATAAGGCTCAAGGCACTTCCGGTCTCTCCTCTGCTTTTCTTGTTACTAGATTTTCTCAATCTGGCTCACAAACTGTCTAGCCAGGCATTATCCCAGTTGGGCAAAGGCTCTTCAGGGTGGTCTAGTCAAGGGAATCTCCCCTCATGGAGACAAAAAGATAGTACAGCAGAAAGGCCACTTGCTTTGCACACAGCTGACCAGGGTTTGATCTCCAGCATTCCATATGGTCTCCTGAATACCACCAGGAGTGATCCCTGAGTGCAGAGCCAGGAGTAACCTCTGAGCTCTGTTGGGTATGATCCAAAAACAAACAAACTGCTTCTAGGGGGTCTGAGAGGGAGTTTAAAGGCTAAGGTGCATGAGATGTTGACAGAGGCCTTGGTTCAAATCTTTTTTTTTTTTTTTTTTTTTTTGGTTTTTGGGCCACACCCGGTAACGCTCAGGGGTTACTCCTGGCTATGTGCTCAGAAGTTGCTCCTGGCTTGGGGGACCATATGGACACCGGGGGATCGAACCGCGGTCCGTCCAAGCGCAGGCAAGGCAGGCACCTTACCTTTAGCGCCACCGCCCAGCCCCTTGGTTCAAATCTTATCACTGCCAGGAGTAGTTCCTGAGCACAGAACTAGGGTGACACACTATTGGGTATGGCCCAGAGAAAATGAAGACAAGTGAACAAACCCTATTGAAACCCAGTTGATCTGTCCAACGTGGAGCCAGTTCCTGCCACTCCACATTTCGGGGAGTTAAGGGGAGGTTGTCCTGATGAAGAGTCAGCCTCTTCTCGATCTTCAGCCTGATCATCTAGGTACACTGTTGGCTCTTAGAAAGGAATTTTAGGAGTAGACCAGTAGTGAATTTGGAAAGTTTTCTGAAGGAAGAAGGAAAGAATCCCAGGCACTCAGATCAGCAGGAGACACAATCTGGGTCTTTCCCAATTGCCTGCAGAAGTTGATTCCTTAGGTCTTAGACTGGGACTCTCAAAGCAGTTAAGAGTCCAAAGTTTAAAAAAAAAAAAAAAAAAGTCCAAAGTTTGGGAGTGATAAGGTAGTTTTTATTTAAGAATGTGTGTTTGTGGGGCCGGAGAGATAGCATGGAGGTAGGGCATTTGCCTTTCATGCAGGAGGTCATTGGTTCAAATCCCGGTGCCCCATATGGTCCCCCGTGCCTGCCAGGAGCAATTTCTGAGCCTGGAGCCAGGAATAACCCCTGAGCGCTGCCGGGTGTGACCCAAAAACCACAAAAAAAAAAAAAAAAAAAAAAAAAAAAAGAATGTGTGTTTGTGTGTACATACCTGGACATTCACACATGCAGTGCAAGAGCTTTACCATTGAGCCACATTTGGGGCCCCTTAATTTCAGTCTTTTGTGCAGGGAGGGGGTTTCCCAAAGGGTGCTCAGGAGTGTCGAAGTCCCCACTGGCAATTCTCAGCTACCAGGGCCAGTTGTTTCATGCCTGTACCTGAAAATGGGGTGCTGCTGGGGCCCTGCAGGGCTGGGGATCTGGGCTACTCTGCCGATGTTAGGGACCACCAGAGTGGTGTGTAGGGGTAAGGGAGGATGCACTCTAGGGCTATATTGGGCAGTCATAGGGGACTGTGCGGTGCAGGGAATGGGCCATGGTGGGCACAGGGTAGGCATGCACTTCTTTCATTGATCTATCTTTTGGATTCAAAGTCAGAGTTTACACACTTGTTTGTTTGATTTTTTTTTTCTCTCCTGGGGTTGGAGGACAAAGCCCTGGCTCTGCTCAGGACTGCCTACTGGCCCTGTACTCAGGAACCACTCCTGCTGTTGCTCAAGGGTCTATGAGATATCAGGAATTGAAGCTCAGTCAGCAAACCACATGCAAAGCAAGCACCCTAACCATTATACTCATTATCTGGCCCAAGTGAGTGTCTTACCAGGGCTAGAACTAGAGAGAGTACAGCAAACAGAGCTCTTGCCTTGCAGAAGGCCGACCTGCAGCTGGTCCCTAGAATTCCATACGAATCCTCTGAGCCCCACCTGGAGTGATTCCTGAGCACAGATCCAGGAGCACCACCAAGTATGGCCCCAAAAGACAAAACAAAACAAAACAATCCTACCCTGGTTTTTTGTGCTGTGGAGCTGGCTCTAGAAGGACCCTTGGGGCTCTATAGCCTTAAATCAGGAACCTGGCAGGGCCAGAGTGATAGCACAACAGGTAGGATATTTGCCTTGAATGTGGCCAACCCAGGTTTGATCCCTGAGCCTAGCAGGAGTAATTTCTGAGCATAGAGCCAGGAGAAACCCCTGAGCACCTTTAGGTATTGCAAAAAAAGAAAACAAACAAATATGAAACCTGGAGTTGGCCCTCAGCCTTTTCAAATTAAATGTTCTGTTTTTTTTTTTTCTTTTCCCCCAAGGCCTCTATACCTGTCTGGCCATTTCACTGGCTAGGAATGCTGGGGTACAGACTAGCCCAGGATTGGGGATACTGGTTTTTTTTTTTTTTTGGTTTTTGGGCCACATCCGGTGACGCTCAGGGGTTACTCCTGGCTATGCGCTCAGAAGTCGCTCCTGGCTTGGGGGACCATATGGGATGCCGGAGGATCGAACCGCGGTCCGTCCAAGGCTAGCGCAGGTAAGGCAGGCACCTTACCTCTAGCACCACCGCCCAGCCCCTGGGGATACTGTTGAAGTTTCAACTGTGCCATTGGATGCTTCCCTGGCATGGAGTCTTGGCACTGCAAGAGCCAAGGGCTCTTTTGTAATTGCATTTTATATTTTATTGTTTTCTTTTGGGGCCACACTCAGCAGTGCTCAGGGCTTACTCCTGGCTCTGAGCTCAGGGATCACTTCTGGTGGGTCCAGGGAATGCTAAGAGATGCCAATGATCAAACCCGGGTCAGCCATGTGTGAAGGCATATACTGCTATACTATGGCTCCCAACCTGCATTTTAAAATATTAATGAGCTATTTAAGGCTTTCTGGAAAGAGGGCAGCTCTCAAGTAGAGGACTCCTGTGGTTTTTAGGGATAGTTTTGTTTGGTTTGGGAGGTCACACCCAGCTGTACTCAGGGGCAGTAGCTATCTCTGAGAGGTAAGTTCCCAGTGGTGGTAGAGTGGAAGAATCACTCGAATCTGGCCCTCCTGCTTGCCAGGATGTGCTCAGTACAATAAGCTAAATTTCTAGCTCTGGCATTTTGTTGTTCTTGTTCTTGTTCTTGTGTGTGATGGAGGTGTAAATCCAGGATGTCCTGCATACAAGGCCTGTGCTATACCACAGAGCTACTTTCTGACTCCTGCTTTTTTTTTTGGGGGGGGGGTCATACCCGGCAGCACTCAGGGGTTACTCCTGGCTCCACGCTCAGAAATTGCTCCTGGCAGGTTCGGGGGACCATATGGGATGCCGGGACTCGAACCACTGACATGTGTGCAAGGCAAACACCTTACCTCCATGCTATTTCTCCGGCCCCTGCTTTGGTATTTTTTTTAGTCATGGTTGTTATATTGCCCTTTTGCTCTGCCATCTGTCTAAATTGGACTTCCTGTGTCCTGAGATTGTGCCTTATCCTGGCTGTATAGTTTTCCACATATTTTTAAGGGTCGATCTATGGCTCCATTATGGTGTGCATATGGGGGTTTATGCAGCTCAATCTCAGGAACCCTAGGTTCTCGCCAGGAGGTACTGAGACTTGCTTTGGTTTCCATTCCCAGAGGGCCTCACTGGTAGACACTGGTTTGACCTGGGAGCTGTGACAGGCTGGAGTGACTGGGAGCACAGCGCTTTAGCAATTTAATTGTTTTCCATTCTTTTCCTTTATTTACTTATTTTCTCCCCTTCCCTTCCTTTGTTGTTGTTATTGTTGTTGTTATGATGGGTGGCACACATATTGCAGCACTCAAAAGTTGTGGTTCACCGGAGATTGCTTATTTATGTCACTGGGAGCACCCTCAGCATGCAGGGCGGTGCTGGAGATCTAACTCAGGGCCTTATGCTTGCAAGCCAGGCATTACCTCGGAGCCATCCCTGACTCCACAAGAATGTACTTTGTTGCCAGTGATTTGCAATGGGATTGGAAGCAGCCAGCCAAGCAGATGGGGTTCTGGAGGGTCAGGGTCAGACCTTCCAGGTCCTCTTCTCATAAATGAGCCCCAGAACTAGAAGGTGACGTTTGGGGATTTAGTCAGGGAGAGGGTTAAGTGGGTGCTCAAGCCGCTTACAGGCTTACAGGCAGGATGACAGCCTTTCCCAGAAAGAGGCAGCAGGGGGGAACTGACGACACTTGGGGGGGACTTACTGGTTATTTAGATGGAGGCAGGCCAGGGGGAGGAGCTGGGTGCAGGGACTGAGAAGGGACAAGCATCTGTTGTTAGCCAGGGAGGGACAAAGCCACTCATGCTTATGGCCTCTGCTGAGCTGCTCCCAGACTGCTGCTCCCCACACCCACCATAGGCACCATCTCAGGCCTAGCTCCCAACCCCACTCTTCCCATGCCCCCTCTTGTCTATGCCCTGTCACAGGTACCCATGATCAAGTTCCTCAGCAATGTCCATGTGGCAGGCAGCTGCGCTGGCTCTAAGAACGGGAAGTCCTGAATGTGCTTCCTGTGTGGGGGCCTACAAACTTCCCTGCCACAGAGCTCAACACTCCAGTCTGGGCCCCAGCCCCATGTCCAACCTTCCTTCGCACCCTGCAGCCCTCAGCACTGTCCACTCTCCTGGCAACTGTCAGCACTCACCTATCCTGCCTGCCTCCCCAGGGGCAGCACCTCTGCTGGCAATATTCCCATAAACCCTGCACCACCACCCACCACCACCCCCACCCCCCACCCCACCCCACCCCCACTCTGTGCCTCCCTATAGTTTGCTGTCTACGTGTGATGATTTTTCTGGACATGAGTTTGGTGGTAAAGTGTGGACAGGGCTCTTGTGCATACTTTGCTGTTATCTGTCCATCACTATCCTTGGTACCACATTAGCTACCAGTAACAGGTGTGAACTGGGGACCCAAACTCTGGCTCCCCGAAAAAAGTCTGCCCTTAAAGGCCTCACAGAACATTGAATACTGCAGCGATTCTCAGCCAACTAGGCTTGTGACTCAATATGAGGGTTGGAGGAGATTTTGCTGATCAAGTCATACATGCTAGGACTTACCTGAGCCATACACAGGGGTGCTCAGGGGTCCTTGTGGTGTTGGAGATTCAGTCTCAAATACAATGCAGGATACTTACCTTAGCTCCTCTGCTTTCTTTTCTCTTTCCAGTCCTAAATATCCTTTGCTAAAAGTTAACTTTACAAAACATCTTTTTATTTGGTAGGGGGCCACACCCAGGTGTAGTCAGGGCTTACTCCTGGCACTATACTCAGGAATCATTCCTGGTGGGACACTATTCTATAGCTTTAGCCACCCCACAATACTTTTTTTTTTTTGGTGGGGGGAGCCATACACAGTGGTGCTCAGTGGTGACTCCTGGCTCTGTACTCAGAAATTACTCTTGGCTAGCTCAGGGAACCATATAGGATGCCAGGGATTGGACTTGTGTAGCTGTATATAAGGCAAACAAATGCCCAACCCACTGCGCTATAACTCCAACACCCTGCATAGTTTTTTGCTTTTGTTGTTGTTATTGGGGGGCTATACTCAGCTGTGCTCAGGTCTTACCCCTCACTCTGCTCTCAGGGTCTATTTCTGATGGGATTGTGGGATGATATGGGGTGCCAGAGAATGAACCTAGGTTGGCTACAAGCCCTACCTGCTGTGCTATTGCTACGGCCCCAATCATCTATAGATTTTCTTTGGAGAAATTTCTATTCAGATCCTCTGGGTCAGAGAGGTAGTTCATAGGTTTAGCACTTGCCTTGCACACAGACAGCTCTGGGCACTACATATGGTCTCCTGAGTCCTGCCGAGAGTGATACCTGAGTACAGAGCTAGGAGAAAGCCTTGAACACCCTGTATATATCCCCCCTAAAAACAACAACAACAACAACAACAACAACAACAAAAGGACGTGCGTGCTCTTTTGAAGGAGATGGACTAGGTTTGGGCCATATTGGGATATATTCAAGGGCTATTCCACAACTGCCTGACAACACAGACACAGTAAATCCCAAACAGAGATTGATGATCTGAGGGATGGATTTGTGACCCAGTAGTGGCGTACGTATATGCTCCACAAGTCTCCCTGGGTTCAATCCCCAGCTCTGCACATGGTCCACCTGAGCACCACCAGAGGTCACTCTTGAGCACAGAAGCAGGAATCATCAAGAATCACATCCTGAGCATCAGCGGATGTCGAACTTTCCTCAGGCCCCCTCAAAAAAGTTTATTTTTGGCCTGGAGAGACACACTACATGCCCTACACCTTGCACGTGGCTGACCCAAGATGGATCTGGGTTCAATTCCCAGCATCCCATATGGTCTCCTGAGCTAGCCAGGAATGATTTCTGAGTGCAGAGCCAGGAGTAACTTACCCCTGAGCGCCCCGGAGCGTGGCCCAAAAAGCAAAACAAAACAAAAAACATTTATTCTTTCTATTCCTGGGCATGGGGTGTGTGGAACCCTAACATTTATCTCTTTGCGAGTACATAGGTATGTTTTGTGCTCATCAGAACATTGGGAAAGCTGCACAAAACTGTTTCTGTGTGTGTGTGTATGTGAGAGAGAGAGAGAGAGAGACAGAGACAGAGACAGAGACAGAGAGAATATGTCAGGGATTGAACCATGCTTTCATCTATATCAAGTGACACTAGTTATACTCCTGGACTGCACCTCACGCTGCATCTCACACCCTGCTTGTTGTGGGTGTTCTGTACCTTCCATTCACTGATAAGTGGGAGGACAGAAAGGTTACTTGGTTCCCATTTCTCCTCCTTATTTGTTTGGATTGCTCTTGCCTCACATCGGCTGTGTTCAGGGTCCACCTCTAGCCCTGTGTTTAGAGATCACTCCTCGTGGGATTGGGAAAATGAGTAATGTGCCAGGCATGGACCTTGTCCCTGTGCTATCTCTACAGCTCCCCTTCTGTTCTGTTTTCAATTAAAAATATTTTTTTTTGTTTTTGGGCCACACCCAGGTGTACTCAGGGGTTACTCCTGGCTATACTCAGAAATCGCTCCTGGCCCGGGGGTCATATGGGACGCCAGGGGATTGAACCATGGTCTGTCCTAGGTCAGCCACATGCAAGGCAAACACCCTACCGCTGCACCACCGCTCCGGCCCCTCAATTAAAAATTTTAATTACAGGGCTGGAGAGATGGCATGGAGGTAAGGCATTTGCCTTGCATGCAGAAGGTTGGTGGTTCAAATTCTGGCATCCCATATGGTCCCCTGAGCCTGCCAGGTGCGATTTCTTTTTTTTTTTTTTTTTTGGTTTTTGGGCCACACCCAGTTACGCTCAGGGGTTACTCCTGGCTATGCGCTCAGAAGTTGCTCCTGGCTTGGGGGACCATATGGGACACCGGGGGATCGAACCGCGGTCCGTCCAAGGCTAGCGCAGGCAAGGCAAGCACCTTACCTTTAGCGCCACCGCCCGGCCCCCAGGTGCGATTTCTGAGCATAGAGCCAGGAGTAACCCCAGAGCGTTGCTGGGTGGACTGGAGAAATAGTACAGTTGGGTGTTTGTGTTGCACGAAGTCAAGCCAGGTTCGGTTCCCTGCATCCCATATGGTCCCCTGAGCACTGCCAGGAGTGATTCCTGAAAACAGAGCCAGGAGTAACACCTGAGCATCTCTGGGTGTAACCCCAAAACCAAAAATAGAAATGTTAGTTCCCAGCCCTAGCCCAGACACACAAAGTGGCATACTTGGGGGAACATGTCTTGCCTTCTTCATGCTTTGAATCCTGTCTCTCCATCCTTTGACCCTCACGGGCTGCTAGCTCGGGAGTGACTGTGGCCTTGTCCTGAGCAAAAAGGACAGGCACATTCAGTAAGAGGCGGTGCAGTTGGAGTGGTCAGGTCATAGGGTTGAACAGAGACCCCCACCTCCTGTAGGTACAGCCTGTATACTCGCACCTGGCTGGGGTACCTCTTCTACCGCCAGCAGCTACGCAGAGCCCGGAACCGCTACCCCAAGGGCCACTCCAGGACACAGCCCCGCTTCTTCAATGGTAAGCCCCACCCTTCCAATGGTAAGACCCGCCCCTTTCCATTATAAACCCCGCCCCTTTATTAGATGGGAAGCCCCACCCAGCCTATTCCTGCCTCTTCAGTTATTAGTCTCCATTCCCTCCCTAGCATACACACACACACCCCCCACTGCCCTGCCATAATGAACTCTGCCCTGTCTTTGTTCCCCCAGGAGTGAAGGTGCTTCCCATCCCGGTCCTCTCGGACAATTATAGCTACCTCATCATCGACACCCAGGCCCGGCTGGCTGTGGCTGTGGACCCCTCTGACCCTCAGGCCGTGCAGGTGAGGACACAGAAGGGGTGTCAGCCCCATGATCAGGTGTCACTTTGGAGACTGGAAACTCCCAATGGCAACAAAGGTGCCCCTTGCCGCAGCACTGGAGCACAGCCCCATTCCCTCCGCTGCTGCCTTCCGCAAGGAGTGTAAGGAGTCAGGAGGGGAGCATAGCTGGAGAGAGGGGAGAGCAGGAATGGGGGAATTGGAAAATAGGGGTGCTGCTCCAGATTTGTGGGGTGTGACTTTCCTCTGTGGAAAGTCTTTTTGACTTCTCAATCCACCTGACATCTTCCTTCCTCTTCTAGCTCTTTTCTCTGCATGTGTTCTGCCTTGGAACATGTGGGATCAGCACTGGGGGCTCAGTGCTCCCCAGTTCTCTCCTCCCCCACTAACTCTACTGCTTTTCCTCCCTTTCCTCCTCTTTTTCTTTTCCCCTCCCCAGCTGACCCCTGCTTCTTTGCTTCCTCCTAGCCCCGCATCTTGCACCCCCATTCACTACCTCCTCTCTTTGCAGGCTTCCATCGAAAAGGAGGGTGTTAACCTGGTTGCCATTCTCTGCACCCACAAGCACTGGTAAGGGAGAGTTTGGGTGTAGATGGGCTCCCCAAGCTGACCCTGGCTTTTTATGCTTTGCCAAGACAGGACCCAGTCAGTGGCTATAGATAGGGCTGGGGTTAGGGAATCCAGATGTAGGGAGATACCTGAGGCCCTACAGAGATGAAGGGAGCTGGCCGGACTTCCAGCCCTGAACTTCCATGGCTCCAAGCCCCAGAGTAACACAGATTAGATTAGAGGCCTAGTGAGTGCCTGGAAAGTTATGTCCGGACTTCCAGAGAACTTTGCAAGAAGTGCCCAGCACTGCAGTTGGGGGTACTTGGAATCAGAGTAAAGTGTGGGCGGTTGACGAGGAGGGACTGGACGCTCACAACCCGGGCATTTAGAAAAGAGGACATTGGGGCTGGAACGGTGGCACAAGCAGTATGGTGTTTGCCTTGCATGTGCTAACCTAGGACAGACCATGATTCGATCCCCACAGCATCCTATATGGTCCTCCAAGCCAGGAGCAGCCCCTGAGCATCACCGGGTATGGCCCAAAAACAAAAACAAAACATAAAAAGAGGACATCATTTGGGCAGGTGATAGGCTTGAGAAAGGAAGGAATTGAAGAAAACAATAGCCTAGAGAAGTCACTTAAACACAGGCTAAAGTCTGGCCCGATCTAGAAGACAGACCCAGTCCATGGCCTGGAAATGCCCCTGGAGACCCCCAGGAAGACAGTTGACTTTGACCCCTGACCTTCTCTGTTGCTCTCAGGGACCACAGTGGCGGGAACCGAGACCTCAGCCGGAGACACCAGGACTGCCGCGTGTACGGGAGCCCCCAGGACGGCATCCCCTACCTCACCCAGTGAGTGCCTGGCCCAGGGGCGGGAGTCTCTGCCCACCTGCAGTCCAGCCTTCCAGGGTTTTCGGCGGCATGGGGAGCTTTGTGGACACCCCACCTGGTCCTTAGATCACAGCCCAGCCATGGACAACGGACACCGCAGTTCACCCTCAGTTGACTCAGCCTGGCTTCCCAGAGCGGGAAAGGGGGGGTTTGAATCAGAGCCCTAAACTTGGAGCTGGGTGGGGGGCATCACTCTCCTTCCCCTGCCCTGTCCCTCCCCACACCACTGTTCTTCCTTCACACTCCACATCCTACCAATCACCCAGCCCCTAAGGTGGGGCAAGGATTAGCCTGGTTGGAGTCTAGACCTTTGTCTTACCTCTCACAATCTCGCCTCCAGTCCCCTGTGTCATCAAGATGTGGTCAGCGTGGGACGACTGCAGATCCGGGCTCTGGCCACTCCAGGCCACACACAAGGGCATCTGGTTTACCTGCTGGACGGGGAACCCTACAAGGGGCCCTCCTGCCTCTTCTCGGGGGACCTTCTCTTCCTCTCTGGCTGCGGTAAGTTTCCTTTAAAGGTAGAGAAAGGTGCCAGCACAAATTCACTCCCACCACTGCATCAGCCCATGTTTTTCCATATAGATGTTCCTGGGCAGGTAGTCCCACTTCTTTTACCCCTTATTTTTTTTAAATATCCTCATGCCTTCCCATAGAGAACTTGCAGAATGTCTCTGACAGGCAATGAGGGAGAAGCGGAAATACAATTAAGCCATTTATTTCTTGGTTTGTTTGTTTGTTTGTTTTTGTTTTTTTGAGTCACACCTAGTGGTGCTCAGTGGTTACTCCTGGCTCTGCCCTCAGAAGTCGCTCCGGGCAGGCTCTGTGAACTATATGGGATGCCAGGGATCAAACCCGGGTCTGTCCTGGTAGTATACAAGGCAAACACCCTACTGCTGTGCTATCACTCTGGCCCCTGAGCCACTTATTTCTCTCCACTGGGTGGAGCCTGTTCTGATCCAGTGATTGGCAGGCTGAGGTGGTAATTGGGTCAGAGAGATAGTACAGAGGGTCTAGTACTGGCTTTGCATGTAGTCAACACAGATTCAGTCCCTGGCATCCTCTATGGTCGATGAGACCCTCCAGGAGTGATCCTGAGCACAGAGCCATGGAGCCAGAGGCACCACCAGTGGTGAAAACAACAAAACAGGGCCCGGAGAGATAGCACAGCGGTGTTTGCCTTGCAAGCAGCCGATCCAGGACCAAAGGTGTTTGGTTCGAATCCCGGTGTCCCCCGTGCCTGCCAGGAGCTATTTCTGAGCAGACAGCCAGGAGTAACCCCTGAGCACTGCCGGGTGTGGCCCAAAAACAAAAAGAAAAAAAAAAAAAAGAAAACAACAAAACAATCTGGTGGAGACATAGGTCAGTGGCTGGTGTGCAGATTCTCAGGCCCAAGTTCTTTTTGTTTTTGGGTCACACTCGGAAGCACCGAGGGGTTACTTCTGGCTCTGCACTCAGAAACCAGCCCTATTGCTGTGCTATCTCTCTGGCCCCAGGCCCAAGTTCTAACTCCAGACTGAGCTGAGTCTCAAGCTGCATGGACACACACACACACACACACACACACACACACACACACACACACACACACACACACACGGCAAAGGAGGAGAAACTATGGAAAAGAGCAAGAGTTTGGGGTGCTCAGAGCTAGCCTGTAGGCTCAGCACCCGCCTCCTTGTGTCCATGTGTGGAGGCCTTTGCAGCTCTGTAGTGACTGAGGGTGTGGACTCAGCTCCCCAGGGAAGTAAGTAGAAGCCTGGGAGTAGGGCCAGCAACCAGCCAGAGATGACCAGCTGGTCTTCCAACTCTGACCTTGCACTTTATACTGTACCCCTGCAGGACGGACCTTTGAGGGTACTGCCGAGACCATGCTGAGCTCGCTGGATACTGTGCTGGGACTTGACGATGACACTCTGCTGTGGCCAGGTGAGGTTCCCTTGCAGTCCTCACAGCCCTCCCACAGCCCTGCTCTCCTGCAAGCTGGCCTTTTCCTCCAGCCCCGTCCTCACCCATCCCTTCGATAAGCCCCTCCCCTCCTCAAAGTCCTTCCCATAAGCCTCAATCCATAACACAAGCCTTGCCCCCCTCCCAGCTCCACCCTTGCCACAAACCCCGCTCCTACTCACAGTCCCCTTCTCCCAGCCCTTTCCTCTCCTAGTTTTCACCCACCTCTAAGTCAGTTCCCATGGGTAAAAGTCTTCACCTTTGGTGTCCCTGAAGCCCTCAACAGGAGCACACTCTAGCCCAGTGGTTCTCAAATAGTGGGGTGCGCACCCCGGGGGGAGCGTGAGGCTCGGTAAATGGGGGCGCGTTTGACCTCGGCAAACACTGTCATAACAAGCTAAGCCCCATGTTTATGTCTCTATAAGTCACTGGAACTGAGTTGCTGTGTCCTGCTTCCAACCCCACTTCGAAAAGCTATGCATCGCAAAATGTGCTCATTGTAGCCATTCATCCAGACATCACCTCTGTTTAAAAAATCAGCTCAAATTATTTTATATAATTTTGTTTTGCAGGTTAAAGTTTTTTTTTTTTGTTTTGTTTTTTGTTTTCGGGCCACACCCGTTTGATACTCAGGGGTTACTCCTGGCTAAGAGCTCAGAAATTGCCCCTGGCTTGGGGGGACCATATGGGATGCCAGGGGATCGAACCGCAGTCCTTCCTTGGCTAGAGCTTGCAAGGCTTACCTTACCTCTAGCACCACCTCCCAGCCCCTAAAGTTTTTTTCTTTTTTTGGGGGGCCACACCCGCTGGTGCTCAGGGATTACTCCTGGCTATCTGCTCAGAAATAGCCCCTGGCAGGCATGGGGGACCATATGGGAAGCCAGGATTTGAACCAATGACCTTCTGCATAAAAGGCAAACGCCTTACCTCCATGCTATCTCTCCAGCCCCAAGTTTTTTTTTTTAATGAAGATACTATTTACATTCTCGGGAGGGTGGGGGGGCCGCGAAAAATGTTTTCTTCTTCCTAAGGGGGCATGACAAAATAATTGAGAAGCACTGCTCTAGCCGAAGGACAGAGTTTCCCTCTGTTGGGACTCTAGCCCTCCTCACTCAAAGCCTACCTCCACCCCAGATGTATGGCTAACCTTTTCCAAACCAGACCCCAGGACAAGGTGCTGCAGGCATGGTTATCGAGCCAGTCAGCCACACAGCGCCAGTCCATACTGCTCGGTGAGGCCCAGTGTTGGTACACTGGCCTTCTGCAAGCTAATGACACAGAGACTGCCTGTCTGCACACGTCCACATACACGTCCATTTCCATATCTACATAGTGTCTCTCCACACACGCATACTGTTATGTAGTTCCTGTCCACATTCATGTTCATGATGCCTTCCTCATATACATATTCACAGATTCACATACATGTTTACACATGGGTCCTCATGGTGCTTGTCCATATCCACATGGTTTCTGTCCCCACGCAGGTTGCATCTCTGTCCGCACAGTGTCTGTTGTGCCTCTGTCAGGCTCTGCTCTCTGTGTTCTGGCCCTCATGACTTCTCTACTTTCCAAGTGAGCCCACAGCAGTCCCTGCCTGTGACCTGCACATACAGCATAGCTAGTAGTGGTGGAGTCCGGCTCTAGAGCAGCCTCCTGTCCAGCCCCCCATCAGCTGGCACCCTTGTGGCTCCTGCCTCCTCCCTCTGGCTGTGCTCATTTGCCAAAGCAGATCTGAAGCTTTTCTGGAAGCTTCTTCCTTCTCCTAGTGGTCAGGTACCCAGAGCTCCTGGAGAAAGGGGGTTTCTGATTACATACCTACTCCTTCGCCCTGCCCTCAGGTCATGAATATGCCGAGGAGAACCTGGGATTTGCAGGTGTGGTGGAGCCCGAGAACCTGGCAAGGGAGCGGAAGATGCAGTGGGTGCAGCGTCAGCGAATGGAACGCAGGAGCACGGTATGTGTGTGTGTGTGGGGGGGGGGGGGGCATGGGAACTTGGGTATCCCTGCTATGGCCCACAGGCCCCACACTGAGCGTTCTCATGTGCAGTTCATGGGCCTTGCCCCCCCCCCCCCAGGGAGAACAGCCAGGTCTTAGAAAGAGGGCTGAGGGAAGGTGGTTTGGGTCCTGATTTCCTGATCCCTCGACCAAACCCGCCCCATCTCACACCCCCAGTGCCCTTCCACCCTGGGCGAGGAGCGATCCTACAATCCCTTCTTGAGGACGCACTGCCTGGTACTGCAGGAGGCCCTGGGCCCAGGCCCCATTGGGGATGACGACTACTCCAGGGCTGAACTGCTGGAGAAGCTTCGTCGGCTGAAGGACCTGCACAAGAGCAAGTGATGCCCCCCGCCTGCCCACACCCCTGTAGTGGGGAGACCTCCAGTCCTCACCCACACCCTCCATCTCATTGCAACCACCACCACCTCCTTGGGCACCTTTGGCCGATATGACTTGGGATGAGAGGGACAAGGTGAAGAGATGGGGACTCAGGGCTGGTGGAAGGTTTGGAGGCTCCAGAAATGATGCTGGGTTAGCCAGGATGAGAGGAAGGAGGCTCCCCAGACCACCAGGAAGCACCCCCTTCAAGAGGACCCATGCCACTCAAAAGTGTGGGGAACTGTGGGCATAGTGTCTCTCTCCGCTCCCTCCTCTCATCCAGGGTGGGGATGGGAAAGAAACACAGTCCCAAGAGGCCAGGGGTACCGGGTCTCAGAAGAGTGGCTGGTCCAAGGGGCACCCCAGACACGTGACCTCTCTTGAGGAAGACGCTATTGAAAGGGCTGCCTGAGAAAGCTAGAGTCTAGTTGTGGGACAATCTCTGCTCGTTCAGTGACCCCTTGAAGCGCAGGAGGGAAAAGGGACCTCCCCATTGAGGAAAGTTGGCCCTCAGCTGAGGAGAGTCTGGAGGCCAGGAGGTGTAACCCCTCAGTGCCATCAGTCTCATGCATCCCCTCACAGCGAGCCAGGGCCTGCCCGTGGCCTTTGCCCCTAGCCTGGACCCAGAAGGCCCTGCCATCCCAGGGGAGAGAGTGCCACCGCGGCCTTGGTTTGCTGGCTCCTCCATTGACCCTCACCCTTGGACTCACTATGCTTTCTCCTCAGCCCTCGCCTCTCATTTATTAAGGACATTCATCCGCCTTTAGCACTTGGCCAAGAACTTTCCATGCAATCCTTATATTTGGTCCCTGGTTTAGATGGGGAAGCTTGGTGAAGGGAGGTGTCTACTTGGAGTCTTTAATGAAGGGCAAGCTCCTAGGACACCAGGCTCAGCCCTCCCCTCACCTCTGCCTTTTCCCCCTGGACTCCCTGGGTTCTGGACAGTTTCAGAGGGTTCTAGAACGATTCCTGAGGCTTCCACCACAAGGAACCCTTTGGGTCTCGCCCAGACATACCTGGAGCCAACCAGGAGTATTTTCTCCCCCTCCTGAGTCCCACCATCCCACAAGCGCTGCCCACTTCTGGCGAGCCTCCCTGATGAGCCCTGGCCTATTCCTCCACATCACCCATAACCGCCTCAGCTCCCTTGAGCCAAAGCCTCTGGTACCAACACTAGCAATACCGTCAGACTAGTTAGACACCTGCCCCCAAGACCTGCCATCCCGCCTCTGTGCCTTCACTCCCGCTCCCTCCCCCCTGGAATGTCTTTCCCTGCCCCTCCTGCCTGGTCTGCCTGGCAAAAAAAAAAAATCCTTTCATCTTTCACCGCTGGCCCCCTCCTCCAGGAAAACACCCCTCATGCCCCCTCCCTCCAGGCTACCTCTGCTCTTTGTAAATGCTTCTTTTTCCCTGCCCCCCCCCCCATCACACTGTATTTTACTGTTTACACCTTTGTCTCCCCTTCTCTGACTGTGAACCCTTCAGGGCATGGACTGTATCTTATGCATTTTTGTCTTTCTGCGCCTAGCACGGTGCCTGGAACACAGTAGGCGCTCAATAAATGTTGAATGAATGAATGATTTCACCAAGGCTGAGGCATTCCGTGGGCCTGTGTTTTCTTGTTGGTTCCGTTTTCCTGTCTGGGCTTTAACTTTCAAGGGCTGGCTCTAGAAATCACACTATGGTGACTTCAGGCTTACTGGGGCCTGTGCTCATTAGTCCAGGGGTCCCACCTGATCCCTTCATGTATCTCAAAGCTGGAGGTGCACATGGACCACGGGTCACAGGGGAGAGAGTTTATTTTATTTTTGGATTTTGGTCCATACCCTGAGTGTACTCAGGACTTACTTAACTCTACACTCAGATGTCACTCTGGGCCAGCTCAGGGAACCTTGTGTGGTGCCAGGGATCAAACCTGGGTTGACTGTGTACAAGGCAAGTGCCCTATACTCATAATATCACTCTGGTCCCATTCTGAAGGTAAATTATATTTTATTTATTTATTTTTTTTGGTTGTTGTTGTTTTGGGGTCACACCCAGTGGCGCTCAGAAGTTACTCCTGGATCTGTGCTCCGAAGTCACGCCTAGTAGGCTCAGGGAACCATATGAGATGACAGGGATCGAACAGGGGTGTGTCCAGGTTGTCTGCATACAAAGCAAATGCCCTACCACTGTGCTATCACTCTGGCCCCTGGAAGTAAATTTTAGCACTTTGTTTTGCTTTGGTTGTGTTATAGACACATACACACACACACATACTTAAAAAAATATTGTTTTGTGGCTTTACTTTTGGGGCCAGGATCAAATCGGAGACTATATACATTTTCTGATCTCCGAGCTTTAACTAAGATTTACTTATTTTTGATGTGGGGACCACAGTTCTTTCTCTCTAGCCATAGATTTATTTTTGACAAGTGACTTGTCACATGGATTCAATTTGCTTTTCTTTTGAGGGTGGTGGTAAGGAGTTAGGGCCACACCCAGCAGTGTTCAGGAACCCTTTCTACCTCTGGACAGGAATGACTCCTAACGGTGCTTGGGGCATCATATTTGGTACAGGGAATTTGAACTTGGATCTCAGACAACATGGCCTCATGCATGGCTAATGCTTTATCTCCTGAGCTATCTCTCCAGCCCTATTAGGCTTTGATTTTGGCAGAGATGTTCATTGAAGAGTGGAAAGAAAAGGTAACATTGATGCTGGTAGCCTTCCGGAAGGTGGAGAACTGACTTAGTTCTACCTTCCCTTGGGGCCCCCCCACAGTAGTTTTGCAGACCCTAGCCATACTTAGCATGCTCTCCTAGGCACCTCTCATCACTAACCTTGGGCCTGGGCACTGACCCCGCATCCCAAGGATGGGATGGGGGAAAGCCATGACCTTACCTCCTAGGAAGAAATACTACCTCTGATTTTCCCCCACCTCCCACCCTAGGCCACCTCTGCTCTATCCTGAACCGAGTGTGCCCAGCTCTAAGAGGCACTTGCTGATGTGCCACATCCCACTCAGGAGAGGCACACACCACAAGGTATATTGCCCTCCTGAAAAGGAGTTATTTGCCAAAAAGGCCCGCTTAGAGCAGTCAAAATCACTTGACCCTTTGCGTGGATTGTTTGGACATAATTCCAAAAGTGGCTGTAACTATCTCTCTCTTTAATTTTAACCAATATTAGAAATCAGGCCTTAGTAAACTCTTTCTAACATAGGAGAACAGTACAATCCCGCCAAAAGTCTCCCACTTAACAGCTCCCTGTAATTTTTCCTACTTTGGCGCCAAGATCAGGTTTTTCCTAAAACTTAGCTCATAGTAAAGCAATTTTCAGTCTTTCCCCTGTTTACTCAAAACAAGGTAATTTTCAGTTTTCCCCCAAAACTCTATAACAATTCTCTCTCTTCCCACTTCCCTGAAAATTACCTGGTCTCTTTCTGCCTACCCAAAACAAAGCGAACCCAAAACAAACTGCCTTTTCACCTTCAGTATCGGCTCTTTAATATGCTAATTTAAGCCAGGGTCCTTCTTTCTTTTCCCAGTTTCTTTGATGTCAAGAATTTACACCTGCTTTCCAAGCCTCTAACCTTTAAAAGTCAGCCAGCTCAAAAAATAAATTTGTCTTCGTCTTTTGAGACGTAAGTCCCCATACATTCTGTGTGGTTTCATTCATTTCTACAATATTATTCCGTCATTCGCCATTCCGTGTGCCCACTCTCTCCCATGGAATTTTTTCCCGAACTCCACGAAGGATCTGTTTGCAGGCGCTGAAGACTGCAACAGAATTTGGCTCACAGCAATGACTTAGTTCTACCTTCCCTTGGGGCCCCCCACAGTAGTTTTGCAGACCCTAGCCATACTTAGCATGCTCTCCTAGGCACCTCTCATCACTAACCTTGGGCCTGGGCACTGACCCCGCATCCCAAGGATGGGATGGGGGAAAGCCATGACCTTACCTCCTAGGAAGAAATACTACCTCTGATTTCCCCCACCTCCCACCCTAGGCCACCTCTGCTCTATCCTGAACCGAGTGTGCCCAGCTCTAAGAGGCACTTGCTGATGTGCCACATCCCACTCAGGAGAGGCACACACCACAAGGTATATTGCCCTCCTGAAAAGGAGTTATTTGCCAAAAAGGCCCGCTTAGAGCAGTCAAAATCACTTGACCCTTTGCGTGGATTGTTTGGACATAATTCCAAAAGTGGCTGTAACTATCTCTCTCTTTAATTTTAACCAATATTAGAAATCAGGCCTTAGTAAACTCTTTCTAACATAGGAGAACAGTACAATCCCGCCAAAAGTCTCCCACTTAACAGCTCCCTGTAATTTTTCCTACTTTGGCGCCAAGATCAGGTTTTTCCTAAAACTTAGCTCATAGTAAAGCAATTTTCAGTCTTTCCCCTGTTTACTCAAAACAAGGTAATTTTCAGTTTTCCCCCAAAACTCTATAACAATTCTCTCTCTTCCCACTTCCCTGAAAATTACCTGGTCTCTTTCTGCCTACCCAAAACAAAGCGAACCCAAAACAAACTGCCTTTTCACCTTCAGTATCGGCTCTTTAATATGCTAATTTAAGCCAGGGTCCTTCTTTCTTTTCCCAGTTTCTTTGATGTCAAGAATTTGCACCTGCTTTCCAAGCCTCTAACCTTTAAAAGTCAGCCAGCTCAAAAAATAAATTTGTCTTCGTCTTTTGAGACGTAAGTCCCCATACATTCTGTGTGGTTTCATTCATTTCTACAATATTATTCCGTCATTCGCCATTCCGTGTGCCCACTCTCTCCCGTGGAATTTTTTCCCGAACTCCACGAAGGATCTGTTTGCAGGCGCTGAAGACTGCAACAGAATTTGGCTCACAGCAATGACTTAGTTCTACCTTCCCTTGGGGCCCCCCACAGTAGTTTTGCAGACCCTAGCCATACTTAGCATGCTCTCCTAGGCACCTCTCATCACTAACCTTGGGCCTGGGCACTGACCCCGCATCCCAAGGATGGGATGGGGGAAAGCCATGACCTTACCTCCTAGGAAGAAATACTACCTCTGATTTCCCCCACCTCCCACCCTAGGCCACCTCTGCTCTATCCTGAACCGAGTGTGCCCAGCTCTAAGAGGCACTTGCTGATGGTTCTCTGGAGTTCCAGAAGCATGTTCCCAGGTGTTGGCTGGTCCTCAGGCATATACTGTCCTAACCTGGGAGACCTGGATGTCAGCTCTATAGACTCAGCTCTATCACTCAAGCTCTTCCAAGACTTCCACTCTTCACCTCTGCTAGAGTCAGAAGCATTTCAAGTACAAGGGCAGATATGCAATGCATGGTAGGGTTCTGGGTCCAGCTTGAGCACAGAAGCTGGAACCACTCTGATTGGCCAGGTTAGGCCACGTGACACTCATCTGATTCACAGCTGTGAGGACACAAAATCATGCTTAAGGGCAAAACCTTCGCCCAAAAGGTTTTTTTTGTTTTCTTTCTTTTTTGGGGGGTGGGGGGGATTGCATCCTATCTACTGTGCTATCACTTTGGCCCCATCTTCACCAAAATAATAATGATAGTAATAATTCTTCATCCTCAGTCTTCTAAATTTTGGGTCAAACCACGAAGTGCTTGGAACTTATTCCTGACTTTATTCAGAAATCACTCCTGGCCAAGCTTAGGAGTCTATGGTGCTGAGGATCAATCTGGGATTGGTCAGCCACGGGTAAAGAAGGCAAATGCCTTAACTACCTGTACTATCCAGTCCGAGTATTGGAAATTATAATAGATAAGAAACGGAAATACAATGGACTTGTTCTCATTACAGGGCCTAAAAAGAGTCTTATATTGTTACTTTTCGTTATTACCTCCTTGGGTCAGAAGTAGGACCAAGAGGACCAGTTTATGGGTAGTAGCTTGCAACAAAGTGCAGTTAGGGTAGAGAAGGGTTCACTATGAAATAGTTGGAGCTGATCACTTTGTACAGGAACTGGGTGCTGAAAGGGGATAAAGTGACATGTATGGTACCCCTCCATTAACAATAATGCAAACCACAGTGTCAAAAAGGAGAGAGAGCACGGCAAAATGCTTGCCCCAGAGACAGGCAGGGGTGGGTGGGTGGGAGGGAAACTGGGGACAATACTGGCAGGAAAAGTGCACTGGCGAAGGGTGATGTACATTCTATAACAGAAACTCAACCATGAACAATTATGTAACCACTGTGCTTAAATTAAGTAATTATAAAAAAAAAGAGAGAGAGAGAGAGAAAGAAAGAAATGGAAGTACAGGGGCTGGAGCAATAGTACAGTAGGTAGGGCATTTTCCTGGCATACAGCCAACCCAGGTTTTTTTTTTTTTTTTGTTTTGTTTTGTTTTTGGTATTTTTCAGGCCACACCCATTTGATGCTCAGGGGTTACTCCTGGCTAAGCGCTCAGAAATTGCCCCTGGCTTGGGGGACCATATGGGACGCCGGGGGATAGAACCGCGGTCGAGATCTTTCCTTGGCTAGCGCTTGCAAGGCAGACACCTTCTAGCGCCACCTTGCTGGCCCCAGGTTTTTGTTTTTGGTTTTTTTTTTTTTGGTTTTTGGGTCACACCCGGCGATGCTCAGGGGTTACTCCTGGCTGTCTGCTCAGAAATAGCTCCTGGCAGGCACGGGGACCATATGGGACACCGAGATTCGAACCAACCACCTTTGGTCCTGGATCGGCTGCTTGCAAGGCAAACGCCGCTGTGCTATCTCTCCGGGTCCTCAACCCAGGTTTGATCCTTGGCATCCCATATGGACTCCCGAGCATCACTAGGAGTGATTCCTGAGCCAGCGCCAGGAGTAACCCCTGAATACTGCTGGATATGTCCCAAAAACCAAAAAATAAATAAATAAATAAAAATAAGATGGAAGTACAGTTGTGAGTGGCAAACCCAGATTCAATGCCTAGTACCCCATAATGGTCACTGAACCCTTCCAGGAATGATCCTGAGCACAATCAAGAGTAAGCCTTGGTGGTTCTTAATAAACTAGCACTGGCTTGTCAGCGTTAGTCATTCCAAGTGGCTGAGCCCATGGACTTGAGAGCTTCCACATGACTGAGGGTCACAATCACTCCCACCACCTGGGCAAGTTACAGAGGGTCTCAGGGACTCCAACCGGGATAATCCTAGCACACAATACTAGCCTGAAGCCATCCTATGGTGAGGACTAACTGCATTCATATCTCATCTTTTTTTAGTGTGGGTAAGTAAACCCAAGTCCCATGCATGCAAGGCAGATGCTTTCCTGTGAGCTTAGTTCCAATACTTGGCCTTCCCAGTGTGCCTCGGTGGTATCTTAGCAGCTGCTAACCCCAGCAGCTGGAAGGACAGATTGTTCCTCTCAGGCTCAGTGAGAACAAACTGCCCACACGCACACAGGCAGCTGCCAGCCCACTCCTCTGCTAGCCCTTCAGGCCCAGTGGGGGATGGTACCTTGGGATCCAGCTGTGAGCCACTTTGCAAATTATTTCTCACCTTGTAATTGGCAGAAAAAAAAAAAACTTGCTCTGGGGCCAAAGAGATTGTATAGTAAGAGGTAGTATCTTGCAGAGTCAAACCTGGGTTCAATCCCTGGTGTAGGTGTACCTATCTGAGACCCGCCCATTTCTGGGAGGGGTCTTGGGAACTGAATATTAGGTGTGACCTTACCTGCAAGACCCCGCCCATTCCTGGGGTAGATAAGCCTTGGAGCCAGGGGATTGGGCGTCTCTGCCCTGCTGGGCTCTCTGGCTTTGGGTCTTTGGCTATTTGGTCTTTGACCAGCATGGAGGTCAAAGGAAGATGGATGAAAGGAGTTAAGATGCAGGGCTAAGAATGGCGGAGTGCTTAAAAGGTTATGAATAAAGCTGATGCTTCCTGATGCCTGTCTCTGGATGAGTCTGATTACGCCATTCACCTGGGCCTGGGACCCGCCGGCTGGATGGGGGTTGCGGAGCCACGTGGCCTGGAATGGCATCCACCTCCATCCCACTCCATCGTTAATTTTTTTTTTTTTTTTTTTGGTTTTTGGGCCACACCCGGTAACGCTCAGGGGTTACTCCTGGCTATGTGCTCAGAAGTTGCTCCTGGCTTGGGGGACCATATGGGACACCGGGGGATCGAACCGCGGTCCGTCCAAGGCTAGCTCAGGCAAGGCAGGCACCTTACCTTTAGCGCCACCGCCCGGCCCCATCATCATTAATTATTTAATGCTACACCTGGCACCCCATAAGGTCCCCTGAGCTTTGCCAGGAGTGATCCTTGAACACCACTGGGTATGACTCAAAATAAAAAAACAAAAAAGAAAGAAAGATGGGATAGAGAGATAGTACAGCAGTGAGGGTGTTTGCTTTGCATGTGGCTGATCTGGGTTTGATACCGGGCACCATATGTGGTCCCCCAAACTTGCCAGAAGTGAGTCCTATGTACAGAGCCAGGAGTGACCCCTGAGTACCACCAAACGTGGCCCAAAACAAAACAAAACAAAGAAAAGAAAAAGAAGCTTGGCACTGAGGAGAAGGGATTGGGGAACTCTTTAAGAGTGTGGGAAGCCAGCTAGAGAGATAGTAAGCAGGTAAAGTGTTTGGTTGCGTGCAGCCAAAATGAGTTTGATCCCAGCATCCCACTAGGTGTAATTCCTGAGTGCAGAGCCAGAAGTAACCCAGGTGTGGCCCAAAACAAAATGTCCTTCAAAAAAAGAGAGTAAGGACAGGTAGGAGGGTTTCTATGCAGGGGCCTGACTAAGGAGAGCTTCAGAGCTGGAGAATTCTACAGAGCGGAGGATGCCCGCAAATCTTCCCATTGGCCAAATGTAACGAGACCTGGACAGGGCAAGATCAACAGTCAGATGAGCTGTGTGCCCCTTTAAAGAGCATCGAGACCACAGTTTGCTTTTTGTTTTTTTTTTTTTTGTTTTATTTTTGAGCCACACAAGGCAGCACTCAGGGGTTATTCCTGGCTCTGCACTCAGAAATTGCTCCTGGCAGACTGGGGGGGACCATGTGGGATGCCAGGAATCGACCGGGTGCATCTGGGATCGGCTGTGTGCAAGGCAAATGCCCTACTGCTGTGCTATCTTTGGCCCAGTTTGCTATTTTTATTCTCAACTGCACCTTATAATAAAAATGATGCTGTGAATCTTTGGGCTGGGGAGATGGTCAAAGGATAGCACATGCTGAAGCCCTGGGTGTGACACCCAGCATTTGCCACGTCACCCCACCAACCCTGCCAGGTGTGGTTGTCCACCAAAAATAAATAAACTAATTCACATGTGAAAGTAAGCCCTAGTACCACCAAAATGTAAATAAAAAATTGTTTTAATATTTGATTTAAATTTTCTATTTTTGAAACTAACAGTTTTACTGCACTGTAGTTCATGTAAAACATTTTCCATGTAGTCTCCTTTTAAAGTCTTCAACTCCAGTGTCTACAAGTGTGCCGCCATCAGCATAGACTAATTCTAGAACATTTCCAGAATCCCCAAAAGCAGCTCTGTGTAGCCTGGAGGTCACACTTCCATTCACCCACCCCGTGCCGGACAACCTCTGCTCCACTTTCTGTTTTTAGATTTGTCTATTTTGGACTTCTCAAAAAGCAGAATCATACGACATGTGGTCTTTTGTGACTAACCTCGAACTCAGCAAGTTCTTAGCGTTCCCTGTGCTATCATGTGTCGGTACTTTGCAACTTCTCTCTGCATTAGACCCAGTACTTTTTTTGGAGGGACAGGGGCTTGAACTTCACATATGTAAGGCAAATGCTGTCCTATTGAAATATATCTTGAACACCCCATTCTACATTGTTTTGGGGGGGTCACATCTGGCAGCACTTTGGGGTTAGTCCTAGCTCTGTGCTCAGAAATCAGTCACTCCTGGCAGGCTCAGGGGACTATATGGGATGCCAGGAATCAAACCCAGGTCCATCCTGGGTTGGCTACATGCAAGGCAAACGTCCTACCACTGTGCTATCTCTCCAGCCCCCCATTCTGCATTCTGATACATTTTACTTGGTCTTTCATTTTTCTGGCTTGAAGACCACACCTGTTGTTGCCCAGGCACTGTTTACTTCCATTTCTTGCCTGCATTTTAATGGTGAGGCCACTTTAGATGATATTCAGGAAGATTAAACATAGAGCTCTCGTGTGCAAAGCTGCACCCCAGCCCTTTGCACCATCTTCCAGCATTCACTGGTACACTGATTTGATTTTCATTTATTTCCCTTTTTGTGTGTATGTATGATGGGAGAGGGTCACACCGGGTGGTGTACTCAGGGCTGATTCCTGCCTATGCACTC
This sequence comes from Suncus etruscus, assembly GCF_024139225.1. Lineage (NCBI taxonomy): Eukaryota > Metazoa > Chordata > Mammalia > Eulipotyphla > Soricidae > Suncus > Suncus etruscus. Next base: position 33,052,881 of record NC_064849.1, on the reverse strand, counting down.
AGGGATCACTCTGGGCAGGCCCCAGGGACCAATGTGGTACCAGGGATTAAACACAGGTCGACTGCATTCAAGGCAAGCATCCTACCCTCTAACCTTTTTGGGTTTTTTGGACTACTTTCAGCTCTTTTCTCAGGGGAATGCACCCCTCCCAGGAATGTTGAAGGGACCATGAGTACTTAGGATCAAATCTAGGTACTACATGTGATTAAAGGATATTTTTGGGGGGGCACATCCGGTGACGCTCAGGGATTATTCCTGGCTATGCACTCAAAAATCGCTCCTGGGGACTGGAGAGATAGCATGCAGGTAAAGCATTTGCCTTGCATGCAGAAGGATGGTGGTTTGAATCCCGGCATCCCATATGGTTCCCCCAGCCTGCCAGGAGTGATTTCTGAGCATAGAGCCAGGAGTAACCCCTGAGCGCTGGCGGGTGTGACCCAAAAAAAACAAAATATATCGCTCCTGGCTTGGGGGACCATATGGGATGCTGGGGGATGGAACCAAGGTCCATCCTAGGTCAGCACATGCAAGGCAAATGTCCTACCACTTGTGTTACTGCTCTGACCCCTGATTAAAGGATTTGATGGGAGAACCATCTCTCGGGCCTTCAACCTCAGGTTGGATGCATATGCCAGGTTGGTTGCTCAGGGTTTACTCCTGGGTCTGAGCTGAGGGATCACTCCTGGTGTGGCTCAGGGGATGATATTGAACTCAGCTCAGCTAAGTTCATGGCAGGTAAGTGCCCTACTGACTGTACTATCTCTCTGACCATGTTTACACACACATATTTGGATTTTGGGCCACGCAAACTTAGCTGAAGTGCTTGCAAACAGTTGGTTTGCAAACAGCTCACACACTTAGTTGCAGGGCTGGCATACACTTGGTTTCCGTGGGCCAGATATTGCACCCTGTGATACCAGGAATTCCAACGGCAGGGTTGTGGGATGGAACATGAAATGTGGGTGACCAGGGGAAGTGTGCCTGCCACCAGCTAGCAAGGTAGACTCTCTATCCTGAATTATCTCCAAGCCCCATTTCATTCTCTCGCTTATTTGAATTATTGCCATCTTTATTAGTGGGGTGCTAGGGCTTTGGTGCTTGGGAGACACTCCTAGTGGTCCTCAGAGAATGATGCTGGTGTCAGACCAAGAACTCTAGTTTACAAAGCCTGTGCTCAGTCCATTAAGCTATCTCCCTGGTCCAGAACATTTTTTAAATCCTTTGATGACAGCTGGGGCGATTATTGAATTATAACATCTGTGTACAAGTGTCTGTAAGGGCAGATATCTTCAGTTCTCTTGTGTCTCTATACCCCAGAGTGGAATTGCTAAGTCATCATATCACAAGGCCACATTCATTGTTTGAGGAACTAACCAAGAGCTTCCTTTCCAAGGCACGTGTGAGTTTGCCTAATCTACCGATGACCGTTCATATGCAGAGAAAAGGCTCTCGTTCAGAACTCACTTTGGCTTTTAAAACCCAGTTTTTAAAAACTAAGTAGGGTGTTTGTCTTGAACACAATTAACCTGAGTTTTATCCCTGGTACCGTATATGGCCCCCTGAACATCAAGAGTGGCCTAAAAACTAAATGTAAGTTTAGTGATATGGCACTAAATATAAGTACAGTAAATATAAGTATGGCATTAAAATATTACTATGCAATTCATATAAATGTTTCCAAAACTTGCAAGGATTGGGAATTTGGTTCAAAGATAGAGCATATATATATATATATATATATGCCTTATAGATACAAGCCCTGGCACTGGAATGATCAAAACAAACTTTTAAGTTGATCTTTATTTATTTTGGGTTTTGAGTCATACGTGGCAGCGCTCAGGGGCTACTTCTGGCTCCTGTGCTCACGAATCACTCCTGGTGGTGCTCAGTGAACCTATGGGAAGCTAGTGATCAAATGGGGTCCACTGTGTGCAAAGCAAACACCCCACAGGCTGTCTTATCTCACCAGCCCTAGAATAATTTCCTTTTAATCTATTTGTGCTCTGAGGGCTACATAAATGCAAAGCTTGTGTTCTGCCACCAGCCTCTGTTTCCTTTTGATTGTTCTGTGGAGGTTTTTTTGGCCAACACCTGTAGGTGCTGAGGAGACCACCTGTGGTGCTGGGGATGTAAATAGGGTCAGCTGCATGCATGGCTAATAACTTAACCCCTGGACTTTCTCTCTGGTCTATTTCCTATTGAAATAATTTCAATATTAAGGGGACTGAAATGGCTTAAAGGCACAGAGCACCTGCCTTCACTTCAGGTGTCTATCAAACACTTTATTTACTTCCTAGCATTACAGAGCTCCTTGAAATGTGGGTACAGTCCTGCGGGTCCCTGAGCACCCCAGCACCACTAGGGAGGCACAATTAATTAAGGCAAAGGGCTGCTTTGTATGTCAATTAGATTTTAATGAAGTTTGAAAATGATCACAAGAAATACAAAGAATTCTATGCTCTCTCATGGCTGGAGGAGAGGTACAGAGGATAGGGTGTTTGCTTTATGTGAGGCTAATGGGGATACCAAACCCCCATTATCCCCAAATGCCCACCATGAGTAACTCCTCTGTGCTGAGCCAGGAGTAAGCCCTGAGCACCACAGGAAGTAGCCCAAACCAAGAATTCTATCATTCACCTTTGGTATATAAGAAACAAAACAAGGGGACCTAGAGATAAAGATAAGGTACTTGGTGCAGCTTTGTCAGGGCTGTCTCCTGTTCTAAGGGTTAGAGGCGTTTTCAGTGAGATAAAGGAGCCAGAACCCTTTAGAACCAATGAGTCTGCACGGTGGCCCCTGAACTCTGTCTCAGCATGTGCTCACAGTTGGGCCTTCGCATCCCAACTTTTCTTCCCTCTGGGTCACCATTTCCAAGGCCATGCTAATGACCCCTGCATCTCCCTGTTTCTCTGGCCTGCCCAGTGCTCAGGAGTGAGCCTAGTTAATAACAGATTAAATAATAATCTCAGTAGGGAAGCCTAATGCCCGCCCCCCAAGTTCCCAAGGATCTTGGTGATGGGTGAAATGTGGTGATGGCCCTTTAAGAGATGTGGCTTGCTCCTCGTTGCCATGGAGACAATAGGACATACAACACTGAGCCCAACCCGCAGCATACAACATGTCCTCTAATCCTGTATTCTCCGGTGGGACAGGTCTGTAGGACTGTGGGTGGGGGAAGGTGACCTTTGAGGTTTTACTCTGGGGACCCCAGCCCTCATCCTGATCCTTCTCCCCGGGACACCCTCCACCCCCACCCTAACCCTCCACCCCATCTCAGCCTCTGCTCCCTCCTTAGACTCCCAAGTCACGAGCCAAGTTGATGGGCCTGACAATCTGCATCCCATCGAGGCCAATGCTGACGCCATCCTCTTCCTAAACTCTCTCCGTGAGCTTGGATGTGGGGGGCAAAGGAGGGCGGGGTGTGTGCACCCAATCTTCCAGGGGGAGACAACCAGCGCTCACACAGGCTCTAAGACTCAGACATGGGGCTGGAGCAGTGGCACAAGCGGTAGGGCGTCTGCCTTGCACTCGCTAACCCAGGACGAACCATAGTTCCATACCCTGGCGTCCTATATGGTCCCGCAAGCCAGGAGCGATTTTTGAGTACATAGTCAGGAGTAACCCCTGAACATCACCGAGTGTAACCCATAAGCCAAAAAAAAAAAAAAAGACTCAGACATATGGGGGTTTGGCAGCGGGATGGGGGTGCTCTTCTTATCTGCAGGGTTTTCGAAAGACTGGGAAAGAAATCTGGGAGTTGGGGAAAAGAAATGGTATGGAGAGACTGGAAGCCAGGGCTCTCGGTCAGAACCTTTGAGAAGGCAGCTATAGCTCTTGCTTCTGCTTCAACCCACCCACCTAGTGAGCTGAGAATGGTCCTGAAACTTTGCATTAATGTTTGCAGTCACTTGTCAACTGGAAATTGATGAACTGTGTGTGGGTTCTTGTTTACAAAGCTTTGGCTTCAAACACATCATTATATAAATCTCTGTCGCCGGCACTGAGCAGTCCATATGAATCTAAGTAGACAGTAATATTATAAATGCTAAGGGACTCTGTCAAAGATATATTCAAAAATAGTTGTTATCAGGGCCGGCGAGATAGCATGAAGGTAAGGCACTTGCCTTCCATGCAGAAGGACGATGGTTCAAATCCCGGCATCCCATATGGTCCCCTGTGCCTGCCAGGGGCCATTTCTGAGCGTAGAGCCAGGAGTAACCCCTGAGCAGTGCCGGGTGTGACCCAAAAAAAAAAAAAAAGTATAGTTGTTATCCCCCAAAATATCAAATTTGTAGCATAATGTCTAAATTCTGCACAATACGTGACATATTCTGAGCAGCCAATACACAATAAACTGGATTATATTTAAACAAACCAAACCAAAAAAGGGGGGGCGGAGCCATAGATAGCACAGTGGTAGAGCATTTGCTTTGCATACAGCCCAACGTGAGACGGACCTACTTTCGATCCCAGGCATCCTATATGGTCCCCCGAACCTGCCAAGAGTAATTTCAATTTCTGAGCATGGAACCAGGAGTAACCCTTGAGCACCGCTGAATGTGCCCCCCCCACCAAATTAACCCTTGGAGAGGAGAGAGGCTTTTCTTTTACTGTTTTCCTTGGGCCTGTACCCACAGAACAGGAGGAGCTGCAGCTGTTTCTTTTTTCTGAGACTCTGGTCATGGTCTCGGACTCCGGGGAGCCACAGGGAGAACTGACCATTCAAGTACAGAAAGGAAGTCGCGTAGATGAATTTGGGATCTTCACCCACTGCCTCTTCGTGCATGCCTTCAGTCGGGGCTTCATCAACAAGACCGTCTGTGGGAACTCTCTCCAGGGTAGAGTGTCCACTGCCTTCCTTCCTCTGCCCTCACTCCCTTTCCCAGAGGCCTCATTGGTCAGTAGCCCTTTGACATCCCTTTGGGAAGTGAATGACACAAAGGATGCTGGGAACAGCTCATGGGGCAGGTACATCGTAGCTAAAGAATACAGATAAGAGCTGAGTATCAGGGCTGGAGGTACAGAACTAGATTATGGCACTTGCCATGCATATGGCTAATGCAGGTTCAATTCTTCAGCACCACTTATGGTTCCCCAAGCTCCTCCAGGAGCAAGCCTTGAGCATCAATAGTTGTGACCCAATACCACCTCCCCTAAAAAAAAAAAAAAAAAAAGAGCAAAAGAGTTGAGTGTTTTCTGTGCCCCTAGAAGTCTGAGCTACTCACCCCACACTCCTCTCCTGTTCCCCTACTGTGAGCACCCACCAGCCTCCTCTCTCCCTACCCCTCAGGATATCTCTCATGGAATATGGAGATCCTGGAACAGCAGAGTCAGGAATTTATCAAGGTACTGGATGAAAAACTCTGGAAGGGAGGAAGGAATGGGCTTGGTGAAATGTACCCCAACCCTCTTCTCAGCTCCCCTGCAATTCCCATCACACAGCCAGGAAACCTGGGAACCTGGCTTTCTATGCCTCAATAGTAAAAGGAGGTGTGTGTGTGTGTGTGTGTGTGTGTGTGTGTGTGTGTGTGTGTGTGTGTGTGTGTTACTGGGAACTGAATCTGGGCTCTGGCATGTGAAGCATTGTTTTTCAGTCCTTTGAGCTATGACCTGGTTCCAAGAGGATACTATTTCTTTGGGGGGGGGGTGTCATACCCGGCAGCGCTCAGGGGTTACTCTGGCTCTATGCTCAGAAATCGCTCCTGGCAGGTTCGGGGGACCATATGGGATGCCGGGATTCGAACCACCGTCCTTCTGCATGCAAGACAAATTAAATGCCTTGCCTCCCTGCTATCTCTCCAGCCCCGAGGGTACTTTTTATTTGGAGGGGCACACTCAGCAGTTCTCAGGATTCATTCCTGGCTGACTCAGGAAACCATATGGGATGCCAGAGATCAAACCTTGGTGGGCCATGTGCAAGGCAAGTGCCCTACTGATTGGTCTATTGCTCTGACCTTAAGAGGGTACTTCTTTTTTATCTTTTTAATTTTTTTAATTTAAAGAGCTGTGATTTAAGTTATTGATAAATGTGTTTTAGGCATATATTTCAACACCAATCCCAACGTCAGTGACAACTTCCATCACCAGTACTCCCATACTCTCTCATCTCCCACTCCTTACCTCACTTGATAGGCACATTAAAAAGTTTTGTTGTTGTATGGGAGGGGCCAAAGTGATATCACAGTGGGGAGGATGTTTGCCTTGCACATGGCCAACCTGAGTTCAATCCCTGACATCCCTTGGGCCTGCCAGGAGCACTGCCTATTTGGCCCCCAAATAAGTTTTGGATTTGCAGCATAGCTCTCATGTTTTCAGTGATGTTGAGCCTATCTATGCTTAGGGTATATGGCTATACCGCTCTCCCACACTCCCAATATAACCGAAGCCCAGATCCCTGTTCCCTCAGTACTTCCCTTTGTCATCTTCTTCCTTCCTGCCTTGACTTCTTTCATTCTCTGTCCTTCTCCTGGGCTTTCCCCTTTTTTATTATGTTGCGTTTCCCTTTTTTTAAATATATATTTCCTAATACAATTATTTCATATACCACAGACAAGTGAGATCATCCTGTGTTTGTTTTTCTTCTTCTGGCTTACTTCTCTCAACATGGTATCTTCCACTTCCATCCAGATTGCAGCAAATTGCATGGTTTCATCATTCCTTGCAACTGCATAGTATTCCATCATGTATATATATACCATATCTTTATTATATGTTCATCTGATAATTGACATCTAGGTTGATTAAGAGGATACTTTTTTTTTTGCTTGTTTTTTTGAGGGGTCACAAACAGAGTTTGTCAGGGGTTACTTCTGGCTCTGCATTTAGAAATCGCTCCTGGCAGGCTCGGGAGGGGCCATATGGGATGCTGGGATTTGAACCACCGTTATCCTGTGTTGGCCATGTGGAAGGCAACTGCCCTGCCACTGTGCTATCACTTCGGCCCAAGAGGGTATTTTTTTTTTGTTTTTTGTTTTTGTCTTGTTTGGTTTTGTTTTTGAGTCACACCCAAAGTGTGATGCCACTCAAAGTGACGGCACTCAGGGGTTACTCCTGGCTCTGAGTTCCTGGCTGGCTGGGGGGACCATATGGGATGTTGGGATTTGAACCATCATCTGTTATGGATCGGCTGCATGCAAGGCAACCCCCCTACCACTGTGTTATCTCTTCAGCCCAAGCAGGTACTTCTTTGATACCCACCTCCTGATACACAATCCCTGATCCACTCCAGACACACCATATGGGCTGGCATTTCCCAAAGGTCTATCACTGCCTCGCCTCTAGTTTCTACTCTGGATCCCTCAAATTCAGCACAGTGACTTCACTAATGTCTGGAGTACTGCACAAAAGAAACAAATCCCCTGTAGACCCTTCCCACAGAAACTATCCGCAGCTTTGAACTTGCATTTACTTGGTCTTTCCCTCCTTTCCTCTCCCCTTCCCTTATGGTCATTTTCTACCTTGATTGGAGGGATATGTGTATATGAACCCACTTGCCATGCTTCCACACTTTAGTGGTAGCACATTTCACACAAGACTTTCTTTGTGAGCTTTCCAGGGATCACACACATGAATGAAGTGCCCAGGATGCCAAAAGGCAAAATGATTGCTATCGCACTGAAACCTGTGGGGTAGTAGACGGGACCAAATTGGGTTTATCACTGGCTCGCACCTGCAGGTATTGAACCACTGGGTCCCAAGAACACTTGTTTTTTAGCATTATATCGCACCACACTATGACTTTATGCCCATACTTTACTACACATGGAAATGTTTTTACCCAAATGTTTGGCCAGGGGAACTGGAGAATGTGATCTTTGAATAATAGCACAGGGTGGATCCCCGATTCTCCCCTTCATGTCTGTTCCTTAGTTACAAAGCATTCCCATGGAGCAGAAGCTAAACTTGGTGACCAAGGATGACCGGCTGATTATAACCAGGCGTGTCAAGGAGGGTGAGGTGAGGAGGGGGTCCATGAGAACCAGATGGCAGGCACATCCTCTATGGAGATATATCCTGGGGACCTTGACAGGTCATATGCCTATCACTTGCCTTGCCCCACACCTTAGTACCTCACCCTCCTCCCACTTCCTGGATCTGTGCCACTGATTCAGACTATCCTGAACAGGATGTGAAGACAGAAAGGATCACCAAGTCCTGCAGCTCTATTGCAGGCTTTATCTCTGAGGCTGCCAACCTGGTGTTGCTGAGGGTGATGGCCTGGCGACAGATGGTGCCCAGCAATGCCCGTTTTCTGGCCTTGGACACAGAAGGAAAACTCTGCCATTCTACCTATGTGAGGAGTCCCCTGGGAAGGGGAAGGGCAGGAGTGGGGGCTGGTAGAAGAGGCGAGAACTCTCATATCTGTTTTTCTTTGATCTTGGCTAAAATTTCACTAAGCAACATGCCCTGCAGCAGCAAATTTCAAAGTCCCTAGAATTCTGAACTTGGTTTTTGTTTTAGGGTCACTCACACTCAGGGTTTCTTTTTCTTTCTTTCTTTCTTTCTTTCTTTCTTTCTTTCTTTCTTTCTTTCTTTCTTTCTTTCTTTCTTTCTTTCTTTCTTTCTTTCTTTCTTTCTTTCTTTCTTTCTTTCTTTCTTTCCTTCCTTCCTTCCTTCCTTCCTTCCTTCCTTCCTTCCTTCCTTCCTTCCTTCCTTCCTTCCTTCCTTCCTTCCTTCCTTCCTTCCTTCCTTCCTTCCTTCCTTCCTTCCTTCCTTCCTTCCTTCCTTCCTTCCTTCCTTCCTTCCTTCCTTCCTTCCTTTCTTTTACTTTCATTTTTGGGTCACACCTGCCAGTGCTCAGGGGTTACTCCTGACTCTGCACTCAGAAATTGATCATGTTGGGCTCAGGGAGTATATGGGATGCTAGGGATCAAATCCAAGTTGACCATGTGCAAGGCAAATGCCCTACTTGCTGTACTATCACTCTGGCCCCTTGAAGGATCATATGGGATGGCAGAGATGGAACCTGGGTTAGCCACATTCAAGGCAAGTGCCCTACCCCCTGTACTATTTTTGACCTTTAGGGCTAATTTTTGGCTGTGTGATCAGGGATCATTCCTGGAAGTGTTTAGGGGACTATATGGAGTCTGGGTATTGAATCCAGGTCAGCTGTGTGCAAGGCAAATGCCATAGCCACTGTACTGTTTTCCTAGCTTCTGAATATGCTGTTTCTCATGAGGCTCTTTGGAGACTTATATGATCAACTTTGCAAATGATGTGTAGTGTGTCAGTCCAAACCAGGACAAAGAGGTGCAGTGTTCTAGCACATCCTTGGCATGATAAAAACAACAACAACAACAACAAAAAACAACAACAATAACAACAACAACAAAACCCCAACAATGTGATGAACTGGAAAGATTGTATGGTAGATAGGGCTCTTGTCTTGTATATGACAGATCTGGGTTTGACCCCTAGCACCACATATAATCCCCTCCCAACCCTATACTCCCAGGAATGATCCCTGAGTGCAGAAGCAGAAACATGCCCTGGGCACTGCCAGGTGCAGCCACCTGGTCTCAGAATTTTTTCTCAGAGTCTCACAAATTTCTCCTCTGCCCCTTCACATTCAACCTTGATAGGCTAATCTCAGAAAGTTTGAAGCAGGGGCAAGATGGAGCTGACCCTCTATGAAGAGCTTTTCCCCTAAACTTTTTTTTTTTTTTTTTTTTTGGTTTTTGGGCCACACCAGTTTGACGCTCAGGGGTTACTCCTGGCTATGAGCTCAGAAATCGCCCCTGGCTTGGGGGGACCATATGGGACGCCGGGGGATCGAACCGCGGTCTGTTCCTTGGCTAGCGCTTGTAAGGCAGACACCTTACCTCTAGCGCCACCTTCCCGGCCCCTTCCCCTAAACTTTTAAATATGAGGGTGCAGTTCCAATCTGCAGCTTCTGGCCAAGGATGGCTCATCATTGAGAGAAACGGTCAGATTAGGAAGAGACGTTAGTGGGCACCTACCTCACCTGTCTCCCTCCTTTTTTGAAGCAGAAGCCTCATGCCTCAAATCCAGGGCACTGGAGAGACATCCGTCTGGTAGCAAACTCTGTTGCAGGAAATAATCCACGCACGGTTAAGGGGATAAAAACAAGTTCAGGAACTCCCACACCCAAGCTTTCTGCTCCTAAGAAGCTAATAGCTCAGTGGAAGAAAACTGAAACTACAAGCAGTTTCCCCCTGAAACCTGACGTTTTTATTCGGAAGCACCAAGCCACACATAAGGGTGAGGAGCAGTTGGTCTAAGGCACTAATCCAAAGGCTGCTTCCATCCAAAGGTGCTTCTGAACAATGAGTAACAAACATATCCTTGAATAGGATGGAAACAGGTTAATCCAACATGTTTTGGTTACTTCCAGCAATGCCTGGGCTCCCAGACAGTTGAGATCAACCACCAGCAGGTAGAAGTGTTTGTCGTGGAGCAGAACATCCACTCCCAAGTGGGCATCCCTTCATCTTGTCAGTTCTACCTGCTCTCCGATGGGTGAGTTACTTGAGGGTGTACTCCAGAGGGCAGTGTTGAGTTCAGTGCTAAGGACCAGCGACTGACAGAGTCGATGCAGGGTTCCCACACCTCTTGGTTTCTGGAGCAAGCAACACTCTGCCTGATCCTCACAGTCTTTCATGCCTTACCAAGGAGCCTTAAATAGCTGAGGTCTTTCATGCTACTGCCATAGGCCCTAAGACATAGCTAAAGCAGCTGAGGCTGTAAGGGGTGCTCATGACACTGGCAACTACCAAGTACTGTTGTTGGTGGTGGTTGGTGGTAGTGGTGGTTGTTATTTGGTGCTCGTGGCTTAATCCTGACTCTGTAACCAGGGCTCACTTCTGGTGGGGCTCAGGGAACTCTAAGTGGTATTCAGAATGGAACCTGATTTGGTTGCATACAGGCAAGCACCTTACCCACTACTATGCTAATTTTCCAACTCCAGCATTATATCATCATCATTACCATCATCATCATCAACACTACCACCACCACCACCACCAACAACAACAATATCAATTTCACTTCTGGTTGTGCAGGGGACCAAATGTTAGTGTCAGGGATTAAATCAGAGTCAGCTACAGACAGGCAAGTGCCTTCAGCCTTGTACTCTTTCCAGCCCCAACCATCAAACTTTAAACAACTTGACATGTGGCGGGGTGGGAATCAATGGACTGAGAGAAGCATCACTGTGCACTTCCAGGCTGTCCCCAACATTGGGCTAGAACCAAATTAAGGATATGAGGAAAGCCAAGAAAAGCTAGTTTCTTGAAAGTTCTAGAAAACAGGGGGTAGGGTGCTTGCTTTAAATGCAGTCAAAGTGAGTTTGATTTCCAGAGTCGCATATGGTCCTCTGGCATAAGTCATTCCTGAGGGTAAGGAGTAAGCACGAATGCCATGGGGTATGGCTTCAAAACCAAAAACAGTAAAAAGAAAAAAATTAATAAAAATAAATAAATAACTAAATAGGGCCGGAGAGATAGCATGGAGATAAGGCGTTTGCCTTTCATGCAGAAGGACAGTGGTTTGAATCCCAGCATCCCATATGTTCCCCCGTGCCTGCCAGGGGCGATTTCTGAGCATAGAGCCAGGAGTAACCCCTGAGCGCCACTGGGTGTGAACCCCAAATAATAATAATATAATAATAAAAAATAAAAAAATAAAAAAATAATAATCAGTAAAAAAATAATCAGGTGATTGCAGATGAAAGTGCCAAAAGCCTGCTGGCTTTTCCTATTTCATAGCATAGGGTGTTGCTTCTATTTGTTTTTTTGTTTGTTTGTTTGTTTTGTTTTTGGGCCACACCCGGTAACGCTCAGGGGTTACTCCTGGCTATGCGTTCAGAAGTTGCTCCTGGCTTGGGGGACCATATGGGACGCCGGGGGATCGAACCTCGGTCCGTCCAAGGCTAACGCAGTCAAGGCAGGCACCTTACCTCTAGCGCCACCGCCCGGCCCATGTTGCTTCTATTTGGAATGTCATAGAGCAGAAGAGAGCTGCTTCTTCATTTCATTGTCAGAACCTGCAGGGGACTCGGTCCAGCCATGTTTAGTAGCACACAGCGGCATAATCAGCCTTTAGTCTGAAAAGCAGCGGCTATGGGTAGGAGAGTTCTTATTTATTTATTTATTTATTTATTTATTTTTGGGTTTTGGGTCACACCCGACAGCCCTCAGGAGTTACTCCTGGCTCTACGCTCAGAAATCACCCCTGGCAGGCTCAGGGGACCATATGGGATGCCGGAATTCGAACCAATGTCCTTCTGTTTGCAAGGCAAATACCTTACCTCCATGCTATCTCTCGGGGCCCGGGTAGGAGAGTTTAAAGGGCATGTGAGGGGCCCAGATCTGATCCCCAGCACTACACAGTACCATGAGTACCACCAAAGTAGCCCAGAGTAACCAGGGAGCATTATCTGAGTAACCTAAGATGAATAACACAAGCAGGATTCAGTCTGATAAAGGCACCCTGAGACAGTGTGGGAGGGAGTGGGCTTGTTTGGAGGGAAGCCCTCACATTCACCCCTACCTGCTTTTCACGACACTCAGGCACTTAGCCAAGAGAATCCAGGTGGGCTCCCCTGCGTGCTGTATGATCTTCAAGATGCCCAATGTGAGGGAGAAGGGTGAGTGAGACCTTTGGCTGTGGGGAGAAGGAAAAAATGGGGCTGGGAGTGGTGGCAGGGCTGGATTGTGTACTCTGGGTGGGTTCCCAGATAGAGCTGCCATGAAGCTTTTTGCCCACCAGATCTGACTCCAAAACAGTCTGGGGTAGTATAGGGAAGTGGGGGATTGGGAGGGCGAAGGGGGTGCGAGACTTTTCACACCCTATCAGGTGATTTGTTCCAGGAGGGTGCACTGGTGTTTTACCTGTATTGGTGATTTGGCTATCCTTGGACATCCCCTCTTTGTCATCTGGGCACTCCAGAGGAGGTTCTGGAGTGTGGTCAGCAGCCTCATTCCCCCCCCTTCCATTCAGATGAAATTGAGTCTCCCCCAGTATTTGGGAAGAAGGACCTGGTGTGGGAAGAAGATGCTGAGCTCTACTCCAAATTCATAGACCGGAAGGTGAAGAGCTGCAGTCAGACTAAGTCCCCTCCACCCAACCCCACCTCTCCACTCCCCCCTACATCCCCATTGCAGTTTTGTTTTGTTTTCTGGGCAACAAACCCCGGCAGTACTCAGGGCTCACTCCTGCCTTTGGATTCACTTTTGGTGGGGTTCAGGGATCAAACCTAGGTCAGCAGTGTGCCAGGCAAGCGCCCTGCCTGCAATCTCTCCAGTATGCTCTCATTGCACATTCTCTCTTTCTTTCTTTGTGCCTATGACCTGGGACCTGGGAGGTGGGTGGGCTGAGAGTCCTGAAGTCCTCCCTGGAAGGCAGCAGGGAAGCCTCCTGGGCTCCCACATCAGTGACCCCCACTACTCCTCCCAGGAGGAGCTCCGTCTCAGTCACAGCAGATATCTGGGGCAGCACCCAGAGGCTAAAGCAATCATCTCCGACTTCCTGCTCTTCTTGCTGCTGAGCCAGCCAGAGGACGTGGTCACCTTCGCCTCCGAGCACTTCAGTCCCTACTCACCTTTCGAAATGCCACTCACATCCTGGACCTCGAAACACCGGCTGTCCCTCTTCTGCTTGCCGGTGTCCAGCTGGAAAGAGGCATAGATGGAGGCACTATAGCCTGCAAGCTGCAGTGGGGCCTGGCCAGGGGTGGCCAGTAGGGTGGTGGTGGCTGGATCTCTGAAGGGTACGGCAAGGAAGCCACTTTCTTGCAGCAGTAATTTTTTTGTTTTTGTTTTTAGGGGAATAAAAAGACTCTCCCCGTCTCTAAGCTGTGGGAGCCACAACTTTACCTGTTTGTGTTGTCTAGTTAAAAGTAAGGACTGAGGGGCCAGAGCAAAAGCACAGCGGTACGGCGTTTGCCTTGCGTACAGCTGACCTGGGACCAACTCGATTCAATCCCTGGCATCCTATTTGGACCCCTGAGCCTGCCAGGAGTGATTTCTGATTTTCTGCCAGGAGATATTTCTGATTTTGCAGAGCCAGGAGTTACCCCTGAGTGCCACGGGGTGTGGCCTAAAAAACAAAACAAAACAAAACAAACCAACAAAAAAGTAAGGATTGAGGGGCTGGAGCAATATTACAACCAATAGGACCCTTACCTTGCACATATCTGACTCAGGTTCGATCTCTAGCATCCCATTTGGTTTTCCAATACTGCCAGGAGTGAAAGCAGAGACAGAACCAGGAGTAAACCCTGAGCACCACTGGATGTGGCCCTTTCAAAAAGTAAATAAAAATAAAAGTAGGGATGATCACTGTGTGTACTAAGTCAAGCTGTTTAGACTTTCTGGTGGCTATTACTGTCATTCTCCCTATTTTATAGATGAAAAATAGATGCAGTGGAAGACTGAAAAAAAAAAAGGATTAGAATGATAGAACAATGGTTAAGGCACTTGCCTTTCATGTGTCTAACCTGGGTTCTATTCCTGGGACCTTATATGGTCCCCTGAGCCCACCAGGAATGATTCCTGAGTGCAGAGCCAGTAGTAACCCTGAGAGTATCAGCGTGCCTCTCCCCGCCCCACTGCAATCTCCACATAAAGTAAAACCTCTTTAAAGTTTGCATGTAGGGGGGCCGGAGAGATAGCATGGAGGTAAGGTGTTTGCCTTTCATTCAGAAGATCGGTGGTTCGAATCCCGGCATCCCATATGGTCCCCCGAGCCTGCCAGGAGCGATTTCTGAGCATAGAGCCAGGAGGAACCCCTGAGCGCTGCCGGGTATGACCCAAAAACAACAACAACAAAAAAAATGTTTGCACGTAGGAAGCTGATTCAAACCTAGACTTTGTGTTCTCAAATCCACTGTCTTGGTTACTACTTTTGGGCAGCTGGCAGAGGACTGCCACAGAGGACCATATGGGATGCCAGGATTTGAACCACCTTCCATCCTGGATCAGCTGTGTGCAAGGTAAATGCCCCACTACTGTGCTCTCTGTCTCTCTGGTCCCCGCCCTTGTCATTTTCTGCCAGTAACATAAGCAGCCCGACAATAATTAATACCAGACAAGGTCCCTGAGGTAGATGGAAGTGGAACACAGGCTCTAGCCCTGCTCATTTGTCCTCTGAACAATAGTAGCACTTACAGAGAAGTTCTGTCCAGCACTCAGCAATGTAAACCTGGAAGGGTATGTGTTGGCCATGACTGGGAAGGAAATTTCCACAGGGAACCACAATTTAGATTAAGCCTTAAAGAATTATTTATTTATTTATTTATTTATTTTGCTTTCAAGGGCTAGAGAGATAGTACAGGAGATAAGGGGCTTGCCTTGTAGATTCCTGGCACTGCATATGGTTCCTGAGCACAGAACCAGGAGTAACACCTGAGTCAGTGTGCCCTGTTGTGGAAATTTCCACCAAAAGCCAGTGAAAAATCAAAGTGCATGCCTTGAAAAGTGGAAGAACACTTTTAATTTCACCAGACCCAGCAAAGCTTCTTTTTTTTTTTTTTTTTTGGTTTTTGGTTTTTGGGTCACACCCGGCAGTGCTCAGGGGTTACTCCTGGCTGTCTGCTCAGAAATAGCTCCTGGCAGGCACGGGGGACCATATGGGAAAATGGGACACTGGGATTCGAACCAACCACCTTTGATCCTGGATTGGCTGCTTGCAAGGCAAACGTCGCTGTGCTATCTCTCTGGGCCCCCAGCAAAGCTTCTGCTTCAAAGTCTGGGCCCTGAACAAAGTTGAGAACTCTGTTTTATGGAATATCTGGTGGAAGTTGGGGACATTTGCAGGCGGCTGGCAGGAGAGAAGAGAAGCAGAAATTCCCAAGCATGTTATTTTGCAAAGCAGGGTCTGCATCACCTCAAGTGCATGAGCACACTCCCAAATTACTAAGCCTTCAAAGCGAGACTAGGACCTCCTTAAGGACAACCCTAAGGCATCCAAGGTGATGTCATGTATGCCTAGACTTAGTGCATCCAGTAGTTCGTGCTTGAAGTGAACCTGTTTGATATATGGACAGGGCTCTCTTTTCCTCTTCAACATAACAACAGAGAAGCCAAAGTACAGCTTTTAAGGTGCTTGCTTTGCACATGGCAGATCTGGTTCGACCCCAGACACTTCATATGTTCCTTTGAGCCCCTTCAGGAATGACCCCTGAGCACAGATCCAGGAATAAATCCCGAGCACCACTGACTTGTGGCTCTCTTGCTCAAAACCAAAAACAAACAAAAAACCTCAAACTACCTCCTGGCAGTGTTTAGGAGACCACTCCTGTTCCTTGTTCTGAGGGATGGGTGGGTAATCTCTCCTAACAGTGCTCAAGGGACCATGTGGGAACTAGTTCTCTCACACACAAAGCATGTGCTCAGCTCTAGTTGATTTAAGTAGTTTCACACAGCTAGAGGCCTCCCTCTTGGATAGCCCAATTCTAGTGGCTAAAGTCATTCACTCCAGAGGCCGGAGAGATAGCACAATGGAAGGGCATTTGCCTTGCATGCAGCTGATCCAGGACGGATGGTAGTTTGAATCTCGGCATCCCATTCAGTCCCCTGTGTCTGCCAAAATGATTTATGAATGCAGAGCCAGGAGTAATCCCTGAGAGCTGCCAGGTGTGGCCCAAAAACCAAAAAATAAATACCGTATTTGCCGGCGTATACGACGACTAGTGTATAAGATGACCCCCTAATTTTGCAGTTAAAACATAGATTTAGGCCTATATTCGCTGTATTAGACAGAACGTTCCTGTGCTGCAACTGTATGTACCACAGTGAGCCAATCACAACAAGCAAAGGTTCAAAGGTTATACTGTAATAGACTTCCTCTCAGACTCTGGCCAATCTGAGCAGATTTTTACAGTGTAGATTCGGGTCCAGAACACTGTCTCATTTGCATGCAGAAAAAGCCTGCTTGGGATTGGCTGAGTTCGAGAGGCGGTCTGAGCAGCCTTGCAGAGATTGGTTGCAGGATCGAGTTGGAAAATTCGTTTTGTGGCAATATCAGACAATTTTCGTTTAGCGGCATATTGAAACATTTTTCGGGATATACTCGGCGTATAAGACGACCCCCGATTTTCAGTTGACTTTTTTTGCTTCAAAAGTTGTCTTGGGGCCGGGCGGTGGCGCTAAAGGTAAGGTGCCTGCCTTGCCTGAGCTAGCCTTGGACGGACCGCGGTTCGATCCCCCGGTGTCCCATATGGTCCCCCAAGCCAGGAGCAACTTCTGAGCACATAGCCAGGAGTAACCCCTGAGCGTTACCGGGTGTGGCCCAAAAACCAAAAAAAAAAAAAAAAAAAAAAAGTTGTCTTATACGCCGGAAAATACGGTAAAGTCATTCACTCATCAGGGTGTGAGCCTAGAAAATATGGCTTCTTTCAAGGTAAAATGACTGATCCCATGGCCCTTTTGGGGAGAAACCATAAACACTCAAATTCCATCCACATGGAACATCTCAGAAATGTAGGAAAGATGGGGGGGTGTGTAACAAGAAAATGACTCATGTTGAAGAGATGAAGATGACCTCGGAGCAGACCTCAATGAGCAGAGATCCCAGTAATGAGGAACTGGAAATGGGAGTAGCGATGGGACAGCCCTGGAGAGATGGGGTTAAGAAAGTTTTGGGGCCCGGAGAGATAGCACAGCGGCGTTTGCCTTGCAAGCAGCCGATCCAGGACCAAAGGTGGTTGGTTCGAATCCTGATGTCCCATATGGTCCCCCGTGCCTGCCAGGAGCTATTTCTGAGCAGACAGCCAGAAGTAACCCCTGAGCAAAGCTGGGTGTGGCCCAAAAACCAAAAACCAAAAAAAGAAAGTTTTGGCCAGTCACAGGGGCTTTGGAGGCCTCATATGTCCCTTCATCTATGGAGAACTGAAACCCATCCGTGGATAACCCACTCAGCCCTCTGCCCCAGAACATTCCCGCTGAAATCTGAGAGCCCTTTCACCCTTGTTCAGTGAGGAGGAGAGGCTGGCAATGTCATAACCACAGAGCTTCTTTCTTGTCACTTCCTTGGCTTCTCTGATATGAGAAGCCTTTTCTCTGCTTTCTCTCTCTTTGTCTCTGTCTCTCTCTCTGCTTTCTCTCTCTGCTTTCTCTCTCTGCTTTCTCTCTCTCTCTCTCTCTCTCTCTCTCTCTCACACACACACACACACACACACACACACATCTGACAGTGCTTAGGGCTTATTCTTGTCTCTTTGCTTAGGTATCATTCTTCGGCAGTGCTCTGGAGACCACATGGGGTGTCAGGGACTGAACCTATGTCAGATGCATGCTAGATAAGGCTCCAACCCATTGTACTACCACTGCAGTCCTGAATACATATATATTTTTTAATTTCCAATGTTGAATCACCATGAGATACACTTACAAAGTTGTTGTTCATGACTATGTTTCAGTCATACAATGTTCCAATACGCATCACTTCACCAGGGCACATTTCCCACCACCTTTGTTCCCAGTTTTCCCTCCTGCCAGCCCTTCCTGTCTGCCTCTATGCAGACATTTTTCTTCTCTTTCTCTCTCCCCTTATATTTCTTTTAGGCATGGTGATTTGCGATCCATTTCTGAAGGGGTAGCATGCATATCTCTTTACCTCCTGTCAGTACCCAATTCTTGTCCAGAGTGAGCACATCCTTCTATGTCCCTTTGCTTGCCTTCTCCTCAAGTCTACGCTATGTTCTCTCTTGAATACCTCTTGTCTATTGCTTGCTGCTTATTCTTTTAAGTTGGGTTTCTCCTTTGAACATGTATATATTCAAAGTCTATGTTCATGTATATGTGCCTTTTGTTTTTCCCTGGAGATGTTAGGTGGCCGGTGGCTGCTCAGAACAGCAGACACAGGGGCCGGAGAGATAGCATGGAGGTAGGGCATTTACCTTGCATGCAGAAGGATGGTGGTTTGAATCCTGGCATTCCATATGTTTCCCAGAGCCAGCCAGGAGCGATTTCTGAGCATAGAACCAGAAGTAACTCCTGAGCGCTGCCGGATGTGACCTAAAAAACAAAAAGAAAGATAGATTTATTAAGACTCAGCTACACACGAGGCCGAGCGGTGGTGCAAGAGGTAAGGCATATGCCTTGCCTGTGCTAGGTCGGACCGTGGTTCGATCCCCTGGCATCCCATATGGTTCCCCAAGTCAGGAGCAATTTCTGAGCACATAGCCAAGAGTAACCCCTGAGCATCACCGGGTGTGGCCAGAAAAAAATAAAAGAAAGACTTAGTTATATGTCAAAGGGTCTTGGAATGCTGAGTACTCTCAAGTCAGAGAGACTTGGAACCCAGAGAATGGGCTAGGCACACAATTAATACATTTTCAGCCTTGTTCAAGGCACATATCCATATTCCTTCCAGGCATATATAAGCAAAGCAGATGTTAGATTATGTCATGTGTCCTGTTTATAAGCCTTGTTTGCTTGGTTGTCCAGTCTTTGCCCACCCCGAGACCTGGGGAAATTTTCCTAATCTTATTCCGGGCACTGGGCGGGCCTGGTTTCTGTTTTTTTCCCTAGGTTTGGGTTGAACCGTGTAATGTCACTGCTCTGGTTCACTGAGAAGCTCATGTTCTCTTGAACATTATTTCCTTTCGTTTTCTCCCTTCGCATCTTTCTAAATAAATTTTATTCAACAAAAACGATCTTGCTTCATTAAACAAAACAACAACAACAAAACTGAAGAAGAAAGACGAGGAGGAAGAGGAAGTGGAGGAGGAAGAGGAAGAAGAGGAGAAACAACAGCCACAATTCAGGGCAAGAGAGAGAACTCAAAAGGCTGAGCATATGATTCAGAGTCAAGAGTTCCCAACGACTATAGTCCCGAAGACTCACCAAGAGTGATCCCTGAGCACAGAGCCAGGAGTACCATCAGGTGTGGCCAACTCTTCTGCCAAAATTAACCCTAGAACTGATAAGGCCCATGGTATTTCACCATCTGCATTTTTTAAAAGTTATTCCTGGCTCTGTGCTCAGAAATTACTCTGGCAGGCTCAAGGGACCCTATGGGATGCTGGGGATCGAACCTGGGTTAGCTACTTTCACTCTGGCCTGTTATTTGTATTCTTTTTTTTTTTTTTTTTTTTTGGGTCACACACTCAGGGGTTACTCCTGGCTCCATGCTCAGAAATCGCTCCTGGCAGGCTCTGGGGACCATATAGGATGTCAGGATTCTAACCAATGACCTTCTGCATGAAAGACAAATGCCTTACCTCCATGCTATCTCTCCAGCCCCTCATTTGCATTCTTAATTAGACCCATCCCGAGGAGTTTGTTGGTTTCCCATCTGGTTAGGTGACATATTCCACCATCCTCTGCTCTGCAATCTTCACCTTCTTGGAATGAACTACACTGCATGCTCAAGCACTGCAAGCAACCCATGTCACTGTCCCAGAGTACTTCTCTAAGCAAACCCTGAGCATTGAGTCAGGAGTAGCTCCCTCAAGAAATTTTAAAAGAAATTACAGAGATCTGGTGGCCCAATCACTCACTTTCCTCCATTACTTTGTTTTGTAACATATTGCAAAATTAATCTGATGCAATATTAAAAAATATGATGCAATATTTTAAGATGAGCAGGATTTCTCCCCCTACATACCGTAATGAATGCTAAAAAATTTCCCTTTTGGAGACTGGAGCAATAACATAGCAGGGAGGATGTTTGTGTTGTATAAGGTTGACCCAGGTTCGATCCATGGCATCCCATATGGTTCCTTGATCACCACTAGGAATGAAGCCTGATCACAGTCAGGAATAAATCCTGAGTACCACTGGGTATGGCCTAAAAACAAACAAACAAACAAACAAAACAAAACAAAACTTACTCTTTGGGGCCTGAGTGATAGCACTTGTCTTGTATGCAACCAATTTGGGTTCAATCCCTGGCATAACATATGATCTCCCAAGCACCATCTGTAGTGATTCCTGATTCCAGACCCAGAGTAACACCTGAGCATGCTAAGAGTGGCACTAAAACAAAAACAAAAAAATATCCATTTTGCAGGATTGAAGATAGGGCCAGCAGTTAGGGTGCTTGCCTTGCACATAATAGGCCTAGGTTTTATTCCCCAACATCCCATTAGATCCCTAAAATGGTGGTAACCATTTGATCACAACCTGGAGTGATTTCAGAGTGCAGTTATGAGAAACAATGGAGCATCTCTACGCATGGGTTCGAAAAGAAGAAAAAAATCCCAACAACCAACAACACATAATCATTAAAAAATCCCTTTAGGGGGATTAGAGAGATAGGCACATAGGCTATTTTCTTGCATGTTGCTAACCTAGGGTCAATCCCATCACCATTTGAGCATACCTTGAGCCCACCAGTATGACCCAAAACAAAACAAAGCAAGCAAAAACATGCTTCATTCCTTTTTTTCCATTTGAAATTTAAACACCATAATTTACGAAGTTGTCCACAATATAGTCATTTTAGGTTTTCAGCATTCTAGCATCAATCCCACTGTCAGTGTGACCTTTCTTTCACCACTATCCCAAGTTATCCATCCATCCCCAGCCTATCTCCTTAGTCAGCTTTATATAATCTGCTTTATATTGCTTGCTACAACATATATCTAATAATGGTGTTACTAAATCCAAGGATTTGCTGAGCTGCTAGGTACTAGTTGAGCCTGGTGAGCTATTATTTTCTCTACTTGAGCTTAGCGGGCTTCTACTTAACTTTCCCATATAATTTTCTGTATTCCTACTGGCTGTCAGTACTGTGAACTTTGGAGATATGTTGCGGCCACATATGTGGTTGCATGCTACCACAATATCCCTAGGATGATTAAGCACCATGGTGTCTCAGACCTACCAAGAATAACACTATAGTAGCTTCTCTCTGAAATTGGCCATGGAGTTCTTGAGTTGAGCTGTTGGAACTCAAGCAGAAGCCCATATAAGGATGGTGGAATGCTCGGCCCTCTAACAGGGCAGGGACATGGCTTGTCCCATGAGAAGGGTCCACTAATTAAGGTTAGACTAGTCTCTAGACAAGTGTCTACCAAGTTTGATGCAGTATTGAGTTCTCTCCCAAACTTCATTTTTTTTTTTTGAGACAAAATTTTAGTCACTCTGTGTTCATATTCTGTGATGACTATGGAGTAATTTTCACCTTTTTGGCTGCTGGGAAAAAATATGAGCATACAAGGTCTGGCTGATCCTTGCTTTCACTATAGCTGGGATTGGGGTTGGAGTGATAGCATAATGGGTAGGACATTTGCCTTGCACGGGGTCAACCAGGTTCGATCTCCGACATCCCATATGGTCCCCCACGCCTGGCAGGAGTAATTTCTGAGTACAGAGCCAGGAGTAACCCTTGAGCACTGCCACATATGGCCAAAACAAAATTAGGGGGCCAGAGAGATAGCCTTGCATACAGAAGGATGGTGGTTCGAATCCCAGCATCCCATATGGTCCCCCGAGCCTACCAGGAGCGATTTCTGAAAGTAGAGCCAGGAGTAATACCTGAGTGCTGCTGGGTGTGACCCCCCCCCAAAAAAAAACACCCCACAAAATCAATATAGCCAAGTTGTTGACATCACTATAACCCATTGAGTCTTTTCAAACTTCCCCTCATGTGTGCATGCAAATGAAGCTCTGCACTATTTTATCATGTGGTTGGGGGGGGGGCTGGAGAGACAGTGTAGTGGGTAGGGTTCTTGCCTGCATGTAGATGACCTGGGTTCAATCCCTAGCATGCAATGTTGTCCCCCAACGTCCTCCAGAACACAGAGCCAGTAGTAATCCCTGAGCATCACTGGGTGTGGCTCCAAAATCTAAAAATATCATGTGGTTGGTTTATGTTTCCATCTACCAGCATTCAGAAGAGACTCTAAATAATTTCCCCTGACGCCTCTCAGAATCCTCCCATATCTACATTCCCCTCCTTCTCCACTCCCAATCTCATCCCTGGCAGCCAGAAATCTGACCTTTCTACAAATCTCGGCTACAAACACCGTAGATATATAGTCAAGTTCGAATGGAACTCAGATGCCTTTTTCCAGGCAGCATATGGAAGAGTTATTTGCAGTACCAGCCTCAAGCTTGTTCCTTTTTTTTGCAGGGGCCACACCCTGTGATGCTCAGGGGCTACTCCCAACTCAGGGTTATTACTCGAGGCTCTCTCTCATGAGACTCTGAAGTGCCAGAGATCAAATTGACCTCCTGAATGCAAAGCATGTTTTCAGTCCTGTGGGGGGATCTCTCTCTCTCTCTCTCTCTCTCTCTCTCTCTCTCTCTCTCTCTCTCTCTCTCTCTCTCTCTCTCTCTCTCTCTCTCTCTCTTGTTTTGTTTTTGGGCCACATCCGGGGTTATTCCTGGCTCTGTGCTCAGAAATCATTCCTGACAGGCTCGAGGGACCACATGGCATACTGGGGATCGAACCTGGGTCTGTCCAGGTAGGCCATATGTAAGGCAAATGCCCTACCACTCTGCTATCGCTCTGGCCCCTATCCCCCCATCTCTAAGCAAACCTATGTTTTCGTTTTGGGACTTCACCTAGCAGTGTCAGGGTTTCCTCCTGACTCTGTGTTTAGTCATTCCTGGAGGGGCACTGGAACCATTCAAAGTGCTAGAGATTGAACTCAGATCAACTTTGTGCAAAGCAAATGCCTTACCCCATTGTACTATTACTCCAGTCCCTGCCCTCCTGTTTTGGACTTTTTTGTTTGTTTGTTTTGTTTTGTTTTTGGGGTCACATCTGGCAGCACTAAGGGGTTACTCCTGGCTCAATGCTCAAAAATTGCTCCTGGCAGGCTCAGGGTACCATGTGAGATGCCCAGATTCGAACCACTGTCCTTCTGCATGCAAGGCAAATGCCCTACCTCCGTGCTTCTCTCTAGCCCCCATGCTTTGGACTTTTTATTTCTTTCTTTTGGTTCTAGTGACTACACTTGCTGTTCCTCCAAGGACCACTTAAAGTATACAAAAGATCAATCTTAAAGCTCCCATATGCAAGTCCTGAGTTTTAGCTCTTTGAACTGATTCCTGGCTCTAATTTATTCTTTTTTTTTTTTTTTTTTTACTTTATTCTTTTTTGGGGGCAGGGCTTTTTGAGCCACACCCAGTGGCTCTTAGGGGTTACTACTGGCTAATAGCTCAGAAATCACTCCTGGTAGGCTCGGGGGACCATATGGGATGCCAGGAATAGGTCCTGGGTCAGCCGCTTGCACACTGTGCTATCGCTCCAGCCCCTTATTCTTTCTTCTTTCTAAGAGCTACTCCCAGTCTGTATTGTAGTAGTTGCTTTATTTGGTTTTGGGGTCACTCTGGCAGTGATAGGGGGATCTTATGTGGTGCCAGGGACCAAACTGGGGTTGACTGCATGCATGGCAAGCACCTTGCCATTCTTGTACTATCTCTCCTGATCCTAAACTATAGTAGTTTAACTCTTTGTTGAAGGACATTTGGAATTTTTCCAGTTTGGAGCTGTTGCTAATAAAGCTGCTATAATGCTTCACTTCCAGGATTTTATGGGAATGTAAGTTTTCCTTTCTCTGGGAGAAATGCCAGAAGCTGATTACCCTCAATAAACGGTTCATTCTTCACCTGTTGAAGGACAAGCTGGATTGTTTTCAGTCTAGCTATTGTAAATAAAACAGCTATAAAAATGTGGGTACAGGGGCTGGAGAGATAGCACAGCGGTAGCGTGTTTGACCCAGGACCAATGGTGGTTGGAAGCCCAGCATCCCATTTGGTCCCCCATGCCTGCCAGGAGTGATTTTTGAGCAGAGAGCCAGGAGTAACCCCTGAGCATCGCTGGATGTGGCCCCCCCCCCAAAAAAAAAGTGGGTACAGAGGCAAGAGCAATAGCATGGCGGTTAGGGTGTTTACCTTATATGTGGCAGACCCAGGTTCTATCCCCAACATCTCATACGGTCACCCAAGACTACTAGGAGTAATTTCTAAGTGCAGAGTCAGGAATAATCTCTGAGTGCTCCTAGTGTGGTGTGTGAATAGACACCATCATGTCTGGGGAAAATGCCAGGAGTGTAGCTGCTGTAGCCTGTGGTGGTTATGTGTGGGAGTTTCTGTTGTGTTTTGTGTAATGCAATGCCAGGGATCAGATTCAGGGGTTCACTCCTGCAAAGCATGTTCTCCACCTATAATTGTTTCTTTTTGTTTTTAGACCATGTCTAGTGGTACTTGAGAATATTCTTTTTTTTTTTTTTTTTTTGGTTTTTGGGCCACACCCGGTGACGCTCAGGGGTTACTCCTGGCTATGCGCTCAGAAGTCGCTCCTGGCTTGGGGGACCATATGGGACACCGGGGGATGGAACCACAGTCCGTCCTAGGCTAGCGCAGGCAAGGCAGGCACCTTACCTCTAGCGCCACCGCCCGGCCCCTTGAGAATATTCTTATATCTGCACTCAGGGATCCCTCCTGGTGGTGGTCAGAGGACTATATGGGATGCCAAGGATCAAGCCTTGGTTGGCTTCGTGCAAGGTAAACACCTCAATACCTATACTGTCTCTCTGATACTGCAAATATTTATTTCAGGTTTTAGTTTGTTTTTCATTTTAAGCAAGTTTCTTCACAAAGTTTTTGTTTGTTTTTGTTTTGGAGCCACACCTAGTGACAGTCAAGGCTCCGCACTCAGAAATTACTCCTGGCAGGCTCAGGGACTATATGGATGCTGGGGATTGAACCCAGGTTGATTGTGTGCAAGGCATATGACCTACACACTTTACTATTTTCTGACCCTTTCACAGAGTTTTTACTTTCTTTGTGTATGTGGGAGTGCAGAATCAGGGCTTATTCTTTGCTCTGCACTCAGGGATTATTCCTGGTTTTCCTGGAGGACCATATAGGTCCTGGAATATAGGGTGCAAGGAAATGAACCCAGGTTGGCCATGTGGCAAGAGTCCTATCCACTGCACTCCACTCTGGCCCTGAAATTATTTTGCTTGTTTTGGTTTTAGGTCACACCCGGTGGTGCTCAGGGGTTACTCCTGCCTCTTCGCTCAGAAGTCACTCTTGGCAGTCTCAGGGGACCGTATGGGATGCTGGGATTAGAACTGGGGTTCATCCCAGGTCAGCCGCATGCAAGGCAAACACCTTACCACTGTGCTTTCTTTCCAGCCCCTCGGCCCTAAAATTTTGATTGAAGTTTAGTTTATCTATTTTTTTTGTTTTGTTTGTTTGTTTGTTTTTGGTTCACACCTGGCAGTGCTCCGGGGTTACTTCTGGCTCTCTAATCAGAAATCGTCCCCAACAGGCTCGGGACCATATGGGATGCCGGGATTTGAACCACCGTCCTTCTGCATGCAAGGCAAACAACCTACTGCTGTGCTAACTCTCCAAGTTTATCTATTTTTTCTTTTATTGATTATGCTTTGGAAATTTAATGCATCTTTGCCTAATCCTATATTTTGAAGGTTTTTCTATACATTTTGTCTAAAAGTTTTATCATTTATTTTTGTTTTTATTCTTTTTTTTTTTTTTTTTTGAGCCAACCTGGCGGCACTCAGGGAATACTCCTGGCTATGCACTCAGAAACTGCTTCTGGCAGGCACAGGGGACCATATGGGATGCCGGAGATCAAACCCGTGTCCGTCCTAGGTCAGCAGTGTGCAAGGCAAATTCCCTACCATTGTGCTACCACTCTGGCCCCAGTTTTATCAGTTTTTGAATTTCCATTTAGGTTCTGAGCCTGAGCTAGAGATAATACAATTAGTAGAGCATTTGCCTTGCATACAGCCAATCCCAGTTTGATCTCCAGCACTCAAGATAGTCCCTTGAACACTGCCACGTGATCCCTTAATACAAAGTAAGAAGTAAACCCTGAGTACGGTTTGATCTACCCTGAGTAGGCCAGACATGCCCCCTCCAAAAAATTGTGAGACTCCCTAAGATTTTGGCTTCATAATTATTTTTGCTATGCCCACCAGTGATCAGCAGTTATTCCTTGCTCTCTGCTCAGGAGTAACATCTGAAAATGCTCAGAGGACTTGAGTTTTTATTAAGGTTTTACTTAAATACTCCATGAAATGAAGTATTTAAATGGTCAGAGTCACTGTAAGGTAAGTGCCTTTCCTCCTGTACTCTTCCTTCCTTCCTTCCTTCCTTCCTTCCTTCCTTCCTTCCTTCCTTCCTTCCTTCCTTCCTTCCTCTTTCTTTCTTTCTTTCTTTCTTTCTTTCTTTCTTTCTTTCTTTCTTTCTTTCTTTCTTTCTTTCTTTCTTTCTTTCTTTCTTCCTTCCTTCCTTCCTTCCTTCCTTCCTTCCTTCCTTCCTTCCTTCCTTCCTTCTTTCTTTCTTTCTTTTTTGTTTTTTTTTGTTTTTTTTTGTTTTTTTGTTTTTGGGCCACATCCAGTAACGCTCAGGGGTTACTCCTGGCTATGCGCTCAGAAGTTGCTCCTGGCTTGGGGGACCATATGGGACGCCGGAGGATCGAACCACAGTCCGTCCAAGGCTAGCGCAGGCAAGGCAGGCACCTTACCTCTAGCGCCACCGCCTGGCCCCCTCTTTCTTTCTTTCTTTCTTTCTTTCTTTCTTTCTTTCTTTCTTTCTTTCTTTCTTTCTTTCTTTCTTTCTTTCTTTCTTTCTTTCTTTCTTTCTTTCTTTCTTTCTTTCTTTCTTTCTTTCTTTCTTTCGTCTTTCTTTCTTTCAATATCTTTATTTAAACACCATGATTACAAATATGATTGTAGTTAGGTTTCAGTCATAAAAAGAACACCCTGCTTCACCAGTGCAACCTTCTCACCACCAATGCCCCCCCCATCACCAATGCCCCCCAACCCTCCTCCCCTACCCCCTGCCTGTATTTGAGACAGGCATTCTAATCATTAACACTGGCATGGTAGTTGTTAGTGTAGTTATTTCTCTAATGCACTCAAAACTCTTTGTGGTGAGCTTCATATAATGAATCTGTCCTTCTAGCCCTCATCTCTATTGTCTCTGGGCATTATTACAATAATGTCTTTTATTTTTCTTAAAACCCACAGATGAGAGGTAGTGCTAGAGGTAAGGTGGCCTTGCAAATGCTAGCCTATGACAGACCATGGATCGATCCCCTGGCATCCCATATGGTCCCCCCAAGCCAAGGGCAATTTCTGAGCGCATAGTCAGAAATAACTCCTGAGTGTCAAATGGGTGTGGCAAAAAAGAAACAAAATAAAAAACAAACAAACAAAAACTTTACAGATGAGATTATTCTGTGTGTGTTTCTCTCCCTCTGACTTATTTCACTCAGCATAATAGTTTTTATGTCCACCCATATATAGGAAAATTTCATGACTTCATCTCTCCTGATGACTGCATAATACTTCATTGTGTATATATACCATAGTTTCTTTAGACATTCATCTTTTCAAGGGCATCTTGACTATTTCCAGATTCTGGTTCTTGTAAATAGCCCTGCAATAAATATAGGTGTGCTGATGGCATTTTTGTATTGTGTTTTTGTGTTCTAAGGGTCTATCCCTAGGAGTGGTATAGCTGGATCATATGGGAGCTCAATTTCCAATTTTTTGAGAAATATCCATATTGTTTTCCATAAAGGCTAGACGACATAGCATTCCCACCAGCAGTGAATGGGAGTTCCTTTCTCTTCACATCCCAGACAGCACTGATTATTCTTGTTCTTTGTGTATACTATCTCTTTCTAATAATCTGCAAGCGTGTGGTTTGCGTGTATTCTTAGTCATAAATTTATCAGCAAACTGCCCTCTCTAGGGGTAGAAGAGAAAGATCTCAAAGAGTTGGAGCACAATCTTTGCATGCAGGAGGCCCAGATTCCATTCACTGAACCACATGGTTTCCTGATACCACTCCTGGAGGTACTCAAGGGACCACGTGGGGTGGCAGGAATCAAACCCACGTTGGCTGCCTGCAAAGCAAATTCCCTACCTGCTGGGTTTTATTGCTCTGGCTCCTCTTTGGTCCATACTTGATGATATTTTAGACTTTTTTTTGGGGGGGGGTCACACCCGGCGGTGCTCAGGGGTTACTCCTGGCTGCCTGCTCAGAAATAGCTCCTGGCAGGCACAGGGGACCATATGGGACACTGGGATTCGAACCAACCACCTTTGGTCCTGGATCGGCTGCTTGCAAGGCAAATGCCGCTGTGCTATCTCTCCGGGCCGATATTTTAGACTTTAATGTGATGCAAAGACAGTGGCGGTCCCAGATTTTTCTTTCAGATAGCCTTGGTGGGATAGACAGGCCATCTAGGTTAGTGAAACAATTCTCAAGCTCTCACAGAGCATTTCCCAGCAGGCCCCCCAGGGTAAATGTGAACCTTCACTGGTCCCAGTCTCCACCACTCCTTATCATCCCCTACACTGAGCCTCAGTGTCACTTATCACTCGACACTGATGACCTGCCATTGTTTCCTGCTCTGAGCCTCTCTGTTTCTTAAACCCACTGGCCTCCTTGGGATCCTGCGTCTTTCATGGTTAGCTAGTGGAAGTCTTTTATTTTATAGAAGAAGGGAGTTCAGAGAGAGGGTATTATTGGTGGCTGAAGGGAGTCTGTAGCAAAACTCAGAGTAGAATTCTAGCACCCTCTCTTTTTTGGAGGTGAGGATTTGGGGCCACACCTGGCAATGTTCAGGTATCACTCCTAGTGATGGCAGGGATTGAACCAGGGTAGGCCACATGTAAGTCTTTGTTTTGGTTTGTTTTTTTGTCTTTGGGTCACACTAAGGAGTGTTAGGAGGTTACTCCTGGCTCTCAGAAATCACTCCTGGTAGGTTCAGGGCACTATATGGGATGCCAGAGATTGAACTCAGGTCAGCTTGCAAAGTCAAACACCCTACCTGCTATACTATCTCTCCAACTCTTTTCCCACTGTCATATCTCTTTGGCCTATAGCTGTCTTCTGAGGGTCATTGTCAAGAATTCAAGAAACAGCCTCATGGCAGTGCCCTGGAAGTCTTTTCTGAGGCTCTCCAGAGGAAACAGACCCTCAGTAGTCTGCAGGGCTCCCTCTCCCAACCTACCCCAGGCCAACCAATGGTCATTGGGATTGGAAACTGAAGAGAGGCCTAGCTAGCCTCTAAAATCAGAGCTCACTTGGGTGTCTGGAAGGGAGCCAGTGATGTTGTGGGGCTCAAGCTAGCCCCAGAGGGGAACCAAAATCTGGACAGTAGCCAGCCAGACCCTTCCGCCAGAGCAGGCCACGTGTGTCCTAAGGAAGTTTCACAACTCCAGCGTCATCCTAGGATGGGTGCGAGACTTGAGGCTGGCACAGTCCTCTGCACAGCAGCCGGAGGAGAGCTCAGGACCTGCACATCCCTCTTACACCATCCCAACCTGCCGTCTTCATGCCAGGTGAGTGACTGAAATAGTCACAGAGGAACTCTTGGGGCTAATACCATTCTTGACAGCAGCTTGGATTGGAATTCTAGTTGAGTTCCTGAGGATTTGGGGTCTCTGGGTCTTCCTTGGCTCTGAAGGGGACAGGGTCAGACCTATTTGGGATCAACTACCTCCCTTCCCCACGAATGCCTCTTTTCATCCTTCATAGTGAGAAGGTCTGGATTGGAGAATGTGTATGCACATAAAGTAAAGTCTTTCAGAGGGTTCTATTCCCTTTTGCTGCTGCTTGTATAACACTTGTTTTGTTTGGTTATTTTGGGTAGCAATGCTCAGTGATGCTTAGGGGACCATCTGGGTCAGTCATGTGCAAGGCCAGTGCCTTGCCCATTGTACTATCTCTTTGACCCCCATGCTTCTGGGACATTTGGTCAAAAGGGCAAAGGGGTGAAACTGGATGGGCATCAACTATCTAGCTGGCCTTCACCTTGTCACTCTGCTAGGCAAAGGCACATGAGGAAGGGGGATAGTTTTGTCTCTGGACCCCCAGAAAAGCAGATTCCTCACCATGCTTCCTGGGACTCTTCACAGGTGACAGGGTCCCCCAAATTCTGGGTAGGCCCAGCTATGGCTCCATCTCCAGCTTGCCTAGCCCGGAGCCCCAGAAAGTTCATCTTGAAAATGCCTGCCTGAATGAGAAGGTCCCCATCCCGGATGTGGAACCGGTAAGGATGATGAAAACTTCTGGAGGATCTTTCAGAAGAACCAGAATAATCTGTGAATTATTCTGGAGTGGGAGGGCACCTTCCTTTGAGTCTGGTCTCATCCTGCTTTCAGCAGTGGTTCCCCCACCCCTGGTTCCTGCTGACCAGGAAGCACTTAGCACTGAGGTTTAAGAATGATGCTTGGGGGCCGGCATGGTGGCACTAGAAGTAAGGTGTCTGCCTTGCCAGCGCTAGCCTAGGACAGATTGTGGTTCCATCCCCTGGCATCCCATATGGTCCCCCAAGTCAGGAGCAACTTCTGAGTGCATAGCCCTGAGCGTCACCGGGTGTGGCCCAAAAATAAATAAATAAATAAATAAATAAATAAAAAAGAATGATGCTTGGTGGGGCCGAAGAGATAGCATGGAGGTAAGGTGTTTGCCTTGCATGCAGAAGGACAGTGGTTCGAATCCCATATGGTCCCATTCTGGCCCCGAACATGCCAGAAGCGATTTCTAAGCTTAAAGCCAGGGATAACCCCTGAGCGCTACTGGGTGTGACCCAAAACCACACACCAAAAAAAAAAAATGATGCTTGGCGCAGCAATAGGGCGTTTGCCTTGCATGCAGCTAAGCTAGGACGGACCATGGTTGGATCCCGGTGTCCCATATGGTCCCCCAGCCAGGAGTAATTTCTGAGCACATAACCAGGAGTAACCCCTGAGCGTCACCAGGTGTGGCCCAAAAACCAAAAACCAAAAAAAAAAATGATGCTTGTTGGACTGGAATGCTAGCATAGCAGCTAGGGTGCTTGTTTTGCACACAACTGAACTGGGATCAATCCCTGACATCCCATATGATCCCCTGATTTTGGCAGGAATAATTTCTGAGCACAGAGTCAGGAGTAACCCCCCAAAAAATTGTGCTTTCTGAATGAATCTCGGCTTTTCTATGGAGAGGAAAGGGCCTGGAGAGAATTGAGGTTAGAGTTTCAACAACATGTTGCTTCATGAAAGAAAATAATAGGGGACAAAGACTTTTGAAGCAGAGAGGAGGAGACAGCGGCAGGATGGCTTCTAGGAAGTGTTATCAGATTTCAAAACTTTCACAGATAGCCAGGCTGCCAGACTAAGCCTCAGAACAGGAACAGGGGTCCCTAGACTCAGGAGATTCTAGGAGAGAGGGTGGGCGAGGAAGTAGCTCTGTGATCTGAGAAGGGCTGGAGGATGGGGGCCCTAAATCAGGGAAAGGTTGTCCCCAGGGAAGTCCCTCCTTTTGGACTCTGAGGATTCTGCTGAGTTCAGCTGCCTACTTGGGGCCCCTCCAGAATGGGTATCCTCTGTGACTCAGCAAATTCTCCCCTTCCTCCCCACTATGGCCATTCTAGGAATGAAAAGGAGG
Organism: Suncus etruscus; assembly: GCF_024139225.1. Taxonomy (NCBI): domain Eukaryota; kingdom Metazoa; phylum Chordata; class Mammalia; order Eulipotyphla; family Soricidae; genus Suncus; species Suncus etruscus. The sequence goes on along the minus strand of NC_064849.1, from coordinate 33,020,542 downwards.
AGGAACTTATTGGGGCTTAGCTAGAGGCAGGCCAAAGTTTGGCTCAAACTCCCCACATCGAGATCCCTCTCCTTTCAGGGCACCTTTAGCCTTCGAAAACTGTGGGCCTTCACCGGGCCGGGCTTCCTCATGAGCATCGCTTTCCTGGACCCTGGGAACATCGAGTCAGACCTTCAGGCTGGCGCTGTGGCTGGATTCAAAGTAACAAGAGGGGTCTGGGAGATGACTTCCAGGGCAGGAGCACAGGCTTTGCATGTGGGAGCCTGGGTTTGATCCCTGAAAACGCAGAGTCCTCCCAACCTCTACCAGTAACAATCCCTGAGCATTGCTCAGAATGGCCCCAAAATCAATCAAACAAAATGATGGTGTCCAGGCCACTGTGGGAAAGGGGAATTACAAAGATACACACACACACACACACACACACACACACACACACACACACACACACACACACACACACACACACCCTGCCCATCTTGCAGCTTCTCCCAAAAGAGACCAGCCTGGTGGGTCTTCCTCGGGATAGGTTTTAAATATAAATGATCCAGATAGAGTCCACCAGTGCAGCACTGCCAAAGTGACCTGGATATATGGGGGTCTTCTTGCTCCATCTACTTCTCAAGGAGTGGGAGGCTCTGGGAGATTTGTCCCCTGGCTAAGACCTCTCCCTGCGCTTTCCAGCTGCTCTGGGTACTGCTCTGGGCCACCGTGCTGGGTTTACTCTGCCAGAGACTGGCCGCTCGGCTGGGTGTGGTGACAGGCAAAGACTTGAGCGAGATCTGCCATCTCTACTACCCCAAGGTGAGAACCGGAGGTGTTCTAACACCCATGATCCAATGTAAACACTGGCTAGAGCCTCTGTTGGCTGGAGTAGCCTAGTGAGGCCCAAACTACTGCCTCAGAGAATAGCAAGAATGTGGAAAATGCATGCTCCACTCATTTTACAGAAAGAAGGAATGAAGGGAGGGAGGGAGGAAAGGAGAGAGGGAGTTGAGAGGGAGGGAGAAAGGGAGGAAGTGAGCAAGGGAACAAATACTTTTCCCACGCCCTTTCAATTTCCCCTCCATGTTTTCTGTAAAACCTAAAAGAGGACAAGGACAATAGCACAGTGGGTAGGAAATTTGTCTTGCATGCGGCGACCCAGGTTAGACACTGGCACTCCATATGGTCCCTGAGTGAAGTGCCAGGAGTAAGTCCTGAGCACAGCTAGGTGTGGCCCCCAAACCAAACCAAACCAAACCAGCAAACCTAATGACTGTCTTGCTAACATAGTTTTCAGTTTTAAGATGTAGTGCTGGGTAGGGAAATGTGAGGTAGAGAAGACATAGCAAACATAGGGTCCTTCATTGAATAAAGTGTGTCTCTTACTCCTAGGTACCACGTATTCTGCTCTGGCTGACCATTGAGCTGGCCATTGTTGGCTCGGACATGCAGGAGGTCATTGGCACGGCCATCGCAATCAATCTGCTCTCTGCTAGATGGTACTGTCCCAGGAACCCCAGAACTTCCAAATGGGGCCACAAACCATGGCTACTTCTTCCCCAGGCCTTGGCTTGGTTGTGGTAGTGGCCCTGGAGGTTTTTTCCTTTAATTTCTCTCACACAGAGCTGTTGCCCAGATGGGGCAATTGAGACCCAGGAATGTACTATGACTTATTGAAAGTCACAGAGCATTCAGGACAGTGGTACTGAGCCTCCTGCGATGGCCAATTGCTCTCCTGGTCCCTCCCTGGACCTTCTGTCTCTAACACACTTTCAGCTCCCTTCTTCTAGAGCTGCTGAGCCATGTGACTCAACTGTCTAGAAGCAGTATCCCACTCGCTGAAGCCAGGAGCTGGGGACCTGGCCAGAGGGGGCTGACCTAGACTTCTCTGGTTTCAGGATCCCACTGTGGGGTGGGGTGCTTATCACCGTGGTAGACACCTTCTTCTTCCTCTTCCTAGATAACTATGGTGAGTGTGCCTGCACCTTTAGGCATATTGGGGTTGGAAGTGGGGCCGCCCAGCTCTGCTGATTTCTGCTGCTTGGGGATATTGTTCTGAACTCCCGAGCTCTGGTATTTGTTGTTGTTTTTAGTTTTGGGGTAACACCTGGCAGTGCTCAAGAGTTATTCTTGGCTCTGTTCTCATAAATTACTCCTGGCAGGCTTGGGGGCCATATGGGATGCCTAGCAAACGCCTTACCAGCTGTGCTATCACTTCAGCACCTCTGGTGGTTTTTAGCAAGTCAGATTTCTGCTTCTTCTCTAACTTGGGAGTAATAATCACATAGATATCAAGGGGCTGTGGGACTCCTCATCGAGGCTCTTGTATGTTAAACTCTTGGCACAAAAAGCTTTGAGGAAAAAGCTCAAAGTTATTGATGAGGTCATTGATGAGTGCTCAGGTTACAGTTTCGGAATATCTCCTTCTAGGGCTGCGGAAGCTGGAAGCCTTTTTTGGATTCCTTATTACCATTATGGCCTTGACCTTCGGCTATGAGGTAAGGGACCAGAGGGGCAGGCACCTCCCAGACCACCTCTTCCTCAGTGCCCTGCCTCTGAGCTGGAGGAACAAAGCCTGAAGTCTTGGCCACATCCCAGTGGCCCCATCGACTGGGAGTGGGATCAAATTGTTGGTCATGCCCCAAGTGGCCAGGTGGAAGTTGGGAAAGGTTTGCAGGGGCAGGGCATGGTCTAATGGGGCTCTCTTCCTCACCCCCCACCAGTACGTGGTAGCTAGACCATCTCAAGTGGCTCTTCTTAAGGGCCTGTTCCTGCCCTCGTGCCCAGGTTGTGGCCAGTCGGAGCTGCTGCAGGCTGTGGGCATTGTTGGTGCCATCATCATGCCCCACAACATCTACCTGCACTCGGCTCTGGTCAAGGTGAGTGGAGGAGAGAAGAGAGAAAGGAGATGGAAGCTGGGTCCATTGAGGGGCTCCACCTCCAAGACTACAGACTCATCCCCTGGGCTCCATCTTCAAAAAATGTAGGCCGGACATGTTAGAGCCCTCTGTTAATATATAATAATAGGCTGTACTGTGGTGTGGGGGTGGGGGTGGGGTGGATGTCTGGGGTGACAGCTTTGTAAGCAGGAGGTCGGAGAGATGTATAGCAGGTAGATAGTGTACCTGGGTTTGATCCCTGGCATCCCATATGGTCCTCTGATCCAGCCAGGAGTAATTTCTGAGTATACCCCCTGAGAAAAGGTAGATGGTAAAAGGTTGGAACATATATGCTGCTTACGGGACACCCAGTAAAGCAGGTAGGCAGGCAGGCAGACCCCTTGCTTTCTGAGAGCTTGCATCCTAGTACATTATCTACTAGTTTTTGAACCACACCTGGTGATGCTCAGGGGTTACTCCTGAGCACTCAGAAATCGCTCCTGGCTTGGGGGACCATACGGGATGCTTGCGCCACTGCTCTGGCCCCAACACACTAGCCACTTTTGAGCAAGCTGGACTAGAGCGATAGTACAGTGGGTAGGGCTCTTGCCTTGCTTGTAGCTCACATAGGTGTGACCTTTGGCATCTCATATGGTCCCCGGAGCACCTCCAGGAATGACCCTTGAATACAGAGAACCAGGAGAGGAGTAATCATTGAGCATCAATGAGGGTGCCCAAATAAACAAAACAAAACAAACTTTGAGCAAGATTTGTGTTCAGATAATGACACATGAGTGGTTCTATGAGAGAGAACATAACACTGGTGTGAGGAGGGGCTGTTTTTAGAAGAATCCTTAAAGGCCTTTCTTTTTTATTTTGTTTTATTTTTGGGTCACACCCAGCAGCACTCAAGGGTTACTCCTGGCTCTGTGCTTAGAAATCGCGCCTGGGGCCCGGAGAGATAGCACAGCGGCGTTTGCCTTGCAAGCAGCCGATCCAGGACCAAAGGTGGTTGGTTCGAATCCCGGTGTCCCATATGGTCCCCCGTGTCTGCCAGGAGCTATTTCTGAGCAGTCAGCCAGGAGTAACCCCTGAGCATCGCCGGGTGTGGCCCCAAAACAAACAAAAAAAAAAGAAAGAAAAAAAAGAAGAAGAAATCGCGCTTGGAAAGCTCAGGGGACCACATGGGATGCTAGGGATCAAACCTGGGTTGGTTCCAGGTTGGCTGGGTGGAAGGCAAAGACCCTACCTGCTGTGTTTTGCTCCAGCCCCCTGAAAGGCCTTTCTAAATGGTTGATCTTTGATATAAGATGGATCAAGGGGCTGGAGAGATAGCATGGAGGTAAGGCGCTTGCCTTTCATGCAGAAGGACTGTGGTTCGAATCTCAGCATCCCTTATGATCCCCTGTGCCTGCCAGGGGCGATTTCTGAGCATAGTGCCAGGAGTAGTACCTGAGTGCTACCAGGTGTGACCCCCCCCCCAAAAAAAAAAAAGATGGATCAAAAGCAAGATCAGAGAATTTCTGGTGTCGTTTGGTTTGGGGGCCACACCTTATGGTGCTCATGGCAGTGCTTGGGGACTCTCTTCATTTTCCCCAGGAGCTTGTGTTCTAAGCAAGGGGAGCAGACAATACAAAAGCTCTATGGCAGAATTCAAGCGTCATGTCTGAGGGAGCTAGGTAGAGCTGAGTAGAGAGAGACAGGCCAGGCCAATCTTGACCTTCAAGATCACCCTTCCATCACCTGGTCAGTAAGGAACAGGCCTTTGTGACAAGGGAAGAGAAGTAGAAAGGGGACTAGCTGAAGAGGCCTGTCCCATATTAGCCTGTAGGAACTTTGAAGAGATCTGAGATTTGCAGGAACATAGAAAATTGTAAGGGGCCAGACAGTGGACTCAAAGGGCTGGAGCACAGGCTTCAAAAATGGGAGTTCCAGGTCCAACCCCCAGCACCATTGAGAGCAACCTCTGGGCATTGCTAGACGTTGCTCAACCATCTTTTTTTTTCCTTCCCCTTTGACCTTCATAGTCTCGAGATATTGACCGGACTCATCGGGGGGACATTCGCGAAGCCAACATGTACTTCCTCATTGAGGCCACCATCGCTCTGTTTGTCTCCTTCTTCATCAACCTCTTTGTAATGGCTGTCTTTGGTCAGGCCTTCTACCAGCAAACCAACCAGGCTGCGGTGAGGAACACCCCTCCCCTCATTTCATCTCACCCCAGCTCCACACCTGCATGAAGACTTTGCTGGGGATCAAAGGCATTGCAGTTCTGTTCTGCTCTCTGAAACCTGACAGGGGAAGGGATCTCTGGCAGAGAGTCCCTTTTCTTGTCCTTCTTGTCCTATCCCTCTCCCAGGTTCAATCCAGCAAGCACCAGGAGTTAGCTGGACAGCACCAATGAAGAGGGAGGAAAGAGTTTTTTGGGTTTTTTTTTTTTTTTTGGCCGTGGGGGGGGGGGGACACCCAGTGATGCTCAGGGGTTACTTCTGGCTATGTGCTCAGAAATCGCTCCTGGCTTGGGGGACCATATGCGACACTGAGGGATCGAACCTGGGTCTGTCCTGGGTCAGCCGCATGTAAGGCAAATGCCCTACTGCTGCATTATTGCTCCAGTCCCTGAGCTTTTTTTTTTTTTTTTTTAATTCTCAAATGTTTATTTTATTTGAGACTCACACCTAATAGTGTCTAGACTAGAGTCTCTTCACTGCTCTTCACTCAGAATTCAGCCCCTGCAGTGCTCAGACTCTAGCCAAAGCTTTGCTCATGCAAAGCCTGTGCTTGGGCCTTTGAGCTCTGGCCTCTCTCTAGTCCATGACAAATATTTATTGAGCACCTTTAGCTTCTTCCCCTCTAAGCTCTATTTGCCAATTACCCTGCTTCTACCACATGGCTCCAGGTTATAGCTTTTGGGATGTGGGGAGGGGTTTGGGCCATACCCAGCAAAATATAAGGCTTACTCCCAGCTCTGTGCCCAGGGGTCACTCCTGGCAGTACTTAGGCAGGGGGAACATGTGGTGCTGGGAATGGAACTAGGGTTGGCTGCATACAAGGCAAATGCCTTAATCCCTGTCCTATCTCAGCCCCCAGGATAAATGCCAGAGGAAGGCACCTATGTCGATTGTCGCTTTTTGTGGGCTCCCCTTCCTGCCACCACGTACTATGAAGGGAACAAATTCCAGCACACCTGTGGAATCAGAGCATTCTGGGAGATAAGGGCACATGAGTTTGAGTACACAGATGTGGACTGTCATTTTCTTCCCAGACTTCTTTGTGGGTTACCCACCATCACCCACCTAGTGGATATTTACTAAGCTCTTGTTCCGTACCAGCCATAGGGTCTCAGTTCCGGGGATCAGCCGGCATTGGCTCCCTATACCCTCCCTATAACCTTCCTGCAGCTGCAGGGGAGGGCAGTGGGCAGGCAAGAAACCAGCACAGGAGACAAGGAGGGGAAAGAAGAGGAACCAGTGGTGCAGAGCAAAGAAAGAGGGTGATGAAACATAAGGTTGAGGGAGGGTTTCCATCAGCCTCCTAGAAAGTGGAGGAGTCCCTCAGCTCCTCCTAGTTCTCTGGAATACAGGATCTGTGCCCACTTTTTGAGTGAGTCCTGATTAGACTGTACCAATGGTTTGCTCTGGGCTCTGGCTGAATGCCCGGCTCTGGCAGGGTATTGGGGAGAAAAACTGGCAAACCTGAGAACCTGAGCACCGCCCCCTAAAGGTTAGACCATGGTGCCTGCTGGTGTTCTTTGCTCCTTGGAACAAGAACTGAGTTCTACATAGGGGCAGCAACTACCCTGTCTTATCCTTCAACACTGAGATTGAAGCAAGAGCCTAGCAGAGGGGTCTGCCCTGGGGGAAAAGGGGCCTGGGGCCAATTGTCACGTGGAGATGCCAAGTCCAAGAGAAGCTGGCTTCGACTTTAAAAGTTGGCAACAAACCTACATGAAGGGGAAAGGTTGTTTTGTTAGTTAGGTCCATAAAATAAGTCTGGCCAAGTACCAGCCACCAGCATTCTGCTCAGGGCCAAAAAAGCGTGGTGAGTTGCTTTTTCTAAGTCTGACGGTGCTCTCCTCTTTCTCCCGCCCTGGTACCCGCAGTTCAACGTCTGTGCCAACAGTAGCCTCCATGACTATGCCATGATCTTCCCCAAGAATAACCTGACCGTGGCGGTGGACATTTATCAGGGGGTAAGCGCCTGGTGTCTGGGAAGCGGCAGGGATGGGTGGTGGCGTGTTAGTGGGCGGGGCCACCCGTCTGACCTCCTCCCTCCCCGCAGGGCGTCATCCTGGGCTGCCTCTTTGGCCCCATTGCCCTCTACATCTGGGCGGTGGGTCTCCTGGCAGCGGGGCAGAGCTCTACCATGACCGGTACCTACGCGGGACAGTTCGTGATGGAGGTGGGGCTTGGAAACAGAGGAAGGCACGAAGTCAATAAGCATTATCCTGGGGAGCTTAGACCATAGAGGAACCCCACTTTCTTTTCTTCCTTCCTTCCTTCCTTCCTTCCTTCCTTCCTTCCTTCCTTCCTTCCTTCCTTCCTTCCTTCCTTCCTTCCTTTTTCTTTCTTTCTTCTTTCTTTCTTTCTTTCTTTCTTTCTTTCTTTCTTTCTTTCTTTCTTTCTTTCTTTCTTTCTTTTTCTTTCCCTTCTTTCTCCCTCCTTTCCTCCCTCCCCTTTCTCCTTTCTTTCTTCTTTCTTTTCCTTCCTTCCTCCTTTCCTTTTTCTTTCCTTCTTTCTCTTTTTCTTTTTCTTTCCCTTCCTCCCTCCCTCCCTCCTTTCCCCTTCCTTCCTTCCTTCCTTCCTTCCTTCCTTCCTTCCTTCCTTTCTTTCTTTCTTTCTTTCTTTCTTTCTTTCTTTCTTTCTTTCTTTCTTTCTTTCTTTCTTTCTTTCTTTCTTTCTTTCTTTCTTTCTCTTCTTTCTTTCTTATTTCATTTTTTGCTTTTTGAGCCACATCCAGCGGCGCTCAGGTATTGCTCCTGACTCTGCGCTCAGAAATCACTTCTGGCAGGCTCAGGGGACCGTATGGGCTGCCAGGAATCGAACCCAGGTCTGTTCTGGATCAGCCACGTGCAAGGCAAACGTCTGAACGCTGTGCTATCTCTCCAGCCCCAAGAACTCCACTTTAGAGATTAAAAAATTGAGACTGGTGGGGGCCGGCGAGATAGCATGGAGATAGAGACTGGTGAAGGGATTTTTCCCTCAAACTGCAGACCTATGGAGCACCTTCTCCCCCAAATCAGATTCCTCCAGCAAGCCACAGTGGGGAATATACCCTCCCACTTAGGATTGTTCCTGCTTCCCCAATCTCTAATTGGGCTTAGGTGTGCCCCTGACTTCAGAGAAGGGAAAACAGAAGTCTCCCTGGGTTGGAGATGGACAAACAGAGGGTCACAGGAGAGGGAAGACAGAGGGTCTTGAGTCCTGCCTTCGGCCAAGGATCCCTCTCCACACTCAGGGCTTCCTGAAGCTGCGCTGGTCTCGATTTGCTCGCATGCTCCTCACACGCTCCTGCGCCATCCTCCCCACCGTCCTGGTGGCCGTGTTCAGGGACCTCCGAGACTTGTCCGGCCTCAACGACCTGCTCAACGTGCTGCAGAGTCTGCTGGTGAGCTTGCCCCCTCCAGCCCCAGCCTGCGAACAAGAGCCACTGCAGCCCCCATAGTGTGCCTATGTGGGGGTTCCTCAATTCACCGGGCTCAATTAGAAGCTATAGTACAGCAGGTAGGGTGCTTGCCTTGCATGTGGTTGACCCGGGTTCTATATCCGCACCCCCAAGGGGTCTCCGGAGTCCCGATGGGAGTGATCCCTGAGCACAGCTCAAACAAAACAAAATAAACCACCAGGCTCTCATCATCCCTGTGGCCAGTCAATAGGAGGCTCCTGTTCATAGGAGCCACCATGATCCCATTTTGGAGATGGGAAAACTGTTGCCTATAGTTAGGTCACTGGGGAGGCCAGGCTGAGATTCAGGCTCACAGTCTGGGGCGAGTTACCCACTCTCTCTTGCCCTGGAAGGGCTCAGTGGGCTTGGGGGCCTTGTCTCTACACTGATTATAGAGGCTAGAACATAAACACACAGGTTGTATGTACATTATAATATATAATATATGCACACATAGGGGGCCAGAGAGATAGCATGGAGGTAAAGCCTTTGCCTTGAGTGCAGAAGATCGGTGGTTCGAATCCCGGCATCCCACATGGTCCCCCATGCCTGCCAGGGGCAATTTCTTTTTTTTTTTGGTTTTTGGGTCACACCCGGTGACGCTCAGGGGTTACTCCTGGCTATGCACTCAGAAGTCACTCCTGGCTTGGGGGACCATATGGGACACCGGGGATCGAACCATGGTCCATCGTAGGCTAGCATTGGCAAGGCAGACACCTTACCTCTAGCGCCACCACCCGGCCCCACAGCCTTTTTTTTTTTTTTTTTTTTTTTTTTTGCTTTTTGGGTCACACCCGGCAGTGCTCAGGAGTTATTCCTGGCTCCAGGCTCAGAAATTGCTACTGGCAGGCACGGGGGACCATATGGGGCACCGGGATTCGAACCGATGACCTCCTGTATGAAGGGCAAATGCCTTATCTCCATGCTATCTCTCCGGCCCCCAGGGGCAATTTCTGAGCACAGAGCCAGGAGTAACCCCTGAGCACTGCCGGGTGTGACCCCAAAAACCAAAATATAGATATATGTATATACACATATAATATTAATAATATATACACAGGCTAATTATAGAGCCTGACACCCCCCCCCGGGGCGGTGTTCAGATGGCGGGGTCTCTGAGCACCCCTCTTCTGGCTCTCTCCAGCTTCCCTTTGCAGTGCTGCCTATCCTGACCTTCACTAGCATGCCCGCCCTTATGCGGGAGTTTGCCAACGGCCTGTGAGTACCCCAGTCCAAGCACTGGCCTTATCTTCTGATCTTGGGTTCTAATTCAGTGAAGCTCAAAGAAGCTATAACAATGGGGGAGAGGTGCACTGGGGAGCCTAGGTTGGATTCCAGGGTGGGAGACTTTCTGGAGCCTGAATTCAGAAATGCTTTAGGGTGAGGACACCTAAAGCCCAGAAAAGCTGGTTTTGAGAAGTCCCATTTCCCAGCCCTGCTCCAGGCTGCCAGTGGGCATATGAACTTCTCTCCCGTTTTCCCCCTACCCCACCAGGCTGAGCAAAGCTGTGACTTCCATCATCATGGTCCTTGTCTCTGCCATGAACTTCTACTTCCTGGCCACCTTTCTGCAGAAGTTGCCCCACCGTGCTTACTTGGGCCTACTAGCATTGCCAGCAGTGGCCTACCTGAGCCTCACCGCCTACCTGGTATTAGGGGTGTGCTCTGGGGAGAGGGAGACCCCAGCTGCATCCCCCCCCTGGGTTCCCACTCATGTATATCCTCTTCCAGATCTGGACCTGTTGCATCGCCCACGGAACCACCATGCTGGCTCACAGCTCCCACAAGCACTTCCTGTATGGGCTTCCGGAAGAGGGGAGTAAGAAAGGGGAGACCACTGGATGAGATTATGTGGCTGAGCTGCATGGTGGGCTGGACCTAGGTGGCCCCTTGTGGAGGTAGCTGTAGGAGAGAGCTCAACAGCAAGCTACACCTGTGGATTTTAGAAACCTATCTTTTAGAGCTGGACTCAAGATGGGTTGAGGATACAAGTGACTTCATCTGTAAATTGGGGACAAGCTAAACTGCAATGTCAAGGAAGCCCTTTAACACAGGATGTGGTATTACTTGGGAGAAAAAAATATTATTCCAAAACTAGGAGGCCAGAGAGCTAGTACAGTGGGGTAGAATATTTGCGTTGTATGAGGCTGACCTGGGTTGGATCCCAGCATCCAATCTGGGCCCTGCACAGCCTGGAATAATGAACCAGGAGTAACCCTTCAGCACGGCAAAATGTGTGGCCCCAAAATAAACAAACAACACTTTTTCCAAAAATATTTATAAGGGACCACCGTTTTGGGGGATAGGATGCAGCCTCCAGATTAAGAAATTATTTTTATTTGGGGGAGAGTAGGAGAATACCTGGCAGTATTCTGGGGCTACCCCAGGCCTAGTGGCATTCTAGGGTGTCCGGGGTGGTACTTAGTTAGGAATGACACAAATCTGAGCCTCCAGCATACAAAGCCAGCCTCTGCTCAGCCCCAAACTGACGCTTTCAAGACTCTGATGAATGCTAAATAAACGCTGGTTCGTATCTTCCCTAAAATAACAGCACAAAAATCGCTTGAACCGTCCAGAAGAGCAGTCCGACTGGGGCACCTCAAAGCTCCCCTACTTACTTTATTTATTTATTTATTTATTGGTTTTTGGGTCACACCCAGCAGCGCTCGGGGGTTCCTCCTGGCTCTGCTCAGAAATCGCTCCTGGCAGGCTCAGGGGACCATAGGGGCTGTCGGGATTCGAACCACCGACCTTCTGCATGCAAGGCAAAGGCTTTACCTCCATGCTATCTCTCCGGCCCCAGCTCCCCTACTTTTTCAGGGAGTAAAAAGGACTCTGAAATCCAGCGCTCAAGACTTTTGGGGAGCCCAAGAGTCCATGCCTCGGAGGCCTAATTCATTTACCATCTCCCCAGGGGCCGGGGCGGCCGAGACTCCCACGCCGACTACTTAACGTTCCTGGGGCGCGGACTCCCCAGTTCCCTCGAGGGGTGGGGACAGCCCAGGAGCGGTTCCCCGAGCCCCTTCCGTGGAGCAGGACGCGGAGGGCCGGCTAGGCCTTGAGCCCCGGCGAAGTGGGGTGTGTCTGGGTCAAAAGAGCGGCCGTGGGCGGGGAACCCCTTCTGAAACCCGGAATCTCCCGTGGGCACCTCTTCGCCCGGCGTGGAAACTGCACTTTACAGACGCTCCCTGGGCGGTTTCTAGGCTCCCCCAGTCCCTCCTCCGGCCGCGTCTGGTTTCTGGAGCCTGGCCCGGCCGGCCTGGGGGAAGCAGGGGAGCAAATGCAGCTAGGCTAGGAGTGGCCGCTGGGCCTTTCCCCCTGCGTTGAGTCTGGCTTTTTTTTTTTTTTTTGGCGCCGGGCCTAGCTAGACGCCACCCCGCTTTTCCCGGGGATCCGGCGGGCTGGCGGGGCGCTCAGGTTGGGGTGCCTGTTTATGAGAAGAATTTCCTCTTTTTCTTAAAAGGGCAACTGCGGGAGTGGGGCCCGCTCGGAGAGGGCCAGGGACGCGTCTAGCTCGGGGCTAGAGCGCGACGCTGGCAGCGGGAGCTGGGAGGACCCCGGAGGAATGAGGGGGGGAAGATGCCTTCAGCTGCACCCCACTGGGTGACGGCTTTGTGCAAGGCATAGAGAAAAAGCTTTGCATGTAGAAGGTCGGTGGTTCGAATCCCGGCATCCCATATGGTCCCCCCAGCCTGCCAGGAGTGATTTCTGAGCGTAGAGCCAGGAGGAACCCCTGAGCGCTGCCGGGTGTGACCCAAAAAAAAAACCAGAAAATAAATAAAAGCAATCAGCTTTCTAGGATGACACACGCCTGCAGCGGTGGGTGTGTGCGTGGGTGGGTGGGTTGCAGGGGAAACGGGGTTGAGAGCAGCGGCCAAAGACACGGGACCGGACGTGGACTTGAAAGCTGAAGAGGAAGGATGCGGGGAGACTGGGACAGGGGCAATCAAAGGGAAGTGTGCTCACCAGGAAAAGGAGGTGGGGTTCTCTCGCGTGCAAAAGGCAGGGCTAACCTGAGTTAATACAACTTGGGGTGCAAGGTGGGGGAAAATCCCAGCATGGACCGGCCCGAGAGGACTTGGCAGCTAGTTCTTCAGAGCAAAGTCTGTCCACCCGCTATCCCGGGCGAGGTCAAGGGGTCATTGTTGAGTTCAGGCCAAGGGCAGCCATCAAAGACTGGGTGGGTGGGGAGATTCCGACCTTCCCAAGCCAGTTAGTCCTCCCCCCCCCTCCTCACCCCCCCCCATTCCCGAGATAGAATCTGCACCGGGCCTGGTCCCTCTGGAGGAGCCTCTGAGGGCATCCCCTAAGCGCCTGGGTTGAGCTCTGCCAACCAAGTTTGCCAGCTGCGTGTGCGGTGAAAGGTGCGAAGACCCTCCAACTACTCCTTAGAACTGGAAAAGTCTGAGTCTCTATTGTGTCATGGCCCCCCAAGTCTGACTCCCAGAAGGCAAAGCCCCATACTTCCCTCCCTCCTTGGATTTTAGGCCATTCCTGGTGGTGCTTAGGGTTTCTCCTGGCTCTATGTTCAAGGATCTCTCAGGCAGACTCTGGGGGACAATACTGGATGTAGGGGATCCTATCAGGTCGGGGTCTTGCAAAGCAAACACCTCGCCTGTTGTGCCATCTCGCTGATCCATACTCCCTCACTTGCGATGCAAGCCCATGAAATGGTTCAGGATGGCGGGTGAGGAGGCAATCCTCGTCGTCCCCAATGCAGCTAAAGAGGGCCTCCTCCCCCTCACTAAGGTCCCTTAATTTCTCGAGGAGACCAAAGAACACTACCTGCAGTCTTCCAGAGACCTTGCAGTTTCCTGATCTTGGAGTTTGGGAGGAAAGGGGAAAGAGGCCTGAGTGAGATAGGCCCAGAGGGTTTCTAAGGGTGAGAGGCGAACTGCCAGGAGGAGAAGAAAGCCTGCGCATGGCCCAAGGGCCTTAGGGTGGGTCCATTCCACTTTCCAACTGGAAGGTCACTCCTTTTCTAATCTTATTTATTTATTTATTTATTTATTTGGTTTTTGGGTCACACCTGGCAGTGCTCAGGGGTTATTCCTGGCTCCAGGCTCAGAAATTGCTCCTGGCAGGCACAGGGGACCATATGGGGCGCCGGGATTCGAACCGATGACCTCCTGCATGAAAGGCAAACGCCTTACCTCCATGCTAGCTCTCCGGCTCCTCTAATCTTATTTTTTATTCTTTTTTTTTTTTTTTTTTGGTTTTTTTGGGCCACACCTGGCGTTGCTCAGGGGTTACTCCTGGCTGTCTGCCCAGAAATAGCTCCTGGCAGGCACGGGGGACCATATGGGACACTGGGATTCGAACCAACCACCTTTGGTCCTGGATCGGCTGCTTGCAAGGCAAACGCCGCTGTGCCATCTCTCCGGGCCCTTATTTTTTATTCTTATTATATTTTGCTTTTTGGATTACACCAGGCAGCGCTCAGGGGTTACTCATGGCTCTGCTCAGAAATCACTCCTGGCAAGCTCGGGGGACCATATGGGATGCCGGAATTCGAACCACCGTCCATCCTGGATTGGCTGTGTGCAAGGCAAATGCCCTACTGCTGTGCTATCTTTCCAGCTCCTTAATTTTATTTTTATTTAAAAAAATAAAAATAGGGGCCGGAGAGATAGCATGGAGGTAAGGCGTTTGCCTCTCATGCAGGAGGTCATCGGTTCGAATCCCGGCGTCCCATATATGGTCCTCCCGTGCCTGCCAGGAGCAATTTCTGAGCCTGGAGCCAGGAATAACCCCTGAGCACTGCCGGGTGTGACCCAAAAACCACAAAAAAAAAAAAAAATAAATAAAAAAATAAAAATAGGGCCCGGAAAGATAGCACAGCGGTGTTTGCCTTGCAAGCAGCCGATCCAGGACCAAAGGTGGTTGGTTCGAATCCCAGTGTCCCATATGGTCCCCCGTGCCTGCCAGGAGCTATTTCTGAGCAGACAGCCAGGAGTAACCCCTGAGCACGGCCAGGTGTGACCCAAAAACCAAAAAAAAATAAAAAAATAAAAAAAATAAAAATAATGCACTTATTTGGTTTACGAACCACACCTGAGGATGCTGAAGAGTCACTGTTTGGCCCAGTTACCACAGGAGATGCCGAGGGAGGATCGAAGCCCTGTCGCCCTTGAGCCATGCGAACGCCCTAAGGGCTGTGCTCCCATCCTGAAAAGTCACCAGAGAGATGTGGGATAGGTGTCCCACCCTGCTCTGGCCAGGGGCTCACCCGGCCCTAAGTCACATGTTTCCTTCGGGGTCAGCGTGACCAGAGAACATCCAGAGATAAAGCTAGGAACCGGCGGGTTGCAGTCTAGCCGCTCTGCAGCTGGACTTTACTCTCCGGATCTGCACAGTGGGTCTAGGAGGGCGGTTACTCGGAGGAGGATGCGCCTTTGGGGAACAACATTTGTGAAGAGCAGGACCCAGCCCACCCCTGACCATGCCCCGGAGGTGGCCGGGCCTGTGTGCTAAGTGCTGGGGTCGGGTGGTGGAACTTAGGGTTCAGCTTGGGGCTGGAAGGTGTGGTCCAACCCGCGTCCATCTCCGCCTGGACCACACCCACACCGGGGGGGGGGGCCTCTGGAAGGCGCGGGTCCCCCCCCTTCCCCCGTTGCGCCGCTGCTCGCTCCTAGGACGTGCTGGGCGCTTGCACCCGGCAGCTGGACGGGACAGGACGCGCCCGCCCCGCCCGCCCGCCCGCCCGCCAGGCGGCCCGCGGGGAGGTGGGAGGATATGTCGGGGCGTGTTTGTCTAGGCTCGGCATTATTATTTTTCAAACTCCGGACACAGAATTCTAACCCAGAATGGAAGTCACGTCATAGACGGGGTTGGGGGGGGGGCTGGAGCCCTCCAAGAACTCGGTACCCCCCCTCCCCTGAGCTGGCCGCACAGACCCGGTTGGTAGCTATCAGCAGCTGTATTAGATTCCCCAAAAACGAAGAGGCTCTCCCCATTGGGCACAGCATCCGCCAAAGGCTGAGCGCCCAAGTTTTTGGGTGCGGCCTGGCCAGACACCGCCCCCTCCCCAGGGAGTATGAGAAAGTCTGGGAAAAAGGCTTTAGGAGACATTTCCTTGAGGTCTGTAGGGTTTGTTTGCAACAGAATGGAAAACAGGGGCCGCAAGCGGTAGGGCGTTTGCCCTGCACAAGGCTGACCCAGGACGGACCTGGTTCGATCCCCAACATCCCATAGGGTCCACCCAAGCTAGGAGCGATTCCTGAGCACATAGCCAGGAGTAACTAACCCCTGAGCTGGTCACCGGGTGTGCCCCCCCCCCAAAAAAAACCACCAAAGTTAAACAGTGTAGTCCTGGGAGGGGAGAAGAGACCCAGACGCCTAGCTGCACCTGGTGGGACACCTGGGAGAGGTGGGCAGGAATGCTGAAATGCTCCTTCCTCCGCGCTTCCCGCTGCGCCTCGGGGTGCCAAGGAGACCCAGATGCCAGAACCGACCCGGACCGCGTCTTCTCTCCCCATTTCTCAGATGAGAAAACCTCGCAGCGGCAGCAGCAGCTAGGTCCTCCGCCCTCCGGGAGCGCAGAGGTGGAGCCAGCCGCGCCGCCTCCCCTCCGGGCGCTCCCTGCGGCCGGGGCGTGCCCAGGGCCACCCCCTCCCGGGCTCCCGGAGGCCCGCGCCCACGGTGGGCTAGCTAGCGCGGGGCCCGGTGCAGCCCCGCAGCCGCAGAGCTCCGGGCCCGCCGGCTGAGTGGCGGGCCGCTGGAAGCGAGCGCCAGGAGGCGACGCCCCCGGGCAGCGCGCGCCGGCAGGAAGGAACCCGCGGGCCCGGCCCGGCCCGGCCCGGCCCGGAGAAGTGATGCAAGAGGCCCCGGGGCGGGCGGCCGAGCCCCGGTCTGGCCGTCGCCGTCGCCGTGGCCGCGGTCGTTGCCCTTTTAAGGGGGAGCCTTGAAACGGCGCCCGGGGTCCATGTTTGTCTCCGCCGGGCGGGGAGGAAACTCCATGTTGTAACAAAGTTTCCTCCGCGCCCCCTCCCACCCCCTCCCCCGCGGAGCCGGGCCCCCCTCCCGTCCGGAGCTCCGGGGACCCCTCCCCCCCGCGCCCCGATTCCGGCCCGAGCCGTGGGGGGGGAGGAGGCCAGAGTCCGGCCGGCCGGCCCCATGGACAGCGCGGCCGTCATTACTCAGATCAGCAAGGAGGAGGCGCGGGGCCCGCTCCGGGGCAAAGGTATATCGGGGCGCTGCGGGGCCAGGCGAGGCGGGGACGGGGGGTGGGTTTGCGGGTGTCTGGGTGCGGGGGGGACAAGGCGCGGGGCCCCGAGCTTGCCGCCCAGCGCGGCGCTCGCCTTGGGTGGGAGAGAAGAGTTTGGGAAACTGGCGCGGGGGGACGCGGGGCGGGGCGGGGCCTGGCGCTTCTGCGGGCGCTCCTGTCTGCTCGATCGAGGGGGGAAACTGAGGCACAGGCTTGAGGGCTGCTGCCTCTGCAGCTCCCGGGCGGGTGGGGCGTCTGGGGCCGAGCGGCGCCCCCTCCCCCGCCCCGCTTGGCGCCAAAGGGGCTGGGAGGGGTGCCAAGGGGGGGCGCGCTGGGTGTTTGGGGGCCCCCCATTGCAACTCCGAGGATTGGGGCGCTTGCACACACACACACACACACTTGCACACACGCACACACACACTTGCACACACACACACACACACACACACACGCGCCTGGAGAGCCAAAGCCTGCGGGGCACTCGGGGGCCCGGGTTAGGGGCCTGCTCCACCCTGTTTGGGCTTTGGGCTTGACCTCCCAGGCCCATGGGGAGGTGCGCCTGGTTTTTGGGGGGGCCCCAGGCAGGCTCCGCCCGCCCGGAGCTGGGGGCCCCGAGTTAGGGTGGAGGCGGGTCTGTCAATCAGGCAGCGGAAGCGGTGCGCGCGGGGTGAGGTCTGGAGGTCTGGGCGGGGCGGGAGGAGCCAAGGAGGCGGAGCCCCCAAAAGGGGCGCCCTGGCGGAGGGAGGGGCGGGGGTTGGGGGCGGCACCCCCAGCTTCTGGGCCCAGCCCCTGCGTGTGGACTTTGGATCCTGGGGCGGGTGGAAAGCCTAAGAGAAAAGGGAATGTGTCTCCCCTCCACCCCCCAAGTGGGTTCTGGCTGAGCTGGGGGTTTTCTAGCTGGGGCTGAGTTCTCCAGAGTGAAGGAGCTTTCTGTACCCCCATTCTGCGACCCCATCTAACCCCCCAACTGGACTGGCAGGGAGCAGAGGGGGTTGCCAGGGAGCCACGCAGTCCTATGGTCCTGGGTGCAGGGGACTTGCATGCTTGGCATTGGGTCAGGTGGCAGCCCCCCCCCCCCCCCGCCTTTGACACCCCCAACTGCAGGTGACCAGAAGTCTGCAGCCGCACACAAGCCCCGCAGCCGGGGTATCCTCCATTCCCTCTTCTGCTGCGTGTGCCGGGATGACGGGGAGCCGGTGTCTGTGCACAGCGGGGCGCCCCTGCTCGTGGAGGAGAACGGAGCAGTTCCCAAGGTGTGTGGGGGTCTCGAGGGCAGACTCTAGGGGGGTGGGGAGGGGCTTTTCAGGACCTGCCAGGGGGGCCAGAATTCAAGCCTTCCCCCCTTCCTCCCGGCCTAACCCAATAGACTCTGCGCTCCCTAGCCAGGGGTGCTCGCAGGCGCTTCTTTGCAGATGGCATCTTCTTTTCCCAGGTAAAAAAATAAAATAAAAACAAAAATCGAGGGCCCGGAGAGATAACACAGCGGTGTTTGCCTTGCAAGCAGCCGATCCAGGACCAAAGGTGGTTGGTTCGAATCCCGGTGTCCCATAGGGTCCCCCGTGCCTGCCAGGAGCTATTTCTGAGCAGACAGCCAGGAGTAAATCCTGAGCACCGCAGGGTGTGGCTCAAAAACCAAAAAAAAAAAACAAACAAACAAAAATCGAGGTCCAGACAAGCCAGGGGTGCTCGCAGGCGCTTCTTTGCAGATGGCATCTTCTTTTCCCAGGTAAAAAATAAAAAATAAAAACAAAAATCGAGGTCCAGACAGCCCAGGGGCCTGCCTTGGGGCTAGAACTGGGACCTAGCCCAGTATCTCCCTACCATCCTGGTGGCTTCTGAGCTAGAAAACTAGGGTGGTTATTTCCTCTCCAGGGTCCCCTTATCTGGGGCTTGAGAGAGGGGGCCCCCAGCTAGCCCATCTCTCCCCACTACAGGCCCCTGTCCAGTACCTGCTCCCAGAGGTCAAAGCTCAGGATTCCGACAAGATCTGTGTGGTCATCGACCTGGACGAGACCCTGGTACACAGCTCCTTCAAGGTGGGCCCTGCTGGGTGGGCCTCAGCCCCACGGTTTTAGGGGGCTGCCTTGCCCTGGCCTGGCAAGTTGGCCTTGGCAGGCAGGGCAGCCCGACTACAGCAGTTCTGTTCTCCTCCTTCTCTGCAGCCGGTGAGCAATGCAGACTTCATCATCCCCGTGGAGATCGATGGGGTGGTCCACCAGGTGAGGCGCTGGGGGGTGGGGGCAGTCCTGTGGACCCCCAGGCTGTTCCCACCAGCCTGGCACACCCCCTCCTCAGACTCTTGACTCTCAACGGTCCAAAGAGGGTGTGGCCCTCCTCGGCCAGGGCCTACAGGGAATGGGGCTTCCTCCCTGGCACCCCCTTGCCCCCCACCCCCTGCCCGGGACCCAGTTCAAGTAATTCAGGATAGGTTGTGTGCTGTCCAGCCTGTTCTCCATTACTTGGCTCGGGGGTCGGTGCCCAGCAGCCTCGGGGTGAGGGGGCTGCCCCAGGCCCCCCCTCAATCAATGGCTGTGGCCAGGATGTGTGTGGTGTGGGGGGAAGGCCCAGCCCTTAGTGACTCGAAGGGGCTGAACGCTGGAAGGGGTGGGGTGATTGCTGGGCCCCCAAGGGACTAGCCCTTCTGCCCCCAACTCACTCTCAGCCCTCAGCTGCCCCCTTACTGCGCCCCCCTCCAGGTGTACGTGCTGAAGCGGCCCCACGTGGACGAATTTCTGCAGCGCATGGGGGAGCTCTTCGAGTGCGTGCTGTTCACCGCCAGCCTGGCCAAGGTGAGCCCCCACCTGCCCACTCCCATCTGCCTCCTCCAAGAGCCCCCATCGCCCTCGGCCCCAGGCCCCAACTCCCATTGGTCCCCCCTGCACTCCCAGTATGCAGACCCCGTGGCTGATCTGCTGGATAAATGGGGCGCCTTCCGGGCCCGCCTTTTTCGGGAGTCCTGCGTCTTCCACCGGGGGAACTATGTGAAGGACCTAAGCCGGCTGGGCCGAGACCTGCGGCGGGTGCTCATTTTGGACAACTCGCCCGCCTCCTACGTCTTCCACCCCGACAATGCTGTGAGTGCCCCAGGCCTGTGTCTTCTCCGACAGATTTCCTATCCTGGGGGGGGGGGGTGTCACGCTTACCAGACCCTCTAGATCGCTCACCTGGAACATCAGTTCCTTAGGGATCCCCCAGAGAACCAGAGCAGATGCCACTTTTCACAGTCCTGTTGGAACCTGCTAGTGGGCTATAGAAATTAACTCCCTAGGGGCCAGGGCGATGGTGCAGCAGTAGGACGTTTGCTTTGCATGCGGCTGACCCAGGACGAGCTGAGGTTCAATCCCCCGGCGCCCCATATGGTCCCTGAAGCCAGGAGCAATTTCTGAATGCATAGTCAGGAATGGCCCCTGAGCATCACCCGGTGTGGCCCAAAAAACAAACAGAAAAAAAAAAAGAAGAAGAAATTAACTCCCTGAGTCCTAGTTGGGGTCTTTGGGAGTCTGAAATAGGGAACTGGGGAGATGGCCCCAAGGGCTCACGGGTCTGCTTAGATGCAGAAAGTTTGGTCTTAGGCACCACATAGTACCCTGAACACTACCCCCATCAAAAAAAAAAAAATCCTAGGGGCCAGAGAGATAGCACAGCGGTAGGGCGCTTGCTTTGCATGTAACCAACACAGGACAGATGGTGGTTCGAATCCCGGCATCCCATATGGTCCCCCGAACCTGCCAGGAGTGAATTCTGAGCTCAGAGCCAGGAAGGAGTAAACCCTGAGCGCTGCCGGGTATGACCCAAAACAACAACAACAAAAAGTCCTATCAGAAAAGGAGGCATCGTAGTTCACGAAGCTTCACAGTTTTTGCAGCCAGTTGGTCGGACTGAGGGGTCGCAGCTGCCATTGTTTGAAAACGGCAGATCAGAAGTGTGCAAGAGTTGATCTCTGCCCCCCTAACCCCCTTTGCCCTCTGCCCAGGTTCCGGTGGCCTCCTGGTTTGACAACATGAGTGACACGGAGCTCCAGGACCTCCTGCCCTTCTTTGAGCAGCTTAGCCGAGTGGAAGACGTTTATTCAGTACTCAGGCAGCCAAGACCGGGCAGCTAGTGAGGTGCAAAGGGGCCAGGACCTGCCCCCAACTAGTGCCCACTCCTAGCCTGAGGACTCTACCCGGAGCTCTCCAAGTGGCCGTGACCCCCTGGGCACCTCAGCGACGTGTGCGTCTCCCCTACTCGGGCTGCACACAAGGGCTACGAGCCGTATCCGTGCCTTAGAAACCCCCTCCTCGGGGGGGGGGCCCTGCGTGCTGCTTCCCCTTTTTTCTCCCCTCTGTGCTGCCATGTTTCTCTGCTGCCAAATGGGGCCCCTTGGCCTCCTCCCCTTCTGCTTGGAGGGGTGGTTCCTGCTGTCCCAGGCCTTGGGGGCTCCCAACCTGAGAATGGTGGACATCAAGTGCCTTGCGTAGAAACCCCCCATTCCCTGCCACTGTTCCCCACATCAAGAACAGCTGTCGCCTGGAGAAGAGAATTCTCTGCTCACCTCCTGCCCCCAAGTCTGCAGGAGGGTGAAGGAATGGGGGTAGGGGGGCCAGACTCTGGCTTTGACCCCTCCCAAGTTGGGTTGCAGGCCTGACTCTCCCACATCTGCCTGCCCTGTGCTCTGGAGAGTGGACAGGACAGACCCCTATGTGGTGCCATATAAATATGTATATGTGTATATAGATTTGGGGGGGGACGGGAAGAGGAAACCAATCAAGCTAGACATGACCACCCTCCCTCTTTCTTGGGCCAATAAATTAGGGGGAGGGAGGGGAGGATTTTTACCTTTTTTTTTTTTTTTTTAAACTGCTCTATTTTCTGAATGAAACTAGCTGGGCAAGGAGACCCAAGATGCTGCCTTCTAGCCATCTTCCCCTCTCTGCTCCATCCATCCACTCAAAAAAACACCAGCACTTCTCTTTGCCAGCCTGTTCAAGATCTACCAGCTGGGGTGGGTGACGGGCCATCTCTGCTGTGCCTTCCGCACACACCTCATCCTTAACCAGTGCCTTTTGGGGATCTGTGGAAGGTGGGACTCTTCTTGTGGAGTCACCAAGAAACCAGGCCAAGTTGGCCTCCACAGTGCCAACCCATCCCCTACATCCCCAACCATGCCCCCTGCTGGCTGGGGGCAGCGCCCGGGCCATCCTGCCTCCCTCCCCTGACGCCTGTATCCAGACCCCTAACAGTTAAGGGGACCTTGCATACCAGTGCTATGGGAGACATGGCCTTGACCCCAGAGTGGGAGGGAGGCCACAGGTGGTCTGCACTGGGTGGCCTTCCCTGACAAGTGCCTTTTCTGACATAAGCCTCACAGTGCCATCCAAGACAACTAAAGATAAGCCACCACTTCCTTCTGCTTGTCTCTGTGTTTATTGGGGGCGGATCGTGTGTCCCATGACTCTCCCTGGTTGTAGACCCTTTGGGTGAGTGTGTGTATGTTTGTCTCTGTGTTTATTGGGGGCGGATCGTGTGTCCCATGACCCTCCCTGGTTGTAGACCCTTTTGGTGAGTGTGTGTGTGTATGTTTGTCTCTGTGTTTATTGGGGGCGGATTGTGTGTCCCATGACCCTCCCAGGTTGTAGATCCTTTGGGTGTGTGTGTGTGGGTCGAGCTGTGGTCCCTGTGGAATGATTTCCTTCCACTTCTATGAGTTGTAGTTATCTACTTTGCGAGGTGGGGCGCTGGCCCGTGGCCGCGGGGTGCATTTTCTGCACGCCCAGGCGAGCTTCTTAATAAAGCACTACAGAAAGGCGTCCCTTAGGGAGAGGTGTTTGGAGGCGGGAGGGACTTGGCCTGTCCCTGCAAAGCCAGATTCTGCTGTGAGGCCCATCCCCCAACTCCCTAGCATCTCAGGGGACTCCCTGGCCTCGCCCTTTGCCCAGCCAAGCCCCTTCCTGCTGTGGTTCCCAGACCCCAGTAGGAAGCGCCCTCTGGGATGGAGGCCCTTATCTGTAACCCACAGTGGCCGCTGCGGGGAGCTCTGCCCCCACGAACTCTGTCTTCTCCCTAACCCGAGGCTGTGCTTTTTCTCCCCAGGCTGTGTCTTCTCCCAGCCCCCACTGTGCGAGGATACTTGCGACCTCTTGTATCACCAGGGAGAAGGGAGATCTGCTCCCCACATCCCCAGCTCCACCCTCCTACCCGCGTCTGCTTGCTTACCTTGTAGATTCAGTCTCAAGGTTGCCCCAAGTGCTCTCACCTGGTCCCAGATCTTGGGGTGGTGGTGGTGGTGTTAAAATGGCCACTCCACACTCCCACTTTTTCAGGTCTAAGAGGCGAGGAACTGTCTGCTCTCCAACTGTGCCTTTGGCAGCTCCCTGAAGCCCAACCCACCATCCTTGTTCTTGGTCCTCTTGGCGGGCCTTAGAAATTTTGTTTTCATCTGTCATGCAAATACTGGTCTCCCCATATTTGCATTCTCAAAGACTGAGGCCTCCCAACTGTGAATAAGCTCGCTGTCAGTCTTGGCCCCCCTCCCCATAGCCACATGCCAGGCTTGATGCCAGGCCTCCCCTCAGTGCCCAGGGTAGACCTCTGCTGTCCAGGAACTTGCCCCAGAGTGGAGAAAGGTACTTGGCCATACTCTGTAGAGCCTGAAGTGTCACCGGTGAACAGAGCAGTAGGCTCTTGGAGAAGTTGAAGATGCCAGAACACCTGGGAAAGGACATGAAAATGTGGGGGGTCCAGCAGAGGGTAGCCACAGTGGGAAGTTGGGAGATGACAGAACGTTTGGGGTTGTGTAAAGGAGGAAGCAAGAAATGGGGTGGGGGCAGAGAGATAGCACAGCAGTAGGGCGCTTACCTGTGGGCTGCCAACCCGGGATGGACCTGGATTCTATTCCACCATCTTATATATGGTCTTCCGACGCTGTCAGGAGCATTTCTAAGCACAGAGCCAGGAGTAACCCCTGAGTGCTACTGGGTGTGGCCCCCGGTGGGGTGGGGGATTGAGACTTAAAGGAGACCTTTGAGATGCTGCACAGGTGCTTAAACCTGGCAGCTACATAGTGGAAACTAAACCAGATTGGTGCAGAGCTGATGCCTTATCAGGAAACCCCAGAGTCCCAAAGCTGGAGACAGACCTAAAGGCAGAGTGAAGAAAAAGGGATCTGTGTGCGTGTCAAAAAGCTTTAGGAAGGTTTTTTTGGGTTTTTTTTGTTTTGTTTTGTTTTGGGGCCACACCCGGCGGTGCTCAGAGGTTACTCCTGGCTGTCTGCTCAGAAATAGCTCCTGGCAGGCACGGGGGACCATATGGGACACCGGGATTCGAACCAACCATCTTTGGTCCTGGATTGGCTGCTAGCAAGGCAAATGCCACTGTGCTATCTCTCTGGGTCCTAAGCTTCAGGAAGGTGTCAGTTTGCTGTACACACATACACATTCACAGGTATGCACACAGACATGCATATGCATACAGTCGAACATACATATCCTCATGCATGCGCACACAGACACGTTACATATAATGTATAAGTAGCACCTTGTTTGTAAATGCAAAACACTTGGAATAACCGAAATATCCATCAAGGAGAAACCAGTTACTTACTTGGTTTTAATTTCAAAAATTTTAGTTAATAAAGAGCAATTTTGGGCCACAGAGATAGCATGGAGGTTGGGTGTTTACCTCGCATGCAGGACAGTGGTTCGAATTCCAGCATTTCATATGGTCCCCCCCAGCCTGCCAGGAGGAACCCCTGAGCGCTGCCAGGTATGATCCAACCAAAAAAACAACGCCAAAAACAAAAAATGGTGATTTAGTTATCGCTCGTTTTAGGCATATAATATTCCAATATCAATTTCTCCATTAGTGCCAACTCCCATCACCAATGCCCCCATAATCTGTCATCCCCCAACACCACCATACCCCCGCTTGACAGGCACATTACAAAGTTCATTTGCTGCAGCTTCAACCTGATGTTTTCAATGTCAGTGAATCTGTTCTTGGGATGTAGAACTATACCACAATCCCACAACACCAGTGTTACCAAAGCTCTGACCCCTGCTTCCTTGTTACTTTCCTTTCTCCTTTCTCCTTCCTCTGGCTTTGATTTCTTTCCTTCTCTATCTATCTCCTCCCTAAGATCTGGGCTCAAGGGTAATCTAGGCATTCCCCCCTCGACTACATTACATTTCCTCATCCAGTTATTCTGTATACCACAGACAAGTGAGATCATCCTGTGCTCATCTTTCCTCTTTTGGCTTATTATTATTCCTTGAAACTATATAGTATTCCATTGTGTCTATGTACCACACCTTCACCTGCTTCAATCTACTCACCTGTTATGGGACACCTAGGTGGATCTCATTTCTTAGTTATTGCATTAAGTGCAGCAGTGTATTAAAATGTGCATACATCCTTTTGAGTAAATGTTTTGAAGTCCTGGGGCTAGATAACCAAAAGTGGAATTGCTGGGTCATATAGCTGCTCAATTCTAAGTTTACCCCAAGTACTCTCCATACTGTTTTCCACAGGGTCTGAACAAGACAATATTCCCACTGGAAGAGAGTTCTTTTTGCACCACTTTCCTATAAGCACAGATTGTTCCTTCTATCATATATATATATATATATATATATATATATATATATATATACACACACACACACACACACACATACCAGGGTTGGCGAACAAGTTCGACACGAAGAGCCAAAATTTTAAACTGTGAGTGAGAGTCAGAGAGCCACACCACGCAGTGACCTGCCAAAACAGACAAACACTCAAACAAAAGCATATAATTTTAACAATAATATATGAAACACATATTGCATTTTGCCATTTTGAGTGAGGGTCAAAATCCTGCAGTGCTGGTGAGGGTGTGCTGCGTCCTCCACACTAAGAACTAATGGCCAGATGTGACCCAACATGTGCCACACGGGTCCCCCGCTCGCTGGCCCGTGCAGTTGTTTCCGAGGGATGGGAGACGGGAGGACGCACTCGGAGATCTCTCCTCAGAGGCCCCTCCTCAGAAGCAGCAGAACAAAATCCAAACTTGGCAAAGAGCCGCAGTATACAAAATAATGATAGAAGCGAAGAGCCGCATTCATTTTGGCCGGGAGCCGCGTGTTCGCCACCCCTGGTCTATACCATTCTCACTGGTTTGAGATGGTGGTATTAAGGAGAAATCAATTTAAATCAATGTTGCTAGAAGTGTATCAAGAAGTCAAGGGGAAATAACTGGAGCAATCTAGGTAGAGGAGAAGGATTCCCTAGGTCAGCGACTCGCGAGCCACATGCGGCTCTTTACACTTTTAATGTGGCTCTTCTGTGTGCTGGGCAGCCGCTCCAGGAGCCAGGACTCTGCTCCTAGCCTCTGTCAGTGCGCGCCCTGTGTACTGTCCCGGCAGCCGGCTCCAAGAGCGAAAGATGATACCCAGTACCAACCCTAAAAAAGGTGTTCCCCCAACGTCAGGGGTCTCAAAGTCAATTTGCCTGGGGTCAATTTACCTGGGGGCCGCAGGAGGCAAAGTCGGTGTGAGTCAGGGCCGCATAAGGGATTTCGCTTACCGAATATTCGCAATAAAAAAATCGCATTAGTAAGAAAAAAACCGCCACAGCGGCGTTTGCCTTGCAAGCAGCCGATCCAGGACCAAAGGTGGTTGGTTCGAATCCCGGTGTCCCATATGGTCCCCCGTGCCTGCCAGGAGCTATTTCTGAGCAGACAGCCAGGAGTAACCCCTGAGCACCGCCGGGTGTGGCCCAAAAACCAAAAAAAAAAAAAAAAAAAAAAAGAGTTTTAGGGGCCGGGCGGTGGCGCTAAAGGTAAGGTGCCTGCCTTGCCTGCGCTAGCCTCGGACGGACCGCGGTTCGATTCCCCCGGCGTCCCATATGGTCCCCCAAGCCAGGAGCGACTTCTGAGCGCATAGCCAGGAGTAACCCCTGAGCATTACCGGGTGTGGCCCAAAAACAAAAACAAAAACAAAAACAAAAAAAAAAAAAAAAAAAAAAAAAAAAGAAAAAAACCGCAAAAAATCGCATTAAACATTTGCATACCCCCGAACTGCTCGGGGTTTGCGAATGTTTAATGCGATTTTTTTCCCTTACTAATGCGATTTTATTGCGATTATTCGGTAAGCAAATAATCGCGAATACTGCGAAATTTGAAGGCTGGCCGCGGGCCACAAAATGTTGTACGGAGGGCCGCAAACGGCCCGCGGCCGCGAGTTTGAGACCCCTGCCCAACGTCATCCTTTCTTAAACCTCTTCCTTTGATATGTAAAAGCCCACTGAATATGTACTTTTTTCTCTCTTTCTTGACCAGAAGCCTCCTGGTATTGGAAACTGGTTTTAATAATAATAATAATAATAATAATAAAATAGGTATTCTAGCTTTTTGGGCTTGAGGCAGAGAGTACGAGGTATAAGGCCATGGACTCTATGGTCATCCTTTCCTGGCTAGCTTGATTTATTATTTCTTTCATGCTACTCTGCTTCTTCAGACCAGGTTGGGTGGGGTTTAGAAATACAGTGCCTGGAGTGATCTTAAAACACATATTTTATTTTGCACAAGAGTGGGCATCTTCCACGAAGGGATTCTCAACTCAGAGTTTTCTTTTCTGTGGATTCTCATATCCAGAGTACTCATGATTAAAGTTGTGAGCTAATGCCCTTAAATGCTGTTTTTCATATTGATTATGACTTTCTGCATAATGTAAGTGCCAATCAGAATTTTTTTACAAGAGTGGAAACATTTCTTTTTTTTTTTTTTTTTTTTGGTTTTTGGGCCACACCCGGCGGTGCTCAGGGGTGACTCCTGGCTGTCTGCTCAGAAATAGCTCCTGGCAGGCACGGGGGGACCATATGGGACACCGGGATTTGAACCAACCACCTTTGGTCCTGAATTGGCTGCTTGCAAGGCAAACGCCGCTGTGCTATCTCTCCGGGCCCGAGTGGAAACATTTCAATATCTTCTCAGACACAGCTATCCCAGAATCAGATTCTTTTTTGAACACATCCATCTTATGTCTCACTCTAAAAACTACTTGTGAAACTCCCCTGCAGAGAAATATTAAATTCATAGAGAAAATGAACAATGTCTGCCAAATACACAAGCTTAGCTACCCATTCCTTGTCCAACTGGGGCTGTACAAAGTCAGAGTTCTGCTCTCACAGGAACTGCACTACTTCTTCCCTCTTGCCAACAAGGAGAGAGAGCACCCTTCCCCTGAACAGCCACTTCACTTCTTCATGGAGAAGATGCTAGTAGTGGGCATCCACACTCTCACCCAAGGTGGTGAATAGCCTGGATTTGATCACAATTGTGAATTTCACAAATTATCTTTACTGTGTCATCTGTCACAGAGTTTAGTTCAGCAGGGAGTTTTTTTTGAATCCAGTTTATCATACAATGAGTGGATACAATGTACGGGTGTGCAACTTCTGTTTCTTGTGACTACACAAAAACACTGAGCCCATGCACAGTGCATCATCTGTACATACATCAAC